>NW_027671285.1:0-359740 GCF_964165515.1 Mesoplodon bidens
CAGAAAGTATAGTTTTTTCAACAGTCAATAGGATGAAAATATAACTTACAGAAAGATTAAAAACATATATCAGAAAAGGAGCTAATGTCCAAAATATATAAGAAAAACACTACAACTCAAATGCAAAATAAGTTAAAAAATTAAAAAGGGTAAATAACTGGGTTCAGAAATGTGCAAAGACTTAAATAAGACATTTCCCGAAAAAGACATACAAATGGCTAACAAATATAGGAAAAGGTTCTCAACCTCACTAATCATCAGGGCAATGCAAATCAACACCTCATACCTGTGAGGCTGTGTATTATAAAGAAAAAAAAAATAACAGTTTAAGGCCAAGATGTGGGGAATTGGAAACTTTGTACACTGCTGGTGGGAATGTAAAATGGTGCAGCTATTATGAAAAAGAGTATAGGGGTTCCTTATAAAATTATAAACAGAAATATCATATTACTCAGCAATCACAGTTCTGGGAATATATCCAAAGGAAATTAAATCAGTATCAAAATGAGATGAACATAGGTTCATTGCAGCATTTTCCACAATAGCCTAGATATGCAACCAACTTCACAAAACAAGTAAGGGTCACGTGCCAGAGCTATCTTAGATACTTCAAAACAACTCCGTAAGTCTCTTAGCCCCTTAGAGAGGATGAAAGCAATATTAGAGTTAAAAGTAACTTGTCCCAATTCCCTTAGTCTGGAATACTGAAACAAAATTCTACAGCAGAGGCAGCCGCATAAACACACAGCACCTGCCAGGGTTTACCCATGGAAGAACTGGGAAGGATAAGACCAATGCAGGCCTGAGGAAAGGTCAGAGGGTAGGCAGGTCTGGGGTGTGGGGAGCAGGGGCAGGTCTGTCCGGAAGGAGCAGTGGGTTGTAAGAAGAGCAGTGACCCTGGGTCCTGCTGCCCTGAGTCTCTGTCCTGGGCCTGGTCAAGCCCAGGAGACCAGGTCAGAAGGGCTGTGAGACAAGTATGTGAAGAAGCCCAGCAGCCCCTTCACACAGCCCTCTAGAATTTTTGCCGCCCATGGAGGGTCTCTAGGGGCAGCTGGACGTGGACCCCTCTCAAATGGAAGCATGTCAGCACACCAGCCTTGGGGAAGTGCAGAGGCTGAGATGAGCTCAAGGAGACTGAGCACATGCAGTGATCCCAGATCACGTGTTCTGTGACTCATCCATCCCTGGGACTGTCCTTTACAAGAGGAACAAACAGTGAGGACAAAACTTGAGGTGAAACCACAAGTCCTGAAAGTGCAGAGGGAGACAGTTCACTTCTCATCCACCACCTCACCCTTTCTAGAAGAACTTGGTCTCAAGTTTCAAGGGCCCATGAGAGTTTTGACCCACAGGTTCTGTCCATCATAGGTCAATATGCAAAAGAAAACAAACTCTCCTGTGCACAATACCTTAGATGTGCTAACCAGAAAACAAAATTCCATATTAGGCAGTGACAAGCACAAGAAAGAGCAGCTCATGGGGAAAAGATCATTTTTGATGAGCAAATCAAGAAAAGGTGATTATAGAGCACAGTCATGTCTAAGGACACAATTTCTCTCTATTATATCATTAAAATATGAAAAAAAAACAAGTCAGAACTCTACACATATTTTATTCTTCTTTCTGATTTCATATCCACCTTCCTCAGTCTCCAAAGCAGGAGATATAACCCTAAAGTTCCAGGAACCCTCTGCCATTAGATCCTACCTAAGTGTTGTTCCTACCTGTATCCTCTTCCTCATCACGGCCAAAAATGCTATCCAGAGTTGATTCTGTAGAAACACAAAAATGAATTTACAAGACTTATGGATACACTTAAAATGTGACTAATATGAGTGAGTAATTGGATATTTTATTTTGTTTTATTTTAATACACTGACTTAATCATTGATTGAATTAAATAAATTATAACAGGCACATCAAGCTAGTGGCTACCACACTGTAATACACATCCCTCTCTCTCTCTCTCTCTCCATATATATATATATATATGTGTGTATATATATATATAAAGTATATGGAGGATGTTACCGCCACTCCCCTGGTTATTCCCCTCTGTATGGTCTACCCATTCAAGATGGCTGTTTGCTGATGGTTTACCAAAGGAAAACCTCTGCCCCGTGAAGTACGTAGCCCAAGGGGTAAGAGGGATGCGTCCCTCTGCTGGTTTCCCTGGTAACTGATGAGCCCATCTGCTGTCAACTCCCCCTTTAACTGGTAGCCTGCCTATTCCGCCCAGAGAGAAGCATGCTGCTACTGCTGCTGCTGCGTTCTGCCTGCCATCGGCTATCTACAGTGGGATGTCTCTCCAGGACCACTTTGCTTCTGATGTGAAAGATCTCCCATCTATTAAACCATGAATGTCTCTGTCCCTGACTTCGGGCTCTTTCCTTAGCCCTCAGGCTGAGGAAGTACAGGGTTTGCAGGCGTGAGAGGTGCAGCCCAACACCTTCTGCAGGGCAGTTTGCTGGCCAGATTTGATGATTCATTTGTAGGTGTTTCCTAGACTCATGCACACTTGCCAGGCACTCATGAGACCTTGGGGACAGTGAAACAGTAATGTCAACACCCAGATCCTAGAGGAATTCCCGACAGATGTTCCAGGTGAGGGGAGAGGTAATGAGCATGGCCCAGTGCACCTGTGCTAGACATAATCAGCGAGCAGGTGCAGAAGGGAGGGAGGGACATTCACTCACTTCATGAGGCCATCCTTCTGACCACTGCCTTTGAAAAATCCAGGGAAGGAAGGGACAAAATGCCCTTAGAAGGTAAATGGCCTGTACACTGAAAACTACAAACCACTGCTAAAAGAATTAAACAAGGAACAAATCATTGAAATGATATATCATATTTATAGACTAGAGACTTATTATTGTTGACATTTCTACACGACCCGAAGGTAAGTATAAATTCATTGTAATACATATCAAAATCCTAATGTCATTTTCAAAGAAATAGAAAAAAAAAGATCCTAAAATACATATGGAACCACTAAGGACTCCAAACAGACAAAACAATCCTCAGAACAAAGAACATAGATGGAGGCTACTCACTTCCTGACTTCAAAACACATTACAAAGCCACAGGACTCAAAACTGTATGGTACTGGCATAGAAACAGATACATAGGCCTAAAGACCAGAATAAATAACCCCCAAGAAAACTCAAAGATACATGGCCAAATGAAATTCACCAAGCTTCTAAGACAACAAATAGGGAAAGTATAGTTTTTTCAACAGTCAATAGCATAAAAATATAATTACAGAAAGATTAAAAACATATATCAGAAAAGGAGATAATGTCCAAAACATATAAGAAAAACACTACAACTCAAATGCAAAATATGTTAAAAAATTAAAAAGGGTAAATAACTGGGTTCAGAAATGTGCAAAGACTTAAATAAGACATTTCCCGTAAAGACATACAAATGGCTAACAAATATAGGAAAAGGTTCTCAACCTCACTAATCATCAGGGCAATGCAAATCAACACCTCATACCTGTGAGGCTGTGTATTATAAAGAAAAAAAAAATAACAGTTTAAGGCCAAGATGTGGGGAATTGGAAACTTTGTACACTGCTGGTGGGAATGTAAAATGGTGCAGCTATTATGAAAAAGAGTATAGGGGTTCCTTATAAAATTATAAACAGAAATATCATATTACTCAGCAATCACAGTTCTGGGAATATATCCAAAGGAAATTAAATCAGTATCAAAATGAGATGAACATAGGTTCATTGCAGCATTTTCCACAATAGCCTAGATATGCAACCAACTTCACAAAACAAGTAAGGGTCACGTGCCAGAGCTATCTTAGATACTTCAAAACAACTCCGTAAGTCTCTTAGCCCCTTAGAGAGGATGAAAGCAATATTAGAGTTAAAAGTAACTTGTCCCAATTCCCTTAGTCTGGAATACTGAAACAAAATTCTACAGCAGAGGCAGCCGCATAAACACACAGCACCTGCCAGGGTTTACCCATGGAAGAACTGGGAAGGATAAGACCAATGCAGGCCTGAGGAAAGGTCAGAGGGTAGGCAGGTCTGGGGTGTGGGGAGCAGGGGCAGGTCTGTCCGGAAGGAGCAGTGGGTTGTAAGAAGAGCAGTGACCCTGGGTCCTGCTGCCCTGAGTCTCTGTCCTGGGCCTGGTCAAGCCCAGGAGACCAGGTCAGAAGGGCTGTGAGACAAGTATGTGAAGAAGCCCAGCAGCCCCTTCACACAGCCCTCTAGAATTTTTGCCGCCCATGGAGGGTCTCTAGGGGCAGCTGGACGTGGACCCCTCTCAAATGGAAGCATGTCAGCACACCAGCCTTGGGGAAGTGCAGAGGCTGAGATGAGCTCAAGGAGACTGAGCACATGCAGTGATCCCAGATCACGTGTTCTGTGACTCATCCATCCCTGGGACTGTCCTTTACAAGAGGAACAAACAGTGAGGACAAAACTTGAGGTGAAACCACAAGTCCTGAAAGTGCAGAGGGAGACAGTTCACTTCTCATCCACCACCTCACCCTTTCTAGAAGAACTTGGTCTCAAGTTTCAAGGGCCCATGAGAGTTTTGACCCACAGGTTCTGTCCATCATAGGTCAATATGCAAAAGAAAACAAACTCTCCTGTGCACAATACCTTAGATGTGCTAACCAGAAAACAAAATTCCATATTAGGCAGTGACAAGCACAAGAAAGAGCAGCTCATGGGGAAAAGATCATTTTTGATGAGCAAATCAAGAAAAGGTGATTATAGAGCACAGTCATGTCTAAGGACACAATTTCTCTCTATTATATCATTAAAATATGAAAAAAAAACAAGTCAGAACTCTACACATATTTTATTCTTCTTTCTGATTTCATATCCACCTTCCTCAGTCTCCAAAGCAGGAGATATAACCCTAAAGTTCCAGGAACCCTCTGCCATTAGATCCTACCTAAGTGTTGTTCCTACCTGTATCCTCTTCCTCATCACGGCCAAAAATGCTATCCAGAGTTGATTCTGTAGAAACACAAAAATGAATTTACAAGACTTATGGATACACTTAAAATGTGACTAATATGAGTGAGTAATTGGATATTTTATTTTGTTTTATTTTAATACACTGACTTAATCATTGATTGAATTAAATAAATTATAACAGGCACATCAAGCTAGTGGCTACCACACTGTAATACACATCCCTCTCTCTCTCTCTCTCTCCATATATATATATATATATGTGTGTATATATATATATAAAGTATATGGAGGATGTTACCGCCACTCCCCTGGTTATTCCCCTCTGTATGGTCTACCCATTCAAGATGGCTGTTTGCTGATGGTTTACCAAAGGAAAACCTCTGCCCCGTGAAGTACGTAGCCCAAGGGGTAAGAGGGATGCGTCCCTCTGCTGGTTTCCCTGGTAACTGATGAGCCCATCTGCTGTCAACTCCCCCTTTAACTGGTAGCCTGCCTATTCCGCCCAGAGAGAAGCATGCTGCTACTGCTGCTGCTGCGTTCTGCCTGCCATCGGCTATCTACAGTGGGATGTCTCTCCAGGACCACTTTGCTTCTGATGTGAAAGATCTCCCATCTATTAAACCATGAATGTCTCTGTCCCTGACTTCGGGCTCTTTCCTTAGCCCTCAGGCTGAGGAAGTACAGGGTTTGCAGGCGTGAGAGGTGCAGCCCAACACCTTCTGCAGGGCAGTTTGCTGGCCAGATTTGATGATTCATTTGTAGGTGTTTCCTAGACTCATGCACACTTGCCAGGCACTCATGAGACCTTGGGGACAGTGAAACAGTAATGTCAACACCCAGATCCTAGAGGAATTCCCGACAGATGTTCCAGGTGAGGGCAGAGGTAATGAGCATGGCCCAGTGCACCTGTGCTAGACATAATCAGCGAGCAGGTGCAGAAGGGAGGGAGGGACATTCACTCACTTCATGAGGCCATCCTTCTGACCACTGCCTTTGAAAAATCCAGGGAAGGAAGGGACAAAATGCCCTTAGAAGGTAAATGGCCTGTACACTGAAAACTACAAACCACTGCTAAAAGAATTAAACAAGGAACAAATCATTGAAATGACATATCATATTTATAGACTAGAGACTTATTATTGTTGACATTTCTACACGACCCGAAGGTAAGTATAAATTCATTGTAATACATATCAAAATCCTAATGTCATTTTCAAAGAAATAGAAAAAAAAAGATCCTAAAATACATATGGAACCACTAAGGACTCCAAACAGACAAAACAATCCTCAGAACAAAGAACATAGATGGAGGCTACTCACTTCCTGACTTCAAAACACATTACAAAGCCACAGGACTCAAAACTGTATGGTACTGGCATAGAAACAGATACATAGGCCTAAAGACCAGAATAAATAACCCCCAAGAAAACTCAAAGATACATGGCCAAATGAAATTCACCAAGCTTCTAAGACAACAAATAGGGAAAGTATAGTTTTTTCAACAGTCAATAGCATAAAAATATAATTACAGAAAGATTAAAAACATATATCAGAAAAGGAGATAATGTCCAAAACATATAAGAAAAACACTACAACTCAAATGCAAAATATGTTAAAAAATTAAAAAGGGTAAATAACTGGGTTCAGAAATGTGCAAAGACTTAAATAAGACATTTCCCGTAAAGACATACAAATGGCTAACAAATATAGGAAAAGGTTCTCAACCTCACTAATCATCAGGGCAATGCAAATCAACACCTCATACCTATTAGGCTATGTATTATAAAGAAAAAAATTAACAGTTTAAGGCCAAGATGTGGGGAATTGGAAACTTTGTACACTGCTGGTGGGAATGTAAAATGGTACACCTATTATGAAAAAGAGTATGGGGGTTCCTTATAAAATTATAAACAGAATTATCATATGATTCAACAATCACAGTTCTGGGTATATATCCAAAGGAAATTAAATCAGTATCACAATGAGATGAACTTAGGTTCACTGCAGCATTCTCCACAATAGTCTTGATATGCAACCAACTTCACAACTCAAGTGTCCTGTGCCTGAGCTAAACTTAGGTACTTCAAAACAACTCCGTAAGTCTCGTAGCCCTTTAGAGAGGATGAAAGAAAAATTAGAGTTAAAAGTAATTTGTCCCAGTTCCCTTACTCTGGAATACTGGAACAAAATTCTACAGCAGAGGAAGACTCATAAACACACAGCACCTGCCAGGGTTTACCCCAGCCTTGGAAGAACTGGGAAGGATAAGAGCAACACAGGCCTGAGGAAAGGTCCGAGTGTAGGCAGGAGTGGAGTGCGGGGAGTAGGGACAGGGCTGTCTGGAAGGAGCAGAGGGTTGTAAGAAGAGCAGTGACCCTGGGTCCTGCTGCCCTGAGTCTCTCTCCTGGGCCTGGTGAACTCCAGGAGACCAGGTTAGCAGGGCTGTGAGAGCCAGTGTGTGAAGCGAGCCCAGCAGCCCCTTCACACAGTCCTCTAGAATTCCTGCAGGCCATGAATGGTCCTTAGGGGCAGCAGGATATGGAGCCCTCTCAAATGGAAGCATGTCAGCACATCAGCCTTGGGAGGTGCTGAGGCTGAAATGAGGAGACTGAGCACATGCAGTGATCCCGAAGCATGTGTTCTGTGACTCATCCACCTCTGGGTACTCGCTTTCCATGAGGAATAAACAGTGAGGACAAAAGTAAGGTGAAGCTACAAGTCCTGAAAGTGTAGAGGGAGAGAGTTCAAGTCTCATCCACCACCTGACACTCACTATAAGAACTTCTTCTCCAGTGTCAAATGACTATGAGAGTTTTGTTTCCAATAGGATATGGCAATCATACGTGAATGTAAAAAGGAAACCAAAATCCCTGGTGCAAAATACCCTCCAGGTACCAAATAGAAACGAACCATTCATATTTGGCAGTAAAAAAGCAATGAAAGAGTAGTCTTGTGAGAAACCAAATTTCTGAACGGCAAAGCAAGAAAAGATGACTATAAGCACACTACAGACAAAGGACATGGACACAATAAATCTATTATATCATTAAAATTTGGAAAGAGCAAATCAGAATTCTACACATATTTCCTTCTTCTTCCTGATTTCATATTCACTTTCCTTAGTTTCTAAAGAAGTGGGTGAAACCCAAGTTCTCTAGTAATTGTCTTGCTTTAGATCCTACCTGAGAGTTGTTCCCTACATGAATCGTCATTAGCATCACTGCTATATATGCTCTCCACCATGCATTCTGTACAAACACAACCAGGAGCATAAAGTTATTATACAAGTTGACCCACCCATTTCTCCTACTCGACTTGCTGGCTCACACAGCATCACCCTGGTATTCCCTCCAGGTTCTCAGAACTCCACTGTGTTCTGTGCAGACAGAGTCCTTCAATAAGATATTGATCACAGTTGAAAATTTCAAATGAGGGAGAGATGCTGAGAAAATCACCTTTCAAAACCTCACTTCTATAGACACATTTATAGCTTTCACCGTCAACCTTACCAACCTGAAATTCCAGATGTTACAGACACACTTGAAATATGGCTAGTGTGACCAAGCAATTATGTGTCTTTTGCATTTTTTAATAAAATGAGTTAATTATTGTTTGAATGAAGTTACTTATAAATAGACACATTTGGTTAGTGGCAACCAAACTGGAAAGCTCAAGTATAAGAAATCCAAACATGAGAAAGAGGCAACCAGCCACCCCACTCCTGGTTGTTCTTTACTGCAGAAAATTTGATGGTCTGATCTGATCATTCGAGTATAGGTATATCTTGGGCTCTTGGACCCACGCCAGGCATTGGGAGAGTCCTTGTGGACAATGAAATAATACAGTCAACACTCAGATCCAAGAGGAATTCCCAGGAAGGGGCCCACTTGTTGACAGAGGTGAAGGGCATGGCCCAGTACAACTGTATTAGACATAATCAGAGAGTAGGTGCAGAGGGGAGGGAGGGATTTCACTCTCTCCATGAGTCCATCCTTCTCAACCCTGACTCTAGAAGACCTGAGGAAGGCAGTGGACAAGGCCTCGGAGGAGGTGAAAATTTGTACACTGAAAACTACAGGACATTGCAGAAAGAAATTAAAGAAGAGACAAGTAATTGGAATGACATACCATGTTCATAGACTGGATTATTAAATACTGTTGGCATTTCTATACTACATAAAGTGATGTACACATATATCGCAACAACCCACAAAATTCCATGTCATTATTATAGAAGCGGACAGAATCCTAAAATACATATGGAACCCCCCCAAAGTAGATAAAACAATCTTGAGAGCAAAGAGCAATGATGGAGATGAACAGTTCCTGAACTCAAAACACATAACAATGACACAGTAGTCAAAACAGTCTGCTACTGGCATCAAGACAGTGAGATAGACCAATGAAATATAATAGAGAGATGCCAAATAAATGCACATATATATGGCCAACTGATCTGTGCCAAGGTTCTAAGATTACCAAGTGAAGAAAGGATAGTCTCTTCAACAATCAACAGAATGAAAAGGCAACCTATAGGATGGGAGGAAATATGTGTAAACCTTGTATCTGAATAAGGGACCAATATCCAGAATATATAAGAAACTACTACAAGTCAATTTCAAAAAAAAAGCGGGCAAATAACTGAGTTTCAAAATGGGTAAAAAGCTTCACTAGACATTTCTCCATAAAGACATACAAGTGGTCAATCTACATATGAAAATTTGCTCAACATCGCTAAGCATCAGGGAAATGGAAATCAAGCCACAAGGAGATACCACTCACACCTGTTAGGATGTGTAATATAAAAAGTTATTTAGGGCTTCCCTGGTGGCACAGTGGTTGAGAGTTTGCCTGCCGATGCAGGGGACTCATGTTCGTGCCCCGGTCTGGGAGGATCCCACATGCCGCTGAGCAGCTGGGCCCATGAGCCATGGACGCTGAGCCTGTGCTTTTGGAGCCTGTTCTCAGCAATGGGAGAGCCCACAACAATGAGAGGCCCGTGTACTGCCAAAAAAAAAAAAAGAAGAAGAAAGAAGGAAACTTAATGGATGCTTGCAAAGATGTAAAGAAGTGGAACTTCTGTACCCTGTTTTGTTCCCTGTAGTAATGTAAAATGGTGTAGACATTATGGAAAACAGAATGGAAGTCCCCCAAAAATTATTAAGAGAACTATCATAAGATCCAGCAATCACTGATTTAGGTTTATATACAAAGGAGATAAAACAAGCATGTCTAAGAGATATCTAAAAGCTCATGTCCATTGCAGCATTACACACAATACACAACATAGGAAAACTACGTAGTATCCATGGGAAGATGAATTAATAAAGAAAATCTGGTGTATACATACAGTGAAAGGTCATTCAGTCTTTGAAATAGAAGGAAATCCTGCCATTTGCAGCAACACGAAAGAACTAGGACGACATTTGTAAGAGTGAATTAAGCCAGTTACAGAAGGTCAAAAACTGAAAGAAAACTCCGAGAAGCTGAGAGTAGAAGGGTGGTTCCAAGAGCTGGCAAGAGGTTGACATGGGAAGTATCTGTTCAAGGTTAGAATGTGTTATTTGCAAAATGGAAAAGTTATAGACACATGCTGTACAACAAGGTGCATGTAGTCAACAGGACTGACTGGACATTTCAAAACGTGTTAAGACGTTGGATTTCATTGTATATGTACTTTTACAACAATAAAATACACATATGTAAAATAAATACAAAGTGGAAAAAGGGGAAAAAAGAAGAAAAATAATGAAAGGGAGTCAACAGAGGGAAAGAAGAAAGCAGGAGGGGTCTCGAATGTACACAGGTATCAGGAGATAATGGGAGAGAAGCTCCTCTCCCCAGGCTTTAAAGAAGACATCTCTCCAGAGTTCACTCCAGCAAGAGGGGGATGTCCTTTCTCTTCCCCATTCAACCAGAAGCACCAATAGCATCCTAAGTGTGGCCCAGGCTGTGCTCAGGTGTACACTTTTCCATGATCTCTAAACAAACCACCCCTGACTCCCCATGGCTCAGTTGCCCTTCCTGTATCTCCTTCCACTTCTCTAAAGCATTTCCGTCTTCAAGTCCAGCCCGAGGCTCCAATCCTGTCCTCACACGTGGTTCCACAGGGTGGGTCTCTGAGTTCTTAAGAGCCTCACTGTGAGTAGCAGGCACTGAATCGCACACCAGGGTTCCCCTCAGAACTATCAGCAAACTACGACCTAGGGATTCAGGATTTCTAGAACAACTTTACTCATAGACAATCTCTTGGGTAAACAAGTGACATTTTACAATGAAGCATTTTCAGTTTTTACTGTGGTGGGGAAAATATTAACACATATATGGCAATCATATTCTATTAAAGTATGTATTTCTCAAAGGACTATCGAAAAAAAAATTTTAAGTATAACTTTCCATGTTTTAATTGACTTTACTCCCAGATTTGTTTGCTTGCAAAAGCCTTCAGAAAATACCAAGAACCTACTTCATCTGGCAGTTTGCACAGCAACATGAGTGGAGATGCTCTTGTCACACTGCTTGGTTTCTCTGTCCCACCTTGCAAAGCACAACCTCCTGTCCGCCCTCCTGGGAAGGGAGCCAGTACCTAACAAAAGCTCACACCCTGGGGTAGATTTCTTGGTTCTGTCTGCACTGTATGCAGTGTTCCTTGCCCAGCACACAGAAACAGGGCCGGCACAAGTGATGGAAGACAGACTTTCCACAGGAGAAGGACATTTCGTTTCCTTAGCACAGAATCCGATAGTGATTATTAGCCTCAAAGGAGAAAGGTGGAGTGAATTTCCTCCATCTACTCCTGAAGGCCCCTTCTAACATGGACTCCTCCAGAACTGGGTGTGGCATGTGGGTACAAGCATGGGCTCCCTGCAAAAGGAAGGAGGCATGCCTAGCACTAGGTGCTTCAGGTAAGGGGGGAGGACTCATCCCGAGGCTCTAATAGGAAACAGTTAGAATGAGGGAAGTGGCAGAGAGATGTATCATAACCATTCAGAATGCTATGAGACCTACTAAGAGATGAGATTTCTTATTAAATGAAGTTGTAATTGACCCAGTAGTAGGGATGCTCAAACCCAGCTTTGTTCATTAAGAATCCAGCCATGGAGCAACTAAGTCCGTGCACCACAACTACTAAGCCTGTGCTCTAGAGCCCGCAAGTCACAACTACTGAGCCCACGTGCCACAACTATTGAAGCCCATGCACCTAGAGCCCATGCTCTGGAACAACAGAAGCCACCGAAATGAGAAGCCCGCGCACTGCAATGAAGACCCAACACAGCCAAAAAATAATAATCATCATCATCATCCAGTAAACATTTGCCTGGGTGGTGATAGGATTTGTTTTCCAGGTTAAATGAGGCTCACTTGGTATAAAATCAATGCACACACTGAAAGTGTACAGTTTATTTACTTTTATATCCATACCCATTCATGATGCAGTGGTGATGGGAATATTTTCTAGAAAGTTGGCACCAGTAACAGTGATGTTTAGGGGAACATAAATCAAGGGAAACACATCACAAAAAGTTCACATACACACACAGAATCATCCCACTCATTTCACATACAGACACACCCAGTCTCATGCACACAAACCTACACCACCTAACCATAATACAGCTTCTTCCTGGGACTATAGTAATTGGTTCCATTACTTGTAAATCACTTTCTATTACCAGGACCCCTACTCTCATTCCCAGCACAAATTTGGAATCAGTTTGCCCTGTACACTAAAACCAGCAAGAATGTCCCACTTTCTCATCTTCAAAGTTCTTCCTTCTGAAGTGACTGATTCCAGAATACATACCGTTTTCACGTTCTGTGAAGGCCACCTGCAATTATAGAAGAGACAACACTATGAGGATAAGATCACAGTGATGCTCAGGTCTTTTGTTCATTTGCTGACAGTAGAAAACCTCATAAGAAACAGTGGTCCAGGGAACCCAGCAAGGGTTATCAGCAAACCTACTCAGGCTAAAAGGCAAGAACTTTGCTGGGAGGATGGAACTTCCAAGTCCATTTAGGTTGGAAATTACAGAATTCTTTGTCTAGAGGAAAAATCGCTGCAGGAGAGAGAGCTCCGTACTCTACAGGCTGTAATGGGTGCTGTCAATTGTAATGTCCTGTGGAATCAGGCACCATGAGTTGGTAATAGACTCTCACTCCACATTCTCCCAACCAAGGGAATTCTATGTATCTGGAAGGAATACCCTCAAATATTCATAACTCAATCCTATTGAAAGAGAAATAAAGCAATATTTCTATCTCAGACCAGAAAAAATCCAGCTTACCTTGGGGATACAGGGAGGCTTTTCTTCCGTCCTATCATGGTGCATGTCATCTGCCACATCCTCAGGAACAGCTGGAGGGACACAGAGTAACTGTCAGGACACTGGTGATGCGGCTCAGGAATTACTCAAGGGCTTTCTTCTCAATGAGGACATGGGGTGGAGTGCATGGATGTGGGAGGTTAGTAAGTGTGGGCTGAGCTGGTGTTGGGCCATCCTCTTTGGCGGATGAAGGAAGGCAAAGGACAAGAGGAAGGAAATGAAAACAGAGCTTTGGCTTTCTAGCTAAGGGGAGCCTAATCAGAAGGAAAGGGTCGATCTAAAAAATGGTAAACACTAAAATGCATGCTCTGTTTCAATGACAGAGACCCATGACCCATCCTGCCTCTTTTGAGCTTCTGCTAAATTGCCACTGTCTCTTGATTTTTCCCAGATCACTCTTTCCCCAGCATCCACAATGCCAGCTACTGCATTTGTCATGTCTTCTATTGTATAATATTTTTTACTTGATTAACAGCAACCTCTATTAAAGGACTGAATTCCATCCTAGACAAAATATGCTATATTTATTCACTAATCACTTGTCTTAAAGAAAATCAAATACACAAGATTTGACAAAACTGAAATCCTACCATTTAGATACAGCCACTATCAATCGTATCATATTTTACTCCCAGTCTTTGTTTTCTATACAATATACATATGCCCAGTGAGTCAGGGGCTGTCCATACTCTAGGGAGCTGTTCCATAAGTGGGGCACTTCATTATGAAGAGGGAGCCCGGACTGAGCACAACCTGTCTCTAACCCAGCTGTGCAGGAGAAGTGTACAGCCTAACAGTCAGGTTCCACTTTGAGTCTTTGGGTGTGGACTACAGGAATTGACCAATTCTAAGGCTTATGGTAATGTTATCCAATACAATAAAATAGCTCCCTGATTCTTATCTGCTTTTGGCCTTTTTAAGCAATGACACCAGCAGTGACAGATATGACCTGTACTGTATACATGGGGTCTCACACCTCTCAGAATCTGTGAGCTGACCAGGAGAATGCAGGTCTCGTGGTGAATTTCACATTAATGACTGTGCCAGAGTCACCTGATTAGTCCACCCATAGCTGCCCTGGATTCTGTGGCCACTAAGGCCACCTGAAGGGCAAGGTCTGGACCTTTGGAGATGCTAGGACTTCCAGCCAAGGATACGGATGCAGGGACTCCCTTGCTCCATGACTGAGGATCCCTTGGCTGAGTGGTAAGTGCAGGTCAGGGATCCAGAGCACCCACATTGGGACCCACCCCTGGGTTCTCAGTTTGGCTTTTCCACTTAGGAGGTCAAGAGCTGAGAACATTTATCTCTGCACCATCTCCTTCTGAGGAAAAGGAATATTAACCAAATCTGGGCAACAGCTGTGTTGAGGGAAGAACAAGGTAGTGTACAATCAGTGTGCAGTGGTGATGAGCTTTGTTGAGAGGTGAATTGTGCTGTGTAAGATGGAAATATCTCCTGAGGAAACCCACACATGCTCACGCACGCAGGTTCACAATCACACCACATAGGCTCACACATGGTCCCCACCCCAACCCTGATACACACAAACCCACATCATCTAAATGATGCAGTTACTTCCAGGACCATACATCTTGGGCATGGCTCTTTACTGGGAAATCAGTCTCTAGCTCTACACCCCCAGCCCTCATCCCTGTAGGGACCCTGAAACAGGGTGTCTCTCCAAGCAAAGCCAGCAAGAGAGTCCCACCGTCTTCATCATCTAGATTGTTCCTCAGCAGAGGGGTGACCTCTGAATACATACCGCTTTTGTTTGCTGTCCAATCCACCTGTGATTAGAGAAGAGAAAACAGTGTAAGGATCTCAGCATCCTGTGCTCTTTGGACACAGGTATTTCATCTCTTTTTTTGTCCTCAGAAAAGCAAATGGGGAACTGTTGTTGAGTCAATGGCCCCAAAAGAAACCAGAGAAGACAGCTGTGGTAAAGGCTCGATCTTTGCCTGGAAGATCTCTCAGGTCCACTTTGAGGAGCAAATACAAAAGTCTATTTCAAGGAGGGAAATTTTCTGCTGAGGAAAGTGTGTCTGACTCTACAGTTTCTAACTGATGTTGCCATTTTTTAAATGGCCTTTTGAATGAGTTATCTGTTGGGAAAGAGCTTCAAATCAGCATGCATCCAACCAAGCAAAATTGTATACATCAGCTGTCTTGAACACTGTAGATCTTCAGATCTGAAATCAATTGGAAAAGAAAGAAATGAAGCAAACTTTTAATCTCTGATAAATAAGGGGAGCTTACCCTGGAGGTAGAAGGAGCCTCTTCAACTGCCCTCACATAGGGCCGTTCCTCCAAACGGTCCTCATGGGGCTCTAGGAGGACACAGAGTAAGTGTCAGGACACTGGTGATGCTGCTCAGGAATTACTCAGAGAGCCTCGTTAATGTGGACACAGGGTGGGAGTGTATGGATGCAGGTGGTTACTGAGTGTGGACTGAGGTGCTGTTGGACAAACCTCCCTGGTGGGTGGAGGAAGGCAAAGGGGAGGAACATTTCAGAAATGAGGAAGAGAACCTTTAGCTTTCTAGCTGTAGGGAACCTAATCAATTTGAAAGTGTCAGTCTGAAAAAGCTTGAACACTAACATTGCACTATGTTTCAGTATAGAGTCCCACGGCCCCTCTGCCCATTTGAAAGTCCCTCCAAATCCCCCTTCTTCTTGAAATGTTACAAGACTCTTTCAGCTTCCTTCTAATCAAATATGTTGCTCCTTCATTCATCGTCCATTCTGTTGGATTGTTGACTTATTTTATTGTGATGAAATATACATATTTATGCTTTTCCTAATTTTGAAGTATACAGTTCACTAGCATTTCTAACTTTCACAATGCTGTGTACCCATCAACACAATCTACATCTTAATCTTTTGCATCATTTCAACGTAACCTCTGTACCCACTAAATCATAATCCACCTTACTCCTGCCTCCTGACCTTGGTTATTTCTGCTTCCGGTGTCTGTGAGTTTGCCTACACTAGGTACCTTATACAAGTGGAATCATATAATATTTGTCTTTCTGCGCCTGCCTTATTTCACTAACAATAATATATTTTTTATATTATTTGGATCATTCATTTTGTAGCATAAGTCAATCTTTAATTCCTTTTTATGGTTGAAAATTATTCCATTCTATGTATATATCACATTTTATTTATCCATTCATCACCTCATGGACTTTGGATTGTTTCTATCTTTTGGCTACTAAGAATAATGCTACTATGAACATTAGTGTACACATTTCTGTATGGCACCACAATGGTGACAAATAATATTGTACATATTTCAAATATCATTGAATATAACAACACAAAGTGTGACTCTTAGCTGAACTATAGACTTTTAATTAGTAAAAATATACTTACATTGTTTCACTAATTGTAACAAATATACTCCACCTATGTTATATATTATTAATAACTGAAACTGGAGCGATAGGATACAGGAATTTTCTGTATTGCATGTACAACATTTATGTCAATATAATCCTGTTCTAAATAATGTCTAATAATTTAAAGAAATTTCGAAACACAGTTTCAGAGAGGGATGTGTTGTTGCTAAGTTCAAAAATCAGCTAATGTCTAAACCGTAACTAGAGACCATCTTCACTCTTAAACATGAACCAAATTTTGAATTTTAAATGCATGTTTACTTCCATGGTTAAAACAGTACCATCTGGCTTAGTAAGTTTCAATTTGAACACATGGAATAAAAAAAGAATACTGCTTAATATTTCATAGCTTTTTCTTCAATATGAGGCACTGAATCAACTAGAATAATTGTTCTTGAGGGAACCTAATGAGACATTTTCCACAGTACCTTCAGCTGGGTCATTTATAGGGTTCACCCTAAAATGTGGCCGGATGTGGATCTTTTTCAGCCAGCCTGGGATTGATATTCTTGACCTCTGATGAGTGTTTCTTCTTCTCGCATTCTGGAAGCAGCATCCTGGGAAATGCATTACAATAGAGACAACTATTGACATCTTGCTGGCAGAAGACCATGGGGGAATTAGCAATAATTTATTCACAGTTCAATCCTTTGGTCCCTTTCCTCACCAGCGGCCCAGCAGAGCCTCCTGAATCAAAGTTGGACTTAGGAAGATCTTGCAGTTTGCTATGCAGGGAAAACACCCAACAGACAGGTTTTGTGGGCAAATATCTTTATTTAACTGAGAATGTTTAGAAACTCAGCAAGCCATTGGGACCATGACTGATGGACTGGATTCAAATCCCGTTTAGAAGAAGCATGTACTTGGGAAAGATATGTAGATCCCTCTTTGCCTCAGTTCCCTGTTCTGAGATGTAGGAATGTTAATATGGCCTACTTTTAGCATTATGTCATGTGGCCAAAAATGATTGAATGCAGGTAAAATGTTTGAAAAGTAAAGGACCAGTGCTTCACAAATGCTCTGTAAGTGTTCAATCCTGAATGATGGCAAGAAGAAGCTGGATATTTCGTAGCTGTTGAAAGGAGAGAAGGGATTTGACGGCTCCAAGTAAAGGGGGTTTCAAGCTTACTCTTCAGCTTTTTCATGGGAACAATGCTTTACAGCTCATGGAGAATATCCATTATCATGTCTGACACCCAGCCCTGTTGGGGGTGAAGCGGAGGGCAAAGTGGGGGCTGTAACCCATATGTTATGGTGGAGGGTGTGGAAATTTAGAGAGATAAGTGACTGTCCAAGAGTCACAACCATGATGAATGATGGATCACGGACAGGACAGACAGAGCCAGTGCCTACCCTGAGCTCAATCCCTGGGGTAGATCTCTTGGTTCTGTCTTCACTGTATGCAGTGTTTCTTGCCCAGCACACAGAAACAGGGCCGGCACAAGTGATGGAAGACAGACTTTCCACAGGAGAAGGACATTTCGTTTCCTTAGCACAGAATCCGATAGTGAATATTAGCCTCAAAGGAGAAAGGTGGAGTGAATTTCCTCCATCTACTCCTGGAGGCTCCTTCTTTCTCGGACTCCTCCAGAACTGGGTGTGGCATGTGGGTACAAGCATGGGCTCCCTGCAAAAGGAAGGAGGCCTGCCTAG
Source organism: Mesoplodon bidens (assembly GCF_964165515.1). Taxonomy (NCBI): domain Eukaryota; kingdom Metazoa; phylum Chordata; class Mammalia; order Artiodactyla; family Ziphiidae; genus Mesoplodon; species Mesoplodon bidens. The sequence goes on from NW_027671285.1 coordinate 18,329, forward strand.
CACTAGGTGCTTCAGGTAAGGGGGGAGGACTCATCCCGAGGCTCTAATAGGAAACAGTTAGAATGAGGGAAGTGGCAGAGAGATGTATCATAACCATTCAGAATGCTATGAGACCTACTAAGAGATGAGATTTCTTATTAAATGAAGTTGTAATTGACCCAGTAGTAGGGATTCTGAAACCCAGTTTTATTCATTAAGAATCCAGCCATGGGACCCGGAGGAAGATGGCGGAAGAGTAAGACGCGGAGATCACCTTCCTCCCCACAGATACATCAGAAATTCATCTACACGTGGAACAACTCCTACAGAACACCTACTGAATGCTGACAGAAGACCTCAGATCCCCCAAAAGGCGAGAAACTCCCCACATAACTGGGTAGGGCAAAATAAAATAGAATAAACAGAGACAAAACGATAGGGACGGGACCTGCACCAGTGGGAGGGAGCCGTGAAGGAGGAAAGGTTTCCAAACACTACAAGCCCCTTCGCGGGCGGAGACTGCAGGTGGCGGAGGGGGAAAGCTTCGGAGTAGCAGAGGAGAGCACAGCAACAGGGGTGTGGAGGGCAAAGTGGAGAGATTCCGGGACATTGGATCGGTGCCCTCAGGCACACACCAGCCCGAGAGGCTTGTCTGCTCAGCCGCTGGGGCGGGTGGGGCTGGGAGCTGAGGCACGGGTATTGGCTTTCAGTCGGAGCGCAGGGAGAGGACTGGGGCTGGCGGCAGGAAGAGAGCCTGAAGGGGTTAGTGCACCACGGCTAGCCCGGAGAGAGTCCGGGGAAAAAGTCTGGAGCTGCCGAAGAGGCAAGAGACTTTTTCTTCCCTTTTGTTTCCTGGTGCATGATGAGAGGGCATTAAGAGGGCTGCTTGGGGAAGCGCCGGAGACGGGCGCGAGCCGCGGCTAAAGGCGCGGACCCCGGAGACGGGCGTGGGATGCTGGGGCTGCTGCTGCCACCGCCGCAGGGCCTGTGTGCGAGCGCGGGTCACTGTCCGCCCCGCCTTCCGGGGGGCCTGTGCACCCCACCACTGCCGGGGTCCCGGGACCCGGGGACGGTTTTCCCGGGAAAGCGCACGGAGCGCCTCGGGCTGCTGCAACGTCACGCCGGCCTCTGCCGCTGCAGGCCCGCCCCACACTGCGCGCCCCTCCCTCCCCTCTGCCGGAGTGAGCCAGAGCCCCCGAATCAGCGGCTCCTTTAAACCCGTCCCGTCTGAGCGAAGAACGGACGCCCTCCGGCGACACTATGCACAGAGGCGGGGCCAGGTCCAAGGCTGAGACCCGGGAGCTGTGAGAGCAGAGAAGAGACAGGGAAATCACTCTGTGCAGCCTCGGAGGCAGCGGATTAAAGCTCCACGGTCCACTTGATGTGCCCTGCGTCTGTGGAGTGCATGAATAGACAGCGAATCATCCCAAATTGAGGAAGTGGACTTTGAGGACAAGATTTAAGACTTTGCCCCCTTTTCCTCTTTTTACAACGAATTATCCCAAATTAAGGAGGTGGACTTAGAGAGCAAGGTTTCAGACTTCTCGCCCTTTTCCTCTTTTTACAACGAATTATCCCAAATTGAGGAGGTGGACTTGGAGAGCAAGATTTTTGATTTTTCCCCCTGCTCTCTTTTTGTGAATGTGTATGTGTATTCTTCTGTGTGAGATTCTCTCTGTATAGCTTTGCTTCCACCATATGTCCCAGGGTTCTATCTGTCCGCTTTTATTTCAATAATTATTTTTTAATTTTAATAACGCTACTATATTTCATATTTTAAATAATTTTACTTTACCTGCTCTTTATTTTTTTCCTACCTTCCCTTCCTCCCTCCCTCCCTCCGCCCCTCCTTTCCTTCTCTTTCTTTCCTTCCTCCCTCCCTCCCTCCCTTCTTCCTTTCACTCTTTCTTTTTCTTTCCTTCCTCCCTCCCTCCCTCCCTCCTGTCTTTCTATCCTTCCTCCCTCCCTCCCACCCTTCTTCCTTTCACTTTGTTTTTCTTTCCTTCCTCCCTCCCTCATTCCTGTCTTTCTTTCTTTCTTTCCTTCCTTCCTCCCTCCCTCCCTCCCTTCTTCCTTTCACTCTTTCTTTTTCTTTCCTTCCTCCCTCCCTCACTCCTGTCTTTCTTTCTTTCTTTCCTTCCTCCCACCCTCCTTTCTTCCATTCACTCTTCCTTTTTCTTTCATTCTTCCCTCCCTCCTTTCTTTCTTTCTTTCTTTCCATCCTTCCTCCCTCCCTCCTTTCTTTCTTTCTTTCTTTCTTTCTTTCTTCCTTCCTTCCTTCCTTCCTTCCTTCCTTCCTTTCTTTCCTTCCTCCTTTCTTTCTCTCTCTCTTTCTTTCTTCTACTAATTCTTTCTTTCTACTTTTTCTCCCTTTTATTCTGAGCCGGGTAGATGAAAGGCTCCTGGTGCTGCAGCCAGGAGTCAGTGCTGTGCCTCTGAAGTGGGAGAGCCAACTTCAGGACACGGATCCATAAGAGACCTCCCAGCTCCACATAATATCAAGCAGCAAAAATCTCCCAGAGATCTCCACCTCAACACCAGCACCCAGCTTCAGTCAACGACCAGCAAGCTACAGTGCTGGTCACCCTATGCCAAGCAACTAGCAAGGCAGGAACACAACCCCACCCATTAACAGAGAGGCTGCCTAAAAACATAATAAGGTCACAGGCAACGCAAAACACACCACCAGACGTGGACCTGTCCACAAGAAAGACAAGATCGAGCCTTAACCACCAGAACACAGGCACTAGTCCCCCCCACCAGGAAGCCTACACAACCTACTGAAACAACCTTAGCCACTGGGGACAGACACCAAAAACAACGGGAACTACGAATCTGCAGCCTGCAAAAAGGAGACCCCAAACACAGTAAGATAAGCAGAATGAGAAGACAGAAAAACACACAGCAGGTGAAGGAGCAAGATAAAAACCTACCAGACCTAACAAATGAAGAGGTAATAGGTAGTCTACCTGAAAAAGAATTCAGAATAATGATAGTAAAGATGATCCAAGATTCTATTTCCAAGATCCAAAATCTTGGAACTAGAATAGACAAAATGCAGGAAACAGTTAACAAGGACCTAGAAGAACTAAAGATGAATGAAGCATCGATTAACAACACAATAAATGAAATGAAAAATACTCTAGATGGGATCAATAGCAGAATAACTGAGGCAGAAGAACGGATAAGTGAGGTGGAAGATAAAATAGTGGAAATAACTGATGCAGAGCAAAATAAAGAAAAAAGAATGAAAAGAACAGAGGACAGTCTCAGAGACCTCTGGGACAACATTAAACGCACCAACATTCGAATTATAGGGGTTCCAGAAGAAGAAGAGAAAAAGAAAGGGACTGAGAAAAGATTTGAAGAGATTATAGTTGAAAACTTCCCTAATATGGGAAAGGAAATAGTGAATCAAGTCCAGGAGGCACAGAGAGTCCCATACAGAATAAATCCAAGGAGAAATACATCAAGACACATATTAATCAAACTGTCAAAAATTAAACACAAAGAAATCATATTAAAAGCAGCAAGGGAAAAGCAACAAATAACACACAAGGGAATCCCCATCAGGTTAACAGCTGATCTCTCAGCAGAAACTCTACAAGCCAGAAGGGAGTGGCAGGACATAATTAAAGTGATGAAGGAGAGAAACCTGCAACCAAGATTACTCTACCCAGCAAGGATCTCATTCAGATTTGATGGAGAAATTAAAACCTTTACAAACAAGCAAAAGCTGAGAGAGTTCAGCACCACCAAACCAGCTTTACAACAAATGCTAAAGGAACTTCTCTAGGCAAGAAACACAACAGAAGGAATATACCTACAATAAGGAACCCAAAGCAATTAAGGAAATGGGAATAGGAACATACATATCAACAATTACCTTAAATGTAAATGGACTAAATGCTCCCACCAAAAGACACAGATTGGCTGAATGGATACAAAAACAAGACCCATATATATGCTGTCTACAAGAGACCCACTTCAGACCTAGAGACACATACAGACTGAAAGTGAGGGGATGGAAAAAGATATTCCATGCAAATGGAAATCAAAAGAAAACTGGAGTAGCAATTCTTATATCAGACAAAATAGACTTTAAAATAAAGACTATTAGAAGAGACAAAGAAGGACACTACATAACGATAAAGGGATCGATCCAAGAAGAAGATATAACAATTGTAAATATTTATGCACCCAACATAGGAGCACCTCAATACATAAGGCAAATACTAACAGCCATAAAAGGGGAAATCGACAGTAACACAATCATAGTAGGGGACTTTAACACCCCACTTTCACCAATGGACAGATCATCCAAAATGAAAATAAATAAGGAAACACAAGCTTGAAATGATACATTAAACAAGATGGACTTAATTGAGATTTATAGGACATTCCATCCAAAAACAACACAATACACATTTTTCTCAAGTGCTCATGGAACATTCTCCAGGATAGATCATATCTTGTGTCACAAATCAAGCCTTGGTAAATTTAAGAAAATTGAAATTGTATCAAGTATCTTTTCCGAACACAATGCTATGAGACTAGACATCAATTACAGGAAAAGATGTGTAAAAAATACAAACACATGGAGGCTAAACAATACACTACTCAATAACGAAGTGATCACTGAAGAAATCAAAGAGGAAATAAAAAACTACCTAGAAACAAATGACAACGGAGACACGACGACCCAAAACCTATGGGATGCAGCAAAAGCAGTTCTAAGGGGGAAGTTTATAGCAATACAATCCCACCTTAAGAAACAGGAAACATCTCGAGTAAACAACCTGACCCTGCACGTAAAGCAATTAGAGAAAGAAGAACAAAAGACCCCCAAAGTTAGCAGAAGGAAAGAAATCATAAAGATCAGATCAGAAATAAATGAAAAAGAAATGAAGGAAACGATAGCAAAGATCAATAAAACTAAAAGCTGGTTCTTTGAGAAGATAAACAAAATTGACAAACCATTAGCCAGACCCTTCAAGAAAAAAAGGGAGAGGACTCAAATCAATAGAATTAGAAATGAAAAAGGAGAAGTAACAACTGACACTGCAGAAATACAAAAGATCATGAGAGATTACTACAAGCAACTCTATGCCAATAAAATGGACAACCTGGAAGAAATGGACAAATTCTTAGAAATGCACAACCTGCCAAGACTGAATCAGGAAGAAATAGAAAATATGAAGAGACCAATCACAAGCACTGAAATTGAAACTGTGATAAAAAATCTTCCAACAAACAAAAGCCCAGGACCAGATGGCTTCACAGGCGAATTCTATCAAGCATTTAGAGAAGAGCTAACACCTATCCTTCTGAAACTCCTCCAAAATATAGCAGAGGGAGGATCACTCCCAAACTCATTCTACGAGGCCACCATCACCTTGATAGAAAACCAGACAAGGATGTCACAAAGAAAGAAAACTACAGGCCAATATCACTGATGAACATAGATGCAAAAATCCTCAATAAAATACTAGCAAACAGAATCCAACAGCACATTAAAAGGATCATACACCATGATCAAGTGGGGTTTATTCCAGGAATGCAAGGATTCTTCAATATACGCAAACCAATCAATGTGATACACCATATTAACAAATTGAAGGAGAAAAACCATATGATCATCTCAATAGATGCAGAGAAAGCTTTCAACAAAATTCAACACCCATTTATGATAAAAACCCTGCAGAAAGTAGGCATAGAGGGAACTTTCCTCAACATAATAAAGGCCATATATGACAAACCCACAGCCAACATTGTCCTCAATGGTGAAAAACTGAAACCATTTCCACTAAGATCAGGAACAAGACCAGGCTGCCCACTCTCACCACTCTTATTCAACCTAGTTTTGGAAGTTTTAGCCACAGCAATCAGAGAAGAAAAGGAAATAAAAGGAATCGAAATTGGAAAAGAAGAAGTAAAGCTGTCACTGTTTGCAGATGACATGATACTATACATAGAGAATCCTAAAGATGCTACCGAAAAACTACTAGAGCTAATCAATGAATTTGGTAAAGTAGCAGGATACAAAATTAATGTACAGAAATCTCTGGCATTCCTGTACACTAATGATGAAAAATCTGAAAATGAAATCAAGAAAACACTCCCATTTACCACTGCAACAAAAAGAATAAAATATCTAGGAATAAACCTACCTAAGGAGACAAAAGACCTGTATGCAGAAAATTATAAGACACTGATGAAAGAAATTAAAGATGATACAAATAGATGGAGAGATATACCATGCTCCTGGATTGGAAGAATCAATATTGTGAAAATGATTCTACTACCCAAAGCAATCTACAGATTCAATGCAATCCCTATCAAACTCCCACTGGCATTTTTCACAGAACTAGAACAAAAAATTTCACAATTTGTTTGGAAAAACAAAAGACCACGAATAGCCAAAGCAATCTTGAGAACGAAAAACGGAGCTGGAGGAATCAGGCTCCCTGACTTCAGACTATACTACAAAGCTACAGTAATCAAGACAGTGTGGTACTGGCACAAAAACAGAAAGATACATCAATGGAACAGGATAGAAAGCCCAGAGATAAACCCATGCACATATGGTCAACTTATCTTTGATAAAGGAGTCAGGAATGTACAGTGAAGAAAGGACAGCCTCTTCAATAAGTGGTGCTGGGAAAACTGGACAGGGACATGTAAAAGTATGAGATTAGATCATTCCCTAACACCATACACAAAAATAAGCTCAAAATGGATTAAAGACCTAAATGTAAGGCCAGAAACTATCAAACTCTTAGAGGAAAACATAGGCAGAACACTCTACGACATCAATCACAGCAAGATCCTGTTGGACCCACCTCCTAGAGAAATGGAAATAAAAACAAAGATAAACAAATGGGACCTAATGGAACTTCAAAGCTTTTGCACAGCAAAGGAAACCATAAACAAGACCAAAAGACAACCCTCAGAATGGGAGAAGATATTTGCAAATGAAGCAACTGACAAAGGATTAATCTCCAAAATTTATAAACAGCTCATGCAGCTCAATAGCAAAAAAACAAACAACCCAATCCAAAAATGGGCAGAAGACTTAAATAGGCATTTCTCCAAAGAAGATATACAGACTGCCAACAAACACATGAAAGAATGCTCAACATCATTAATCATTAGAGAAATGCAAATCAAAACTACAAAGAGATATCATCTCACACCAGTCAGAATGGCCATCATCAAGAAATCTAGAAACAATAAATGCTGGAAAGGGTGTGGAGAAAAGGGAACAATCTTGCACTGCTGGTGGGAATGTGAATTGGTACAGCCACTATGGAGAACAGTATGGAGGTTCCTTAAAAAACTAGAAATAGAACTACAATATGACCCAGCAATCCCACTACTAGGCATATACTCTGAGAAAACCATAATTCAAAAAGAGACACATACCAAAATGTTCATTGCAGCTGTATTCACAATAGCCCGGAGCTGGAAACAACCTAAGTGTCCATTATCGGATGAATGGATAAAGAAGATGTGGCACATATATACAATGGAATATTACTCAGCCATAAAAAGAAACGAAACTGAGCTATTTGTAATGAGGTGGATAGACCTAGAGACTGTCATACAGAATGAAGTAACTCAGAAAGAAAAAGACAAATACTGTATGCTAACACATATATATGGAATTAAAAAAAAATGTAATGAATAACCTAGGGGGAAAACGGGAACAAAGACAGAGACCTACTTCAGAATGGACTTGAGGATATGGGGAGGAGGAAGGGTAAGCTGTGACAAAGTGAAAGAGAAGCATGAACATATATACACTACCAAATGTAAGGTAGATAGATAGTGGGAACCAGCCGGAGAGCACAGGGACATCAGCTCGGTGCTTTGTGACCGCCTGAGGGGAGGGATGGGGAGGGTGGGAGGGAGGGAGATGCATGAGGGAAGGGATGTGGGAACAGATGTAAAAGTATAACTGATTCACTTTGTTATAAAGCAGAAACTAATAAAAAAAATTATCTTTGAGCCGAAAAGGAAAAAAAAGAAGTAATCAATAAAAATTATTAATATACTCTCACAAATAAAAAAAAAAAGAATCCAGCCATAGAGCAACTAAGCCCGTGCACCACAACTACTAAGACTGGGCTCTAGAGCCCGCAAGTCACAACTACTGAGCCCACGTGCCACAACTATTGAAGCCCATGCACCTAGAGCCCGTGGTCTGGAACAACACAAGCCACCGAAATGTGAAGCCCGTGCACAGCAACGAACACCCAACACAGCCAAAAAAAAAATAAAATAAAAAAAGAATCCAGTAAACATTTGCCTGGGTGGTGATAGGATTTGTTTTCCAGGTTAAATGAGGCTCACTTGGTATAAAATCAATGCACACACCGAAAGTGTACAGTTTATTTACTTTTATATCCATACCCATTCATGATGCAGTGGTGATGGGAATATTTTCTAGAAAGTTGGCACCAGTAACAGTGATGTTTAGGGGAACATAAATCAAGGGAAACACAACACAAAAAGTTCACATACACACACAGAATCATACCACTCATTTCACATACAGACACACCCAGTCTCATGCATACAAACATACACCACCTAACCGTAATACAGCTTCTTCCTGGGACTATAGTAATTGGTCACATTACTTGTAAATCACTTTCTATCACCAGGACCCCTACTCTCATTCCCAGCGCAAATTTGGAATCAATTTGCCCTCTACACTAAAACCAGCAAGAATGTCCCACTTTCTCATCTTCAAAGTTCTTCCTCCCCAAGTGACTGATTCCAGAATGCATACCGTTTTCACGTTCTGTGAAGGCCACCTGCAATTACAGAAGAGAAAACACTATGAGGATAAGATCACAGTAATGCTCAGGTCTTTGTTCATTTGCTGACAGCAGAAAACCTCATAAGAAACAGTGGTCCAGGGAACCCAGCAAGGGTTATAAGAGCAAACCTACTCAGGCTGAAAGGCAAGAACTTTGCTGGGAGGATGGAACATCCAAGTCCATTTAGGTTGGAAATTACAGAGTTCTTTTCCTACAGGAAAAATCGCTGCAGAAGAGAGAGCTCCGTACTCTACAGGCTGTAATGGATGCTGTCAATTTTAATGTCCTGTGGAATCAGGCACCATGAGTTGGTAATAGACTCTCACTCCACAATCTCCCAACCAAGCGAGTTGTATATATCTGGAAGGAATACCCTCAAATATTCATAACATAATTCTATTGAAAGAGAAATAAAGCAATATTTCTATCTCAGACCAGAAAAAATCCAGCTTACCTTGGGGATCCACGGAGGCTTTTCTTCTGTCCTATCACGGTGCAGGTCATGAGCCACATCCTCAGGGAGAGCTGGAGGGACACAGAGTAACCATTAGGACACTGGTAAAGCTGCTCAGGAAATACTCAGGGGCTTTCTTCTCGATGAGGACATGGGGGGTGTCTATGGATGTGGGAGGTTAGTAAGTGTGGGCTGAGCTGGTGTTGGGCCATCCTCTTTGGCGGATGAAGGAAGGCAAAGGACAAGAGGAAGGAAATGAAAACAGAGCTTTGGCTTTCTAGCTAAGGGGAGCCTCATCAGAAGGGAAGGGTCGATCTAAAAAATGGTAAACACTAAAATGCATGCTCTGTTTCAATGACACAGACCCATGACCCATCCTGCCTCTTTTGAACTTCTGCTAAATTGCCACTGTCTCTTGATTTTTTCCAGATCACTCTTTCCCCAGCATCCACAATGCCAACTACTGCATTTATCATGTCTTCTGTTGTATGATATTTTATACCTGATTAACAGCAACCTCCATTAAAGGACTGAATTCAGTCCTAGACAAAATATGCTATATTTATTCACGAATCACTTGTCTTAAAGAAAATCAAATACACAAGATTTGACAAAACTGAAATCCTACCATTTAGATACCACCACTATCAATCGTATCATATTTTACTCCCAGTCTTTGTTTTCTATAAAATATACGTATGCCCACTGTGACAGGGGTTGTCCATACTCTAGGGAGCTGTTCCATAAGTGGGACACTTCGTTATGAGGAGGGAGCCCAGACTGAGTACAGCCTGTCTCTAACCCAGCTGTGCAGGAGAAGTGTACAGCCTAACAGTCAGGTTCCACTTTGAGTCCTTGGGTGTGGGCTATAGGAATTGACCAATTCTAAGGCTTATGGTAATGTTATCCAATACAATAAAATAGCTCCCTGATTCTTATCTGCTTTTGGCCTTGTTTAAGCAATGACACCAGCACTGACAGATATGACCTGTACTGTATACATGGGGTCTCACACCTCTCAGAATCTGGGAGCTGACCAGGAGAATGCAGGTCCTGAGGTGAATTTCACATTAATGACTGTGCCAAAGTCAACTGATAAGTCCACCCATAGCTGCCCTGGATTCTGTGACCACTAAGGCCACCTGATGGGCAAGGTCTGGACCTTTGGAGATGCTAGGACTTCCAGCCAAGGATACGGATGCAGAGACTCCCTTGCTCCATGACTGAGGATCCCTTGGCTGAGTGGTAAGTGCAGGTCAGGGATCCAGAGCACCCACATTGGAACCCACCCCTGGGTTCTCAGTTTGGCTTTTCCACTTAGGAGGTCAAGAGCTGAGAACATTTATCTCTGCACCATCTCCTTCTGAGGAAAAGGAATATTAACCAAATCTGGGCAACAGCTGTGTTGAGGGAAGAACAAGGTAGTGTACAGACAGTGTGCAGTGGTGATGAGGTTTGTTGCCAGGTGAATTGTGCTGTGTAAGAGGGAAATATCTCATGAGGAAACACACACATGATCACGCATGCAGGTTTACAATCACACCACATAGGCTCACACATGGACCCCACCCCAACCCTGATACACACAAACCCACATCATCTAAATGATGCAGTTACTTCCAGGACCATAGAACTTGGGCATGGCTCTTTACTGGGAAATCAGTCTCTAGCTCTACACCCCCAGCCCTCATCCCTGTAGGGACCCTGAATCAGGGTGTCTCTCCAAGCAAAGCCAGCAAGAGAGTCCCACCTTCTTCATCATCTAGGTTGTTCCTCAGCACAGGGGTGATCTCTGAATACATACCGTTTTTGTTTGCTGTCCAATCCACCTGTGATTAGAGAAGAGAAAACAGTGTAAGGATCTCAGCATCCTGTGCTCTGTGGACACAGGTATTTCATCTCTTCTTTTGTCCTCAGAAAAGCAAATGGGAAACTGTTGTTGAGTCAATGGCCCCAAAAGAAACCAGAGAAGACAGCTGTGGTAAAGGCTCGATCTTTGCCTGGAAGACCTCTCAGGTCCACTTTGAGGAGCAAATACAAAAGTCTATTTCAAGGAGGGAAATTTTCTGCTGAGGAAAGTGTGTCTGACCCTACAGTTTCTAACTGATGTTGCCATTTTTTAAATGGCCTTTTGAATAAGTTATCTGTTGGGAAAGAGCTTCAATCAGCATGCATCCAACCAAGCAAAATTGTATACATCAGCTGTCTTGAACATTGTAGATCTTCAGATCTGAAATCAATTGGAAAAGAAAGAAATGAAGCAAACTTTTAATCTCTGATAAATAAGGGGAGCTTACCCTGGAGGTAGAAGGAGCCTCTTCAACTGCCCTCACATAGGGCAGTTCCTCCAAACGGTCCTCATGGGGCTCTAGGAGGACACAGAGTAAGTGTCAGGACACTGGTGATGCTGCTCAGGAATTACTCAGAGAGCCTCGTTAATGTGGACACAGGGTGGGAGTGTATGGATGCAGGTGGTTACTGAGTGTGGACTGAGGTGCTGTTGGACAAACCTCCCTGGTGGGTGGAGGAAGGCAAAGGGGAGGAACATTTCAGAAATGAGGAAGAGAACCTTTAGCTTTCTAGCTGTAGGGAACCTAATCAATTTGAAAGTGTCAGTCTGAAAAAGCTTGAACACTAACATTGCACTATGTTTCAGTATAGAGTCCCACGGCCCCTCTGCCCATTTGAAAGTCCCTCCAAATCCCCCTTCTTCTTGAAATGTTACAAGACTCTTTCAGCTTCCTTCTAATCAAATATGTTGCTCCTTCATTCATCGTCCATTCTGTTGGATTGTTGACTTATTTTATTGTGATGAAATATACATATTTATGCTTTTCCTAATTTTGAAGTATACAGTTCACTAGCATTTCTAACTTTCACAATGCTGTGTACCCATCAACACAATCTACATCTTAATCTTTTGCATCATTTCAACGTAACCTCTGTACCCATTAAATCATAATCCACCTTACTCCTGCCTCCTGACCTTGGTCATTTCTACTTCCGGTGTCTGTGAGTTTGCCTACACTAGGTACCTCATACAAGTGGAATCATATAATATTTGTCTTTCTGCGCCTGCCTTATTTCACTAACAATAATATAATTTTTATATTATTTGGATCATTCATTTTGTAGAATAAGTCAAACTGTAATTCCTTTTTATGGTTGAAAATTATTCCATTCTGTGTAGATATCACATTTTATTTATCCATTCATCACCTCATGGACTTTGGATTGTTTCTATCTATTGGCTACTAAGAATAATGCTACTATGAACATTAGTGTACGCATTTCTCTATGGCACCATAATGGTGACAAATAATACTGTACATATTTCAAATATCATTGAATATAACAACACAAGGTGTGACTCTTAGGTGAACTATGGACTTTTAATTAGTAAAAATATACTTACATTGTTTCACTAATTGTAACAAATGTACTTCACCTATGCTATATATTATTAATAGCTGAAACTGGAGTGATAGGATACAGGAATTTTCTGTATGGATGTACAACTTTTATGTCAGTATAATCCTGTTCTAAATAATGTCTAATAATTTAAAGAAATCTCAAAACATGGTTTCAGGGAGGGATGTGTTGTTGCTAACGTTCAAAAATCAGCTAATGTCTAAACCATAACTAGAGACCATCTTCCCTCTTAAACATGAACCAAATTTTGAATTTTAAATGTATGTTTACTTCCATGGTTAAAACAGTACCAGCTGGCTTAGTAAGTTTCAATTTGAACACATGGAATAAAAGAAGAATACTGCTTAATATTTCATAGCTATTTCTTAAATATGAGGCACTGAATAAACTAGAATAATTACTCTTGAGAGAACCTAATGAAAAATTTTCCACAGTACCTTCAGCTGGGTCATTTATAGCGTGCACCCTAAAATGTGGCCAGATGCGGATCTTTTTCAGCCAGCCTGGGATTGATATTCTTGACCTCTGATGAGTGTTTCTTCTTCTCGCATTCTGGGAGCAGCATCCTGGGAAATGCATTACAATAGAGACAACTATTGACATCATGCTGGCAGAAGACCATGGGGAAATTACCAATAATTTATTTACAGTTCAATCCTTTGGTCCCTTTCCTCACCAGCTGCCCAGCAGAGCCTCCTGAATCAAAGTTGGACTTAGGAAGATCTTGCAGTTTGCTATGCAGTGAAAACACCCAACAGACAGGTTTTGTGGGCAAATATCTTTATTTAACTGAGAATGTCTAGAAACTCAGCAAACCATTGGGACAATGACTGATGGACTGGATTCAAATCCCGTTTAGAAGAAGCATGTACTTGGGAAAGATATATAGATCCCTCTTTGCCTCAGTTCCCTGTTCTGAGATGTAGGAATGCTAATATGGCCTACTTTTAGCATTATGTCATGGGGCCAAAAATGATTGAATATAGGTAAAATGTTTGAAAAATAAAGGACCGGTGCTTCAAAAAGCTCTATAAGTGTTCAATCCTGAATGATGGCAAGAATAAGCTGGATATTTCATAGCTGTTGAAAGGAGAGGATGGATTTGACGGCAACAAGTAAAGGAGGGTTTCAAGTTTACTCTTCAGCTTTTTCATGGGAACAATGCTTTACAGCTCATGGAGAATATCCATGATCATGTCTGACACCTAGCCCTGTTGGGGGTGAAGGGGAGGGCAAAGTGGGGGTTGTAACCCTTATGTTATGGTGGAGGGTGTGGAAATTTAGAGAGAAAAGTGACTGTCCAAGAGTCACAACCACGATGAATGATGGATTATGGACAGGACAGAGAGAGCCAGTGCCTACCCTGAGCTCAATACGTGGGGTAGATCTCTGGGGTTTCTCTTCACCTTATGCAGTGTTCCTTGCCCAGCACACAGAAACACAGCCGGCACAAGTGATGGAAGACAGACTTTCCACAGGAGAAGGACATTTCGTTTCCTTAGCACAGAATCCGATAGTGAATATTAGCCTCAAAGGAGAAAGGTGGAGTGAATTTCCTCCATCTACTCCTGGAGGCTCCTTCTTTCTCGGACTCCTTCAGAAATGGCTGTGGCATGTGGGTACAAGCATGGGCTCCCTGCAAAAGGAAGGAGGCCTGCCTAGCACTAGGTGCTTCAGGTAAGGGGGAAGGACTCATCCCGAGGCTCTAATAGGAAACAGTTAGAAAGAGGGAAGTGGCAGAGAGATGCATCATAACCATTCAGAATGCTATGAGACCTACTAAGAGATGAGATTTCTTATTAAATGAAGTTGTAATTGAACCAGTAGTAGGCATGCTGAAACCCAGTTTTGTTCATTAAGAATCCAGGCATGGAGCAACTAAGTCCGTGCACCACAACTACAAAGCCTGTGCTCTAGAGCCTGCAAGTCACAACTACTGAGCCCAAGTGCCACAACTATTGAAGCCCATGCACATAGAGCCCGTGCTCTGGAACAAGAGAAGCCACCGAAATGAGAAGCCCGCGCACTGCAACGAAGAGCCAACACAGCCAAAAGAAAAAAAATCCAGTAAACATTTGCTTGGGTGGTGATAGGATTTGTTTTCCAGGTTAAATGAGGCTCACTTGGTATAAAATCAATGCACACACTGAAAGTGTACAGTATATTTATTTTTATATCCATACCCATTCATGATGCAGTGGTGATGGGAATATTTTTTAGAAAGTTGGCCCCAGTAACAGTGATGTTTAGGGGAACATAAATCAAGGGAAACACAACACAAAAAGTTCACATACACACACAGAATCATCCCACTCATTTCACATACAGACACACCCAGTCTCATGCACACAAACCTACACCACCTAACCGTAATACAGCTTCTTCCTGGGACTATAGTAATTGGTCACATTACTTGTAAATCTCTTTCTATCACCAGGACCCCTACTCTCATTCCCAGCACAAATTTGGAATCAGTTTGCCCTCTACACGAAAACCAGCAAGAATGTCCCACTTTCTCATCTTCAAAGTTCTTCCTCCCCAAGTGACTGATTCCACAATACATACCGTTTTCACGTTCTGGGAAGGCCACCTGCAAATACAGAAGAGAAAACACTATGAGGATAAGGTCACAGTGATGCTCAGGTCTTTTGTTCATTTGCTGACAGTAGAAAACCTCATAAGAAACAGTGGTCCAGGGAATCCAGCAAGGGTTACCAGAGCAAACCTACTCAGGCAGAAAGGCAAGAACTTTGCTGGGAGGATGGAACCTCCAAGTCCATTTAGGTTGCAAATTACAGAATTCTTTTCCTAGAGGAAAAATCGCTGCAGGAGAGAGAGATCCATACTCTACAGGCGGTAATGGATGCTGTCAATTTTAATGTCCTGTGGAATTAGGAACCATGAGTTGGTAATAGACTCTCACTCCACATTCTCCCAACCAAGGGAGTTGTATATATCTGGAAGGAATACCCTCAAATATTCATAACTTAATTCTATTGAAAGAGAAATAAAGCAATATTTCTATCTCAGACCAGAAAAAATCCAGCTTACCTTGGGGACCCACGGAGGCTTTTCTTCTGTCCTATCATGGTGCAGGTCAACCGCCACATCCTGAGGGAGAGCTGGAGGGACACAGAGTAATTGTCAGGACACTGGTGATGCTGCTCAGGAATTACTCAGTGGCTTTCTTCTCGATGAGGACATGGGGGGTGTCTATGGATGTGGGAGGTTAGTAAGTGTGGGCTGAGCTGGTGTTGGGCCTTCCTCTTTGGGGAAGAAGGAAGGCAAAGGACAAGAGGAAGGAAATGAAAACAGAGCTTTGGCTTCTTAGCTAAGGGGAGCCTAATCAGAAGGGAAGGATCGATCTAAAAAATGGTAAACACTTAAATGAATGCTGTGTTTCAATGACAGAGACCAATGACCCCTCCTGCCTCTTTTGAGCTTCTGCTAAATTGCCACTGTCTCTTGATTTTTCCCAGATCACTCTTTCTCCAGCATCCACAATGCCAGCTACTGCATTTATCATGTCTTCTGTTGTATAATATTTTATACTTGATTAACAGCAACCTCCTTAAAGGACTGAATTCCATCCTAGACAAAATATGCTATTTTATTCACTAATCACTTGTCTTAAAGAAAATCAAATACACAAGATTTGACAAAACTGAAGTCCTACCCTTTAGATGCAGCCACTATCAATCGTATCATATTTTTCTCCCAGTCTTTGGTTTCTGTATAATGTAAGTATGCCCACTGAGTCAGCGGCTGTCCATACTCTAGGGAGCTGTTCCATAAGTGGGACACTTCGTTATGAAGAAGGAGCCCAGACTGAGCACAGCCTGTCTCTAACCCAGCTGTGCAGGAGAAGTGTACAGGCTAACAGTCAGGTTCCACTTTGAGTCCTTGGGTGTGGGCTACAGGAATTGACCAATTCTAAGGCTTATGGTAATGTTATCCAATACAATAAAATAGCTCCCTGATTCTTATCTGCTTTTGGCCTTGTTTAAGCAATGACACCAGCACTGACAGATATGACCTGTACTGTATACATGGGGTCTCACACCTCTCAGAATCTGGGAGCTGACCAGGAGAATGCAGGTCCTGAGGTGAATTTCACATTAATGACTGTGCCAAAGTCAACTGATAAGTCCACCCATAGCTGCCCTGGATTCTGTGACCACTAAGGCCACCTGATGGGCAAGGTCTGGACCTTTGGAGATGCTAGGACTTCCAGCCAAGGATACGGATGCAGGGACTCCCTTGCTCCATGACTGAGGATCACTTGGCTGAGTGGTAAGTGCAGGTCAGGGATCCAGACCACCCACATTGGGACCCACCCCTGGGATCTCAGATTGGGTTTTCCACTCAGGAGGTCCAGATCTTAGAACATTTATCTCTGCACCATCTCCTTCTGAGGAAAAGAAATATTAACCAAATCTGGGCAACAGCTGTGTTGAAGGAAGAACATGCAACCACGTTCAGAAAACAAGTAAGGGTCCTGTGCCTGAGCTAACCTTAGGTACTTCAAAAAAACTCCGTAAGTCTCTTAGCCCCTTAGAGGGGATGAAAACAATATTTGAGTTATAAGTAACTTGTCCCAATTCCCTTAGTCTGGAATACTGAAACAAAAGTTCTACAGCAGGGGAATCCTCATAAAGACACAGCACCGGCCAGGCTTTACCCCATCCTTGGAAGAACTGGGAAGGATAAGAGCAAGGCAGGCCTGAGGAAAGGTCAGAGGGTAGGCAGGACTGGGGTGTGGGGAGCAGGGGCAGGGCTGTCTGGACGGAGAAATGGGTTGTAAGGAGAGCAGTGACCCTGCGTCGTGCTGCCCTGAGTCTCTGTCCTGGGCCTGGTCAACTCCAGGAGACCAGGTCAGCAGGGCTGTGAAAGCAAGTATGTCAAGATGCCCAGCAGCCCCTTCACACAGCCCTCTAGAATTTCTGCCGCCCATTGAGGGTCTCTAGGGGCAGCTGGACGTGGACCCCTCTCAAATGGAAGCATGTCAGCACATCAGCCTTGGGGAAGTGTAGAGACTGGGATGAGCTCAAGGAGACTGACCACATGCAGTGATCCCAGAGCACGTGTTCTGTGACTCATCCATCTCTGGGACTGTCCTTTACAAGAGGAACTAACAGTGAGCACAAAATATGAGGTGAAGCCACAAGTCCTGAAAGTGCAGAGGGAGACAGTTCACTTCTCATCCACCACCTCACCCTTTCTAGAAGAACTTGGTCTCAAGTTTCAAGGGCCCATGAGAGTTTTGACGCACAGGTTCTGTCCATCATAGGTCAATATGCAAAAGAAAACAAACTCTCCTGTGCACAATATCCTAGATGTTCTAACCAGAAAACAAACTTTCATATTAGGCAGTGACAAGCTCAAGAAAGAGCAGCTCATGTGCAAAAGATCAGTTTTGATGAGCAAATCAAGAAAAGGTGATTATAGAGCACAGTCACGTCTAAGGACACAATTTCTCTCTGTTGTATCATTAAAATGTGAAAAAAACAAGTCAGAACTCTACACATATTTCATTCTTCTTTCTGATTTCATATCCACCTTCCTCAGTCTCCAAAGCAGGAGATATAACCCTAAAGTTCCAGGAACCCTCTGCCATTAGATCCTACGTAAGTGTTGTTCCTACCTGTATCCTTTTCCTTATCACGGCCACAAATGCTATCCAAAGTCGATTCTGTAGAAACACGAACATGAATTTACCAGTCTTATGGATACATGTAAAATGTGACTAATGTGACTGAGTAATTGGATATTTTATTTTGTTTTATTTTAATACACTAAGATAATCATTGATTGAATTAAATAAATTATAACAGGCACAACTAGCTAGTGGCTACCACAGTGTAATACACATCCCTCTCTCTCTCTCTCTCCATATATATGTATATATATATATATATATATAATATATGGAGAATGTTACCACCACTCCCCTGTTTATTCATTTCTGTATGTTGTATCAATTAAAGATGACTATTTGCTGATGGTTTAACGAAGGTAAAACCTCTGCCCCGTGAAGTACTTAGCCCAAGGGGTAAGAGGGATGCATCCCTCTGCTGGTCTCCCTGGTAACCGATGAGCCCATCTGCTGTCAACTCCCCCTTTAACTGGTAGCCTGCCTATTCCACCCAGAGAGAAGCATGCTGCTACTGCTGCTGCTGCGTTCTGCCTGCCATCGGCTATCTACAGTGGGGTGTCTCTCCAGGACCACTTTGCTTCTGATGTGAAAGATCTCCCATCTATTAAACCATGAATGTCTCTGTCCCTGACTCCGGGCTCTTTCCTTAGCCCTGAGGCTGAGCAAGTACAGGGCTTGCAGGCGTGAGAGGTGCAGCCCAACACCTTCTGCAAGGCAGTTTGCTGGCCAGATTTGATGATTCATTTGTAGGTGTTTCCTAGGCTCATGCATACCTGCCAGGCACTCATGAGACCCTGGGGACACTGAAACAGTTATGTCAACACCGAGATCCTAGAGGAATTCCCGACAGGTGTTCCACTTGAGGGGAGAGGTAATGAGCATGGCCCAGTGCACCTGTGCTAGACATAATCAGCGAGCAGGTGCAGAAGGGAGGGAGGGACATTCACTCACTTCATGAGGCCATCCTTCTCACCACTGCCTCTGAAAAATCCAGGAAAGGAAGGGACAAAATGCCCTCAGAAGGTAAATGGCCTGTACACTGAAAACTACAAACCACTGCTGAAAGAATTAAACAAGGAACAAATCATTGAAATGACATATCATATTCATAGACTGGAGACTTATTATAGTTGACATTTCTACACTACCCAAAGGTAAATATAAATTCATTGTAATACCTATCAAAATCCCAATGTCATTTTCAAAGAAATAGAAAAAAAAAGATCCTAAAATACATATGGAATCACTAAGGACTCCAAACAGACAAAACAATCCTGAGACCAAAGAACATAGATGGAGGCTTCTCACTTCCTGACATCAAAACACATTACAAAGCCACAGGAATCAAAACTGTACAGTACGGACATAGAAACAGATACATAGGCCTAAAGACCAGAATAAATAACCACCAGGAAAACTCATAGATACATGGCCAAATGAAATTCACCAAGCTTCTAAGACAACATATAGGGAAAGTACAGTTTTTTCAACAGTCAATAGGATGAAAATATAACTTACAGAAAGATTATAAACATATAATAGAAAAGGAGCAAATGTCCAAAACATATAAGAAAAACAATACAAATCAAATGAAAACTAAGTTAAAAAATTAAAAAGGGTAAATAAATGGGTTAAGAAATGTGCAAAGACTTAAATAAGATATTTCCTGAAAAAGACATACAAATGGCTAACAAATATAGGAAAAATTTCACAACCTCACTAATCATCAGGGCAATGCAAATGAACACCTCACACTTGCTAGGCTGTGTATTATAAAGAAAAAAATTAACAGCTTAAGGCTAAGATGTAGGGAATTGGAAACTTTGTACACTGCTGGTGTGAATGTAAAATGGTGCAGCTCTTATGAAAAAGAGTACGGGGGTTCCTTATAAATTTATAAACAGAAATATCATATGATTCAGCAATCACAGTTCTGGGTATATATCCAAAGGAAATTAAATCAGTATCACAATGAGATGAACTTAGGTTCATTGCAGCATTCTCCACAATAGCCTAGATATGCAACCAACTTCACAAAACAAGTAAGGGTCCTGTGCCTGAGCTAACCTTAGATACTTCAAAACAACTCTGTAAGTCTCTTAGCCCCTTAGAGAGGATTAAAGCAATATTAGTGTTAAAAGTAACTTGTCCCAATTCCCTTAGTGTGGAATACTGAAAGAAAAGTTCTACAGCAGGGGAAGCCTCATAAACACACAGCACCTGCCAGGGTTTACCCCAGACTTGGAAGAACTGGGAAGGATAAGACCAAGGCAGGCCTGAGGTAAGGTGAGTGGGTAGGCAGGACTGGGGTGTGGGGAGCAGGGGCAGGGCTGTCCGGATGGAGCAGTGTGTTGTAAGAAGAGCAGTGACCCTGGGTCCTGCTGCCTGAGTCTCTTTCCTGGGCCTGGTGAATTCCAGGAGACCAGGTTAGCAGGTCTGTGAGAGCCAGTGTGTGAAGCGAGCCCAGCAGCCACTTCACAGAGTCCTCTAGAATTCCTGCCAGGCATGAAGGGTCTTTAGGATCAGCTGGACGTGGAGCCTTCTCAAATGGAAGCATGTCTGCACATCAGCGTTGGGAGGTGCTGAGGCTGAAATGAGGAGACTGAGCACATGCATTGATCCCAAAGTATGTGTTCTGTGACTCATACACCTCTGGGAGAGCGCTTTCCATGAGGAATAAACAGTGAGGACAAAAGTAACATGAAGCTACAAGTCCTGAAAGTGTTGACGGAGAGAGTTCAAGTCTCATCCACCACCTGACACTCACTGTAAGAACTTGTTCTCTAGTGTCAAGTGACTATGAGAGTTTTGTTCCCACTAGGATATGGCCATCATACGTGAATGTAAAAAGGAAACCAAAATCCTGGTGCAAAATACTCTGCAGGTACAAAACAGAAACGAACCTTTCATCTTTGGCAGAGAAAAAGCAATGAAAGAGTAATCTTGTGAGAAAGAAAATTTCTGAATGGCAAAGCAAGAAAAGATGACTATAAGCACAGTACAGTCAAAGGACATGGACACAATAACTCTATTATATCATTAAAATTTGGAAAGAGCAAATCAGAATCCTACACATATTTCCTTCTTCTTCCTGATTTCATATTCAACTTCCTTAGTTTCTAAAGAACCGGGTGGAACCCAAGTGTTCTAGGAATTGTCTCCCTTTAGATCCTACCTGAGAGTTGTTCGCTATGTGAATCGTCATCAGCATCAGTGCTATGTATGCTCTCCAAGATCCATTCTGTACAAACACAACCATGAGCATAAAGTTATTATACAAGTTGACGCACCCATTTTTCCTACTCGACTTGCTGGCTCACAAAGCATCACCCTGGTCTTCCCTCCAGGTTCTCAGACCTCCCCTGTGCTCTGTGCAGACAGAGTCCTTCAATAAGATGTTGATCACAGTTGAAAATTTCAAATGAGGGAGAGATGCTGAGAAAATCACCTTTCGACCCCTCACTTCTATAGACCCATTTATAGCTTTCACCGTCAACCTTACCAACCTGAAATTCCAGATGGTACAGACACACTTGAAACATGGCTAGTGTGACCAAGGAATTGTGTGTTTTTGCGTTTTTTAATAGAATGAGTTAAGTCTTGTTTGAACTAAATTAATTATAAATAGACACATTTGGTTAGTGGCTACCACACTGGAAAGCTCAGCTCTAAGAAATCCAAAGATGAGAAAGAGGCAACCAGCCACCCTTCCCATGGTTATTCTTTACTGCAGAAAATTTGATGGCCTGACCTGATCATACGTATGTAGGTATATCTTGGGCTCTTGGACCCACGCCAGGCATTGGGAGAATCCTGGGGGACACTAAAATAGTACAGTCAACACTCAGATCCAAGAGGAATTCCCAGCAGGGGGCCCACTTGTAGACAGAGGTGAAGGGCATGGCCCAGTACACCTGTATTAGATATAACCAGAGAGTACGTGCAGGGGGAGGGAGGGATTTCACTCTCTCCATGAGTCCATCCTTCTCAATCCTGACTTTAGAAGACCTGAGGAAGGCAGTGGAAAAGGCCCCGTAGGAGGTGAAAAATTTGTATACTGAAAACTACAGGATATTACTGAAAAAAATTAAGGAAGAGACAAGTAATTGGAATGACATACCATGTTCATAGACTGGAGTATTAAATACTGTTGGAATTTCTATACTACATAAAGGGATGTACACATATATCACAACAACCCGCAAAATTCCATGTCATTATTATAGAAGTGGACAGAATCCTAAAATACATATGGAAACCCCCAAGTAGATAAAAGAATCTTGAGAGCAAAGAGCAATGATGGAGATTAACACCTCTTGAACTCAAAACACATAACAATGCCAGAGTAGTCAAAACAGTCTGCTACTGGCATCAAGACAGTGAGATTGACCAATGAAATATAATAGAGAGACCCCAAATAAACGCACATATATATGGCCAACTGATCTTTGCCAAGGTTCTAAGATTACCAAGTGAAGAAAGGATAGTCTCTTCAACAATCAACAGAATGAAAAGGCAACCTATAGGATGGGAGGAAAAATGTGTAAACCTTGTATCTGAATAAGAGACCAATATCCAGAATATATAAGAAACTACTACAAGTCAATTTCAGAAAAACAGCGGGCAAATAACTGAGTTTAAAAATGGGTAAAAAGCTTCACTAGATATTTCTCCATAAAGACATACAAGTGGTCAATCTACATATGAAAATTTGCTCAACCTCGCTAAGCATCACGGAAATGGAAATCAAGCCACAAGGAGATATCACTCACACCTGTTAGGATGTGTATTATAAAAAGATAATTAGGGCTTCCCTGGTGGCACAGTGGTTGAGATTTCCCCACCGATGCAGGGGACACATGTTCGTGCCCAGGTCTGGGAGGATCCCACATGCCGCTGAGCAGCTTGTCCCATGAGCCATGGCCGCTGAGCCTGTGTGTTTGGAGCCTGTGCTCCACAACGGGAGAGCCCACAACAATGAGAGACACATGTACGGCAAAAAAAAAAAAAAAAAAAAAAAAAGAAAGAAAATTAATGGATGCTGGGAAAGATGTGAAGAAGTGGAACTTCTGTACCCTGTTTTGTACCATGTAGTAATGTAAAATCGTGTAGCCATTATGGAAAACAGAATGGAGGTCCCCCAAAAATTATTAAGAGAACTATCATAAAATCCAGCAATCACTCATTTAGGTTTATATACAAAGGAGATAAAACAAGAATGTCCAAGAGATATCTACAATCTCATGTCCATGGCAGCATTATACACAATACACAACATAGGAAAACTGCCTAGTGTCAATGGGAAGATGAATTAATAAAGAAAATGTTGTGTATACATACAGTGGAATGTCATTCAGTCTATGAAAAAGAAGGAAATCCTGCCATTTGCAGCAACACGAAAGAACTTGGAGGACATTTGTAAGAGTGATATAAGCCAGTCACATAAGGTCAAAAACTGAAAGAAAACTCCTAGAAGCAGAGGGTAGAAGGGTGGTTCCAAGAGCTGGCAGGAGGTTGACATGGGGAGTCTCTGTTCAATGGTTAGAATGTGTTATTTCAAAATGGAAAAGTTCTAGACACATGCTGTACAACAAGGTACATGTAGTCAACAGGACTGCCTGGACATTTCAAAACTTGTTAAGAAGTTGGATTTCATCGTATGTGTCCTTTTACAACAATAAAATACACATATGTAAAATAAATAAAAAGTGAAAAAAGGGGAAAAAAGAAGAAAAATAAAGAAAGGGAGTCAACAGAGGGAAAGAAGGAAGCAGGAAGGGTCTCGAATGTACACAGGTATCAGGAGATAATGGGAGAGAAGCTCCTCTCCCCAGGCTTTAAAGAAGACATCTCTCCAGAGTTCACTCCAGCAAGAGGGGGCTGTCCTTTCTCTTCCCCATTCAAGCAGAAGTGCCAATAGCATCCTAAGTGTGGCCCAGGCTGTGCTCAGGTGTACACTTTTCCTTGATCTCTAAACCAACCACACCTGACTCCCCATGACTCAGGGGTCCTTAATGTATCTCCTTCCACTTCTCTAAAGCATTTCCCTCTTCAAGTGCAGCCCGAGGCGCCAATCCTGTCCTCACACGTGGGGTCCACTGGGCGGGTCTCTGAGTTCTTAAGAGCCTCCCTGTGAGTAGCAGGCACTGAATTGCACACCAGGGTTCCCCTCAGCACCATCAGGAAACTACGACCTAGGGATTGAGGATTTCTAGAAAAACTTTACTCATACACAGTCTCTTGGGTAAACAAGTGACATTTTACAATCAAGCATTTTCAGTATTTTCTTTGGTGGGGAAAATATTGACACATATAAGGCAGTCATATTCTATTAAAGTATGTATTTCTCAAAGGACTCACTATCGAAAAAAATTTTTTAAGTATAACTTTCCATGTTTTAATTGACTTTACTCCCAGACTTGTTTGCTTCCAAAAGCCTTCAGAAAATACCAAGAACCTACATCATCTGGCAGTTTGCACAGCAACATGAGTGGAGATCCTCTTGTCACACTGCTTGATTTCTCTGTCCCACCTTGCAAAGCACAACCTCCTGTCCGCCCTCCTGGGAAGGGAGCCAGTGCCCACCCAGAGCTCAATCCCTGGGGTAGATCTCTTGGTTCTGTCTTCACTGTATGCAGTGTTTCTTGCCCAGCACACAGAAACACGGCCGGCACAAGTGATGGAGGACAGACTTTCTACAGGAGAAGGACATTTCGTTTCCTTAGCACAGAATCCGATAGTGAAGATTAGCCTCAAAGGAGAAAGGTGGAGTGAATTTCCTCCATCTACTCCTGGAGGCTCCTTCTTTCTCGGATTCCTCCAGAACTGGGTGTGGCATGTCGGTACAAGCATGGGCTCCCTGCAAAAAGAAGGAGGCCTGCCTAGCACTAGCTGCTTCAGGTAAGGGGGGAGGACTCATCCCGAGGCTCTAATAGGAAACAGTTAGAATGAGGGAAGTGGCAGAGAGATATATCATAACCATTCAGAATGCTATGAGACGTACTAAGAGATGAGATTTCTTATTAAATGAAGTTGTAATTGGCCCAGTAGTAGGCATGCTGAAACCCAGTTTTCTTCACTAAGAATCCAGCCATGTAGCAACTAAACCCGTGCACCACAACTACTAAGCTTGTGCTCTAGACCCTGAAAATCACAACTACTGAGCCCACGTGACACAACTTTTGAAGCCCATGCACCTAGAGCCCGTGGTCTGGAACAACAGTAGCCACCGAAATGAGAAGCCCACGCAGTGCAACGAAGACACAACACAGCCAAAAGAAAAAAAAAAGAATCCAGTAAACATTTGCCTGGGTGGTGATAGGATTTGTTTTCCAGGTGAAATGAGGCTCTCTCGGTATAAAATCAATGCACACCCTGAAAGTGTACAGTTTATTTACTTTTATATCCATACTCATTCATGATGCAGAGTTGATGGGAATATTTTTAAGAAAGTTGGCACCAGTAACAGTGATGTTTATGGGAACATAAATCAAGGGAAACACAACACAAAATGTTCACATACACACAGAATTATTCCAGTCATTTCACATACAGACACACCGTGTCTCATGCACAAAAACTTACACCACCTAACCGTAATACAGCTTCTTCCTGGGACTATAGTAATTGGTCACATTACTTGTAAATCTCTTTCTATCACCAGGTCCCCTACTCTCATTCCCAGCACAAATTTGGAATCAGTTTGCCCTGTACAATAAAACCAGCAAGAATGTCCCACTTTCTCATCTTCAAAGTTCTTCCTCCCCAAGTGACTGATTCCACAATACATACCGTTTTCACGTTCTGTGAAGGCCACCTGCAACTACAGAAGAGAAAACACTATGAGAATAAGATCACAGTGATGCTCAGGTCTTTTGTTCATCTGCTGACAGTAGAAAACCTGATAAGAAACAGTGGTCCAGGGAAACCAGCAAGGGTTATCAGAGCAAACCTACTCAGGCTGAAAGCCAAGAACTTTGCTGGGAGGATGGTACTTCCAAGTTCATTTAGCTGGGAAATTACAGAATTCTTTTCCTAGAGGAAAAACCGCTCCAGGAGAGAGAGCTCCGTACTCTGCAGGCTGTAATGGATGCTGTCAATTGTAATGTCCTGTGGAATCAGGCACCATGAGTTGGTTATAGACTCTCACTCCACATTCTCCCAACCAAGGGAATTGTATGTATCTGGAAGGAATACACTCAAATATTCATAACTTAAATCTATTGAAAGATAAATAAAGCAATATTTCTATCTCAGACCAGAAAAAATCCAGCTTACCTTGATGATCCCCGGAGGCTTTTCTTCTATCCTATCACGGTGCATGTCAACCGCCACATCCTCAGGGAGAGCTGGAGGGACACAGAGTAACTGTCAGGACACTGGTGATGCTGCTCAGCAATTACTCAGGGGCTTTCTTCTCGATAAGGACATGGGGTGGTGTGTATGGATGTGGGAGGTTAGTAAGTGTGGGCTGAGCTGGTGTTGGGCCATCCTCTTTGGGGGACGAAGGAAGGTAAAGGACAAGAGGAAGGAAATGAAAACAGACCTTTGGCTTTCTAGCTAAGGGGAGCCTCATCAGAAGGGAAGGGTCGATCTAAACAATGGTAAACACTAAAATGCATGCTCTGTTTCAATGACACAGACCCATGACCCCTCCTGCCTCTTTTGAATTTCTGCTAAATTGCCACTGTCTCTTGATTTTTCCCAGATCACTCTTTCTCCAGCATCCACAATTCCAGCAACTGCATTTATCATGACTTCTGTTGTATGATATTCTAAACTTGGTTAACAGCAACCTCTATTAAAGGACTGAATTCAATCCTAGACAAAATATGCTATATTTATTCACTAATCACTTGTCTTAAAGAAAATCAAATACACAAGATTTGACAAAACTGAAATCCTACCATTTAGATATAGCCACTATCAATCGTATCATATTTTTCTCCCAGTCTTTGTTTTCTATACAATGTATGTATGCCCACTGAGTCAGGGGCTGTCCATACTCTAGGGAGCTGTTCCATAAGTGGGACACTTCGTTATGAAGAGGGAGCCCAGACTGAGCACAGCCTGTCTCTAACCGAGCTGTGCAGGAGAAGTGTACAGGCTAACAGTCAGGTTCCACTTTGAGTCCTTGGGTGTGGGCTACAGGAATTGACCAATGCTATGGCTTATGGTAATGTTATCCAATACAATAAATAGCTCTCTGATTCTTATCTGCTTTTGGCCTTGTTTAAGCAATCACACCAGCACTGACAGATATGACCTGTACTGTATACATGGGGTCTCACACCTCTCAGAAGCTGGGAGCTGACCAGGAGAATGCAGGTCTTTTGGTGAATTTCACATTAATGACTGTGCCAAAGTCAACTGATAAGTCCACCCATAGCTGCCCTGGATTCTGTGATCATTAAGGCCACCTGATGGGCAAGGTCTGGACCTTTGGAGATGCTAGGACTTCCAGCCAAGGATACGGATGCAGGGACTCCATTGCTCCATGACTGAGGAACCCTTGGCTGACTGGTAAGTGCAGGTCAGGGATCCAGAGCATCCATACTGGGAACCACCCCTGGGTTCTCAGTTTGGCTTTTCCACATAGGAGGTCAAGAGCTGAGAACATTTATCTCTGCACCATGTCCTTCTGAGGAAAAGGTATATTAACCAACTCTGGGCAACAGCTTTGTTGAGGGAAGAACATGCAACCAACTTCACAAAACAAGTAAGGGTCCTGTGCCTGAGCTAACCTTAGGTACTTCAAAACAACTCCCTAAGTCTCTTAGCCCCTTAGAGAGGATGAAAGCAATATTAGAGTTAAAAGTAACTTGTCCCAATTCCCTTAGTCTGGAATCCTGAAACAAAATTCTACAGCGGAGGAAGCCTCATAAACAAACAGCACCTGCCATGGTTTACCCCAGCCTTGGAAGAACTGGGAAGGATAAGACCAAGGCAGGCCTGAGGAAAGGTCAGAGGGTAGGCAGAACTGGGGTGTGGGGAGCAAGGGCAGGGCTGTCTGGAAGGAGCAGTGGGTTGTAAGAAGTGCAGTGACCCTGGGTCCTGCTGCCCTGAGTCTCTGTCCGGGGCCTGGTCAACCCCAGGAGACCAGGTCAGCAGGGCGGTGAAAGAAAGTGTGTGAAATAGCCCAGCAGCCCCTTCACACAGCCCTCTACAATTCCTGCCGGCCATGAAGGGTCTTTAGGGGCAGCTGGATGTGGACCCCTCTCAAATGGAAGCATGTCAGCACACCAGCCTTGGGGAAATGGAGAGGCTGAGATGATCTCAAGGAGACTGAGCACATACAGTGATCCCAGAGCATGTGTTCTGTGACTCATCCATCTCTGGGACTGTCCTTTAGAAGAGGAACAAACAGTGAGGACAAAATATGAGGTGAAGCCACAAGTCCTGAAAGTGCAGAGGGAGACAGTTCACTTCTCATCCACCACCTCACCCTTTCTAGAAGAACTTGGTCTCAAGTTTCAAGGGCCCATGAGAGTTTTGACCCACAGGTTCTGTCCATCATAGGTCAATATGCAAAAGAAAACAAACTCTCCTGTGCACAATACCCTAGATGTGCTAACCAGAAAACAAACTTCCATATTAGGCAGTGACCTGCACAAGAAAGAGCAGCTCATGTGCAAAAGATCATTTTTGATGAGCAAATCAAGAAAAGGTGATTATAGAGCACAGTCACGTCTAAGGACACAATTGCTTTCTATTGTATCATTAAAATATGAAAGAAACAAGTCAGAACTCTACACATATTTTATTGTTCTTTCTGATTTCATATCCACCTTCCTCAGTCCCCAAAGCAGGAGATATAACCGTAAAGTTCCAGGAACCTTTTGCCATTAGATCCTACCTAAGTGTTGTTCCTACCTGTATCCTTTTCCATATCACGGCCACAAATGCTATCCAGAGTCGATTCTGTAGAAACAAGAACATGAATTTACAAGTCTTATGGATACATTTAAAATGTGACTAATGTGACTGAGTAATTGGATATTTTATTTGTTCTATTTTAATACAATGAGTTAATCATTAATTGAATTGAATAAATTATAGCAGGCACATCTAGCTAGTGGCTACCACACTATAATACACATTCCTCTCTCTCTCTCTCTCCATATATATATATCTACCCATTCAAGATGGCTGTTTGCTGATGGTTTACCAAAGGAAAACCTCTGCCCCGTGAAGTACTTAGCCCAAGGGGTAAGAGGGATGCGTCCCTCTGCTGGTTTCCCTGGTAACCGATGAGCCCATCTGCTGTCAACTCCCCCTTTAACTGGTAGCCTGCCTATTCCGCCCAGAGAGAAGCATGCTGCTACTGCTGCTGCTGCGTTCTGCCTGCCATCGGCTATCTACAGTGGGATGTCTCTCCAGCACTACATTGCTTCTGACGTGAAAGATCTCCCATCTATTAAACCATGAATGTCTCTGTCCCTGACTCCAGGCTCTTTTCTTAGCCCTGAGGCTGAGCATGTACAGGGCTTGCAGGTGTGAGAGGTGCGGCCCAACACCTTCTGCACGGCAGTTTGCTGTCTAGATTTGATAATTCATTTGTAGGTGTTTCCTAGGCTCATGCACACTTGCCAGGCACTCACGAGACCTTGGGGACACTGAAACAGTAATGTCAACACCCAGATCCTAGAGGAATTCCCGACAGGTGTTCCACTTGGGGAGAGAGGTAATGAGCATGGCCAAGTGCACCTGTGCTAGACATGATCAGTGAGCAGGTGCAGAAGGGAGGGAGGGACATTCACTCACTTCATGAGGTCATCCTTCTCACTCCTGCCTCTGAAAAATCCAGGGAAGGAAGGGACAAAATGCCCTTAAAAGGTAAATGGCCTGTACACTGAAAACTACAAACCACTGCTGAAAGAATTTAACAAGGAACAAATTATTGAAATAGCATATCATATTCATAGACTGGAGAACTATTATTGTTGACAATTCTACACTACCGAAAGGTAAGTATAAATTCATTGTAATACATATCAAAATCCCAATGTCATTTTCAAAGAAATAGAAAAAAAAAGATCCTAAAATATATATGGAAACACTAAGGAGTCCAAACAGACAAAACAATCCTGAGAACAAAGAACATAGATGGAGGCTTCTCACTTCCTGTCTTCAAAACACATTACAAAGCCACAGGAATCAAAACTGTATGGTACTGACATAGAAACAGATACATAGGCCTAAAGACCAGAATAAATAAACCCCAAGAAAACTCATAGATACATGGCCAAATGAAATTCACCAAGCTTCTTAGACAACAAATAGGGAAAGTATAGTTTTCTCAACAGTCAATAGGATGATAATATAACTTACAGAAAGATTACAAACATATATCAGAAAAGGAGTTAATGTCCAAAACATGTAAGAAAAACACTACAACTCAAATGCAAACTAAGTTAAAATATTAAAAACGGTAAATAAATGGGTTAAGAAATATGCAAAGACTTAAATAAGACATTTCCTGAAAAAGACATACAAATGGCTAACAAATATAGGAAAATGTTCTCAACCTCACTAATCATCAGGGCAATGCAAATGAACACCTCACACCTGTTAGGCTGTGTATTATAAAGAAAAAAATTAACAGTTTAAGGCCAAGATGTGGGGAATTGGAAACTTTGTACACAGCTGGTGGTAATGTAAAATGGTGCAGCTCTTGTGAAAAAGAGTATGGGGGTTCCTTATAAAATTATAAGCAGAAGTATCATATGATTCAGCAATCACAGTTCTGGGTATATATCCAAAGGAAATTAAATCAGTATCACAATGAGATGAACTTAGGTTCATTGCAGCATTCTCCACAATAGCCTAGATATGCAACGAACTTCCCAAAAGAAGCAAGTGTCCTGTGCCTCAGCTAACCTTAGGTACTTCAAAACAACTCCGTAAGTCTCTTAGCCCCTTAGAGAGGATGAAAGCAATATTAGAGTTAAAAGTAATTTGAACCAATTCCCTTAGTCTGGAATACTCAAACAAAAGTTCTACAGCAGGGGAAGCCTCCTAAACACACAGCACCTGCCACGGTTTACCCCAGCCTTGGAAGAACTGGGAAGGATAAGCCCAAGGAAGGCCTGAGGAAAGGTCCGAGGGCAGGCAGGACTGGAGTGTGGGGAGCAGGGGCAGGGCTGGCCGGATGGAGCTTGGGTTGTAAGAAGAGCAGTGACCCTGGGTCGTGCTGCCCTGAGTCTCTGTCCTGGGCCTGGTGAATTCCAGGAGACCAGGTTAGCAGGGCTGTGAGAGCCAGTGTGTGAAGCGAGCCCAGCAGCCCCTTCACATAGTCTTCTACAATTCCTGCCGGCCATGAAGGGTCTTTAGGGGCAGCTGGACATGGAGCCCTCTCAAATGGAAGCATCTCAGCACATCAGGCTTGGGAGGTGCTGAGGCTGAAATGAGGAGACTGAGCACATGCTGTGATCCCAAAGCATGTGTTCTGTGACTCATCCACCTCTGGGAGCACGCTTTCCATGAGGAATAAACAGTGAGGACAAAAGTAACATGAAGCTACATGTCCTGAAAGTGTAGAGGGAGAGAGTTGAACTCTCATCCACCACCTGACCCTCACTATAAGAACTTTTTCTACAGTGTCAAGTGACTATGAGAGTTTTGTTCCCACTAGGATATGGCCATTATACGTGAATGTAAAAAGGAAACCAAAATCCCTGGTGCAAAATACCCTCCAGGTACCAAACAGAAACGAACCTTGCATCTTTGGCAGAGAAAAAGCAATGAAAGAGTAGTCTTGTGAAAAAGAAAATTGGTGAATGGCAAAGCAAGAAAAGATGACTATAAGCACAGTACAGTCAAAGGACATGGACACAATAAATCTATTATATCATTAAAATTTGGAAAGAGCAAATCAGAATTCTTCACATATTTCCCTCTTCTTCCTGATTTCATATTCACCTTCCTTAGTTTCTAAAGAACCGCGTGGAACCAAAGTGTTCTAGGAATTGTCTCCCTTTAGATCCTACCTGAGAGTTGTTCGCTATGTGAATCGTCATCAGCATCACTGCTATATATGCTCTCCATGATCCATTCTGTACAAACACAACATGAGCATAAAGTTATTATACAAGTTGACCCACCCATTTCTCCTACTCGACTGGTTGGCTCACAGAGCATCACACTTGTCTTCCCTCCAGGTTCTCAGACCTCCCCTGTGCTCTGTGCAGACAGAGTCCTTCAATAAGATATTGATCACAGTTGAAAATTTCAAATGAGGTGGAGGTACTGAGATAATCACCTTTCGACCCCTTACTTCTATACACCCGTTTATAGCTTTCACCGTCAACCTTACCAACCTGAAATTCCAGATGTTATAGACACACTTCATACATGGCTAGTGTGACCAAGCAATTGTGTGTTTTTTGCGCTTTTTAATAGAATGATTTAAATATTGTTTGAACCAAATTAATTATAAATAGACACATTTGGTTAGTGGCTACCACACTGGAAAGCTCAGTTCTAAGAAATCCAATGATGAGAAAGAGGCAACCAGCCACCCTTCCCATGGTTGTTCTTTACTGCATAAAATTTGATGGCCTGATCTGATCATTCGTATGGAGGTATATCTCGGGCTCTTGAACACAAGACAGACACTGGGAGAGTCCTTGTGGACACTGAAATAGTACAGTCAACAATCAGATCCAAGAGGAATTCCCAGCCAGGGGCCCACTTGTAGACAGAGGTGAAGGGCATGGCCCAGTACACCTGTATTAGACATAATCAGAGAGTAGGTGCAGAGGGAGGGAGGGATTTCAATCTCTCCATGACTCCATCCTTCTCAATCCTGACTCTAGAAGACCTGAGGAAGGCAGTGAAAAAGACCCCGTAGGAGGTAAATAATTTGTCTACTGAAAACTACAGGACATTGCTGAAAAAAGTTAAAGAAGAGACAAGTAATTGGAATGACATACCATATTCATAGACTGGATTATTAAATACTGTTGGCATTTCTATACTACATAAAGTGATGTACACATATATCGCAACAACCCACAAAATTCAATGTCATTATTATAGAAATGGACAGAATCCTAAAATACATATGGAACCCCCCCAAGTAAATAAAACAATATTGAGAGCAAAGAGCAATGATGGAGATTAACACTTCCTGAACTCAAAACACATAACAATGCCACAGTAGACAACACAGTCTGCTACTGGCATCAAGACAGTGAGATTGACCAATGAAATATAATAGAGAGATCCCAAATAAACGCACATATATATGGCCAACTGATCTTTGCCGAGGTTCTAAGATTACCAAGTGAAGAAAGGATAGTCTCTTCAACAATCAACAGAATGAAAAGGCAACCTATAGGATGGGAGGAAATATGTGTAAACCTTGTATCTGAATGAGAGACTAATATCCAGAATATATAAGAAACTACTACAAGTCAATTTCAGAAAAACAGCAAGCAAATAACTGACTTTAAAAATGGGTAAAAATCTTCACTAGACATTTCTCCGTAAAGACATACAAGTGGTCAATCTACATATGAAAATTTGCTCAACCTCGCTAAGCATCAGGGAAATGGAAATCAAGCCACAAGGAGATATCACTCACACCTGTTAGGATGTGTATTATAAAAAGACAAATAGGGCTTCCCTGGTGGCACAGTGGTTGAGAGTCCGCCTGCCGAGGCAGGGGACAAATGTTCATTCCCCAGTCTGGGAGGATCCCACATGCCGCTGAGCGGCTGGGCCCATGTCCCATGGCCGTTGAGCCTGTGCATTTGGAGCCTGTGCTCTGCAACGGAAGAGCCCACAACAATGAGAGACACGTGTACTGCAAAAAAAAACAGAAAGAAATTAATGGATGCTGGGAAAGATGTGAAGAAGTGGAACTTCTGTACCCTGTTTTGTACCATGTAATAATGTAAAATGGTGTAGCCATTATGGAAAACAGAATGGAGGTCCCCTAAAAATTATTAAGAGAACTATCATAAAATCCAGCAGTCACTCATTTAGGTTTATATACAAAGGAGATAAAACAAGAATGTCCAAGAGATATCTACAATCTCATGTCCATTGCAGCATTATACACAATACACAACATACGAAAACCGCCTAGTGTCCATGGCAAGATGAATTAATAAAGAAAATGTGGTGTATACATACAGTAGAATGTCACTCAGTCTTTGAAAAAGAAGGAAATCCGGCCATTTGCAGCAACACGAATAAACTTGGAGGACATTTGTAAGAGTGAAATAAGCCAGTCACAGAAGGTCAAAAACTGAAAGAAAACTCCGAGAAGCAGAGAGTAGAAGGGTGGTTCCAAGAGCTGGCAGGAGGTTGACATGGGAAGTCTCTGTTCAATTGATACCATGTGTTATTTGCAAAATGGAACAGTTCTAGACACATGCTGTACTACAAGGTGCATGTAGTCAACAGGACTGCCTGGACATTTCCAAACTTGTTAAGAAGTTGGATTTCATCGTATGAGTATTTTTACAACAATAAAATATACATATGTAAAATAAATACAAAGTGGAAAAAGGGGACAAAAGAAGAAAAATAAGGAAAGGGAGTCAACAGAGGGAAAGAAGAAAGCAGGAAGGGTCTCGAATGTACACAGGTATCAGGAGATAATGGGAGAGAAGCTCCTCTCCCCAGGCTTTAAAGAAGACATCTCTCCAGAGTTCACTCCAGCAAGAGGGGGATGTCCTTTCCCTTCCCCATTGAAACAGAAGTGCCAATAGCATCCTAAGTGTGGCCCAGGCTGTGCTCAGGTGTACACTTTTCCTTGATCTCTAAACCAAACACCCCTGACTCCCCATGGCTCAGGTGCCCGTCCTGTATCTCCTTCCACTTCTCTAAAGCATTTCCCTCTTCAAGTGCAGCCCGAGGCGCCAATCCTGTCCTCACACGTGGGGTCCACTGGGCGGGTCTCTGAGTTCTTAAGAGCCTCCCTGTGAGTAGCAGGCACTGAATCGCACACCAGGGTTCCCCTCAGCACCATCAGCAAACTACGACCTAGGGATTGAGGATTTCTAGAACAACTTTACTCATAGACAGTCTCTTGGTGAAACAAGTGACATTTTACAATCAAGCATTTTCAGTTTTTTCTTTGGTGGGGAAAATATTGACACATATAAGGCAATCATATTCTATTAAAGTATGTATTTCTCAAAGGACTCACTATCGAAAAAAATTTTTTAAGAATAACTTTCCATGTTTTAATTGACTTAATCCCAGACTTCCTTGCAAAAGCCTTCAGAAAATACCAACAACCTACATCATCTGGCAGTTTGCACAGCAACATGAGTGGAGTAACTCTTTTCACACTGCTTGGTTTCTCTGTCCCACCTTATAAAGCACAACCTCCTGTCTGCCCTCCTGGGAAGGGAGCCAATGCCCACCCTGAGCTCAATCCCTGGGGTAAATCTCTTGGTTCTGTCTTCACTCTATGCAGTGTTTCTTGCCCAGCACACAGAAACAGGGCCGGCACAAGTGATGGAAGACAGACTTTCCACAGGAGAAGGACATTGCGTTTCCTTAGCACAGAATCTGATAGTGAATGTTAGCCACAAAGGAGAAAGGTGGAGTGAATTTCCTCCATCTACTCCTGGAGGCTCCTTCTTTCTCGGATTCCTCCAGAACTGGGTGTGGCATGTGGGTACAAGCATGCGCTCCTTGCAAAATGAAGGAGGCCAGCATAGCACTAGGTGCTTCAGGTAAGGCGGGAGGACTCATCCCGAGGCTCTAATAGGAAACAGTTAGAATGAGGGAAGTGGCAGAGAGATGTATCATAACCATTCAGAATGCTATGAGACCTACTAAGAGATGAGATTTCTTATTAAATGAAGTTGTAATTGACCCAGTAGTAGGGATGCTGAAACCCAGCTTTGTTCATTAAGAATCCAGCCATGGAGCAACTAAACCCGTGCACCACAACAACAGCCTGTGCTCTAGAGCCTGAATGTCAAAACTACTGAGCACACGTGCCACAACTATTGAAGCCCATGCACCTAGAGCCCGTGGTCTGGAACAACAGTAGCCACCGAAATGAGAAGCCCGTGCAGTGCAACGAAGACCCAACACAGCCAAAAGAAAAAAAAAAGAATCCAGTAAACATTTGCCTGGGTGGTGATAGGATTTGTTTTCCAGGTTAAATGAGGCTCAATTGGTATAAAACCAATGCACACCCTGAAAGTGTACAGTTTATTTACTTTTATATCCATACCCATTCATGATGCAGTGTTGATGGAAATATTTTTTAGAAAGTAGGCACCAGTAACAGTGATGTTTAGGGGAACATAAATCAAGGGAAACACAACACAAAAAGTTCACATACACACACAGAATCATACCATTCATTTCACATACAGACACACCCAGTCTGATGCACACAAACCTACACCACCTAACCGTAATACGGCCTCTTCCTGGTACTATAGTAATTGGTCACATTACTTGTAAATCACTTTCTATCACCAGGGCCCGTACTCTCATTCCCAGCACAAATTTGCAATCAGTTTGCCCTCTACACTAAAACCACCAAGAATGTCCCACTTTCTCAACTTCAAAGTTCTGCCGCCCCAAGTGACTGATTCCAGAATACATACTGTTTACACGTTCTGTGAAGGCCACCTGCAATTACAGAAGAGAAAACACTATGAGGATAAGATCACAGAGATGCTCAGGTCTTTTTTTCATTTGCTGACAGTAGAAAACCTGATAAGAAACAGTGGCCCAGGGAACCCAGCAAGGGTTATCAGAGCAAACCTACTCAGGCTGAAAGGCAAGAACTTTGCTGGGAGGATGGAACTTCCAAGTTCATTTAGGTTGCAAATTACAGAATTCTTTGCCTAGAGGAAAAATCGCTGCAGGAGAGAGAGCTCCGTACTCTACAGGCTGTAATGGATGCTGTCAATTTTAATGTCCTGTGGAATCAGGCACCAAGAGTTGGTAATAGACTCTCACTCCACATTCTCCCAACCAAGGGAATTGTATGTATCTGGAAGGAATACCCTCAAATATTCATAACTTAAATCTATTGAAAGAGAAATAAAGCAAT
The DNA here is from genome assembly GCF_964165515.1 of Mesoplodon bidens. Taxonomy (NCBI): domain Eukaryota; kingdom Metazoa; phylum Chordata; class Mammalia; order Artiodactyla; family Ziphiidae; genus Mesoplodon; species Mesoplodon bidens. The sequence continues at coordinate 55,717 of NW_027671285.1, forward strand.
ATTTCTATCTCAGACCAGAAAAAATCCAGCTTAACTTTATGATCCACGGAGGCTTTTCTTCTGTCCTATCACGGTGCAGGTCAACCGCCACATCCTCAGGGAGAGCTGGAGGGACACAGAGTAACTGTCAGGACACTGGTGATGCTGCTCAGCAATTACTCAGGGGCTTTCTTCTCGATGAGGACATGTGGTGGTGTGTATGGATGTGGGAGGTTAGTAAATGTGGGCTAAGCTGGTGTTGGGCCATCCTCTTTGGGGGATGAAGGAAGGTAAAGGACAAGAGGAAGGAAATGAAAACAGAGCTTTGGCTTTCTAGCTAAGGGGAGCCTAATCATAAGGGAAGGGTCGATCTAAAAAATGGTAAACACTAAAATGCATGCTCTGTTTCAATGACACAGACCCATGACCCATCCTGCCTCTTTTGAGCTTCTGCTAAATTGCCACTGTCTCTTGATTCTTCCCAGATCACTCTTTTCCCAGCATCCACAATGCCAGGTACTGCATTTATCATGTCTTCTGTTGTATAATATTTTATACTTGATTAACTGCAACCTCTATTAAAGGACTGAATTCAATCTTAGACAAAATATGCTATATTTATTCACTAATCACTTGTCTTAAAGAAAATCAAATACACAAGATTTGACAAAACTGAAATCCTACCATTTAGATACAGCCACTATCAATCGTATCATATTTTTCTCCCAGTCTTTGTTTTCTATACAATATATGTATGCCCACTGAGTCAGGGGCTGTGCATACTCTACGGAGCTGTTCCATAAGTGGGACACTTCGTTATGAAGAGGGAGCCCGGACTGAGCACAGCCTGTCTCTAACCCAGCTGTGCAGGAGAAGTGTACAGGCTAACAGTCAGGTTCCACTTTGAGTCCTTGGGTGTGGGCTACAGGAATTGACCAACGCTATGGCTTATGGTAATGTTATCCAATACAATAAATAGCTCCCTGATTCTTATCTGCTTTTGGCCTTGTTTAAGCAATGACACCAGCACTGACAGATATGACCTGTACCGTATACATGGGGTCTCACACCTCTCAGAATCTGTAGCTTACCAGGAGAATGCAGCTCTTGAGGTGAATTTCACCTTAATGACAGTGCCAAAGTCAACTGATAAGTCCACCCATAGCTGCCCTTGATTCTGTGACCACTAAGGCCACCTGATGGGCAGGGTCTGGACCTTTGGAAATGCTAGGACTTCCAGCCAAGGATACGGATGCAGGGACTCCCTTGCTCCATGACTGAGGATCCCTTGGCTGAGTGGTAAGTGCAGGTCAGGGATCCAGAGCATCCATATTGGGACCCACCCCTGGGTTCTCAGTTTGGCTTTTCCACTTAGGAGATCAAGAGCTTAGAATATTTATCTCTGCACCATCTCCTTGTGAGGAAAAGGAATATTAACCAAATCTGGGCAACAGCTGTGTTGAGGGAAGAACATGCAACCAAATTCACAAAACAAGTAAGGGTCCTGTGCCTGAGATAACCTTAGGTACTTCAAAACAACTCCGTATGTCTCTTAGCCCCTTAGAGAGGATGAAAGCAATATTAGAGTTAAAACTAACTTGTCCCAATTCCCTTAATCTGGAATACTGAAACAAAATTCTATAGCAGAGGCAGCCGCATAAACACACAGCACCTGCCAGGGTTTACCCCTGGAAGAACTGGGAAGGATAAGACCAAGGCAGGCCTGAGGAAAGGTCAGAGGGTAGGCAGAACTGGGGTGTGGGGAGCAAGGGCAGGGCTGTCTGGAAGGAGCAGTAGGTTGTAAGAAGATCAGTGACCTTGGGTCCTGCTGCCCTGAGTCTCGGTCCTGGGCCTGGTCAACCCCAGGAGACCAGGTCAGCAGGGCTTTGAAAGCAAGTGTGTGAAATAGCCCAGCAGCACCTTCACACAGCCCTGTAGAATTCCTGCCGGCCATGAAGGGTCTTTAGGGGCAGCTGGACGTGGACCCCTCTCAAATGGAAGCATGTCAGCACACCAGCCTTGGGGAAATGGAGAGGCTGAGATGAGCTCAAGGAGACTGAGCACATACTGTGATCCCAGAAAATGTGTTCTGTGACTCATCCATCTCTGGGACTGTCTTTACAAGAGGAACAAACAGTGAGGACAAAACATGAGGTGGAGCCACAAGTCCTGAAAGTGCAGAGGGAGACAGTTCACTTCTCATCCACCACCTCACCCTTTCTAGAAGAACTTGGTCTCAAGCTTCAAGGGCCCATGAGTGTTTTGACCCACAGGTTCTTTCCATCACAGGTCAATATGCAAAATACAACAAACTCTCCTGTGCACAATACCCTAGATGTGCTAACCAGGAAACAAACTTCCATATTAGGCAGTGACAAGCTCAAGAAAGAGCAGCTCATGCGCAAAAGATCATTTTTGATGAGCAAATCAATAAAAGGTGATTATAGAACACAGTCACATCTAAGGACACAATTGCTTTCTATTGTTTCATTAAAATATGAAAAAAACAAGTCAGAACTCTACACATATTTTATTCGTCTTTCTGATTTCATATCCACCTTCCTCAGTCTCCAAAGCAGGAGATATAACCCTAAAGTTCCAGGAATCCTCTGCCATTAGATCCTACCTAAGTGTTGTTCCTACCTGTATCCTTTTCCTTATCACGGCCACAAGTGCTATCCAGAGTCGATTCTGTAGAAACACGAACATGAATTTACAAGTCTTATGGATACATTTAAAATGTGACTAATGTGACTGAGTAATTGGATATTTTATTTGTTTTGTTTTAATACACTGAGTTAATCATTGATAGAATTAAATAAATTATAACAGGCACATCTAGCTAGTGGCTACCACACTATAATACACATTCCTCTCTCTCTCTCTCTCCATATATATATATATATACCCATTCAAGATGGCTGTTTGCTGATGGTTTACCAAAGGAAAACCTCTGCCCCGTGAAGTACGTAGCCCAAGGGGTAAGAGGGATGCGTCCCTCTGCTGGTTTCCCTGGTAACCGATGAGCCCATCTGCTGTCAACTCCCCCTTTAACTGGTAGCCTGCCTATTCCGCCCAGAGAGAAGCATGCTGCTACTGCTGCTGCTGCGTTCTGCCTGCCATCGGCTATCTACAGTGGGGTGTCTCTCCAGGACCACTTTGCTTCTGACGTGAAAGATCTCCCATCTATTAAACCATGAATGTCTCTGTCCCTGACTCCGGGCTCTTTCCTTAGCCCTGAGGCTGAGCAAGTACAGGGCTTGCAGGCGTGAGAGGTGCAGCCCAACACCTTCTGCAGGGCAGTTTGCTGGCAGATTTGATGATTCATTTGTAGGTGTTTCCTAGGCTCATGCACACTTGCCAGGCACTCATGAGACCTTGGGGACACTGAAACAGTAATGTCAACACCCAGATCCTAGAGGAATTCCCGACAGGTGTTCCACTTGAGGGGAGAGGTAATGAGCATGGCCCAGTGCACCTGTGCTAGACATAATCAGCGAGCAGGTGCAGAAGGGAGGGAGGGACATTCACTCACTTCATGAGGCCATCCTTCTCACCACTGCCTCTGAAACATCCAGAGAAGGAAGGGACAAAATGCCCTTAGAAGGTAAATGGCCTGTACACTGAAAAGTACAAACCACTGCTGAAATAATTAAACAAGGAACAAATCATTGAAATGACATATCATATTCATAGACTGGAGACTTATTATTGTTGACATTTCTACACTACCCAAAGGTAAGTATAAATTCATTGTAATACCTATCAAAATCCCAATGTCATTTTCAAAGAAATAGAAAAAAAAAGGATCCTAAAATACATATGGAACCACTAAGGACTCCAAACAGACAACACAATCCTGAGAACAAAGAACATAGATGGAGGCTTCTCACTTCCTGACTTCAAAACACATTACAAAGCCACAGGAATCAAAACTGTATGGTACTGACATAGAAACAGATACATAGGCCTAAAGACCAGAATAAATCAACCCCAAGAAAACTCATAGATACATGGCCAAATGAAATTCACCAAGCTTCTAAGACAACAAATAGGGAAAGTATAGTTTTTTCAACAGTCAATAGGATGAAAATATAACTTACAGAAAGATTACAAACGTATATCAGAAAAGGAGCTAATGTCCAAAACATATAAGAAAAACATTACAACTCAAATGCAAACTAAGTTAAAAAATTAAGAAGGGTAAATAAATGGGTTAAGAAATGTGCAAAGACTTAAATAAGACATTTCCTGAAAAAGACATACAAATGAGTAACAAATATAGGAAAAGGTTCTCAACCTCACTAATCATAAGGGCAATGCAAATGAACACCTCACACCTGTTAGGCTGTGTATTATAATGAAAAAAATTAACAGGTTAAAGCCAAGATGTGGGGAATTGGAAACTTTGTACACAGCTGGTGGTAATGGAAAATGGTGCAGCTCTTATGAAAAAGAATATGGGGGTTCCTTATAAAATTATAAACAGAAATATCATATGATTCAGCAATCACAGTTCTGGGTATATATCCAAAGGAAATTAAATCAGTATCACAATGAGATGAACTTAGGTGCATTGCAGCATTCTCCACAATAGCCTAGATATGCAACCAACTTCACAAAAGAAGCAAGTGTCCTGTGCCTCAGGTAACCTTAGGTACTTCAAAATAACTCCGTTAAGTCTCTTAGCCCCTTAGAGAGGATGAAAGCAATATTAGAGTTAAAAGTAACTTGAACCAATTCCCTTAGTCTGGAATACTGAAACAAAAGTTCTACAGCAGGGGAAGCCTGCAAAACACACAGCACCTGCCAGGGTTTGCCCCAGCCTTGGAAGAACTGGGAAGGATAAGCCCAAGGCAGGCCTAAGGAAAGGTCCGAGGGTAGGCAGGACTGGAGTGTGGGGAGCAGGGGCAGGGCTGTCCGGATGGAGCAGTGGGTTGTAAGAAGAGCAGTGACCCTGGGTCCTGCGGCCCTGAGTCTCTTTCCTGGGCCTTGTGAATTCCAGGAGACCAGGTTAGCAGGGCTGTGAGAGCCAGTGTGTAAAGTGAGCCCAGCAGCCCCTTCACACAGTCCTCTACAATTCCTGCCGGCCATGAAGGGTCTTTAGGGGCAGTTGGACGTGGAGCCCACTCAATTGGAAGCAACTCAGCACATCAGCCTTGGGAGGTGCTGAGGCTGAAATGAGGAGACTGAGCACATGCAGTGACCCCAAAGCATGTGTTCTGTGACTCATCCACCTCTGGGAACGCGCTTTCCATGAGGAATAAACAGTGAGGACAAAAGTAAGGTGAAGCTACAAGTTCTGAAAGTGTAGAGGGAGAGAGTTCAAGTCTCATCCACCACCTGACACTCACTATAAGAACTTGTTCTCCAGTGTCAAGTGACTATGACAGTTTTGTTCCCACTAGGATATGGCCATCATACGTGAATGTAAAAGTGAAACCAAAATCCTGGTGCAAAATACCCTCCAGGTACCTAACAGGAATGAACCTTTCATTTTTGGCAGTGAAAAAGCAATGAAAGAGTAGTCTTGTGAGAAAGAAAATTTCTGAATGGCAAAGCAAGAAAAGATTACTATAAGCACAGTACAGTCAAAGGACATGGACACAATAACTCGATTATATCATTAAAATTTGGAAAGAACAAATCAGAATTCTACGCATATTTCCTTCTTCCTGATTTCATATTCACCTTCCTTCGTTTCTAAAGAACCGGGTGGAACCAAAGTGTTCTAGGAATTGTCTCGCTTTAGATCCTACCTGAGAGTTGTTCCCTACGTGAATCGTCATCGGCATCACTGCTATGTATGCTCTCCACCATGCATTTTGTACAAACACAACCATGAGCATAGAGTTATTATACAAGTTGACCCACCCATTTCTACTACTCGACTTGCTGGCTCACACAGCATCCCCCTGGTCTTCCCTCCAGGTTCTCAGACCTCCCCTGTGCTCTGTGCAGACAGAGTCCTTCAATAAGACATTGATCACAGTTGAAAATTTCAAATGAGGGAGAGATGCTGAGAAAATCACCTTCCAACCCCTCACTTCTATACACCAATTTATAGCTTTCACCATCACCTTTACCAACCTGAAATTCCAGATGTTACAGACACACTTGAAACATGGCCAGTGTGACCAAGCAATTGTGTGTTTTTTGCGCTTTTTAATAGAATGATTTAAATATTGTTTGAACCAAATTAATTATAAATAGACACATTTGGTTAGTGGCTACCACACTGGAAAGCTCAGCTGTAAGAAATCCAAAGATGAGAAAGAGGCAACCAGCCACCCCTCCCCTGGCTGTTCTTTACTGCAGAAAATTTGATGGCCTGATCTGATCATTCGTATGTAGGTATATCTTGGGCTCTTGGACCCACGCCAGGCATTGGGAGAGTCCTTGTGGACTCTGAAATAGTACAGTCAACACTCAGATCCAAGAGGAATTCCCAGCAAGGGGCCCACTTGTAGACAGAGGTGAAGGGCATGGCCCAGTACACCTGTATTAGACATAATCAGAGAGTAGGTGCAGAGGGGAGGGAGGGATTACACTCTCTCCATGAGTCCATCCTTCTCACCCCTGACTCTAGAAGACCTGAGGAAGGCAGTGGAAAAGGCCACGTAGGAGGTGAAAAATTTGTATACTGAAAACTACAGGACATGGCGGAAAGAAACTAAAGAAGAGACAAGTAATTGGAATGACATACCATGCACATAGACTGGATTATTAAATACTGTTGGCATTTCTATACTACATAAAGGGGTGTACACATATATCGCAACAACCCACAAAATTCCATGTCATTATTATAGAAGTGGACAGAATTCTAAAATACATATGGAACACCCCCAAGTAGATAAAACTATCTTGAGAGCAAAGAGCAATGATGGAGATTAACACTTCCTGAACTCAACACACATAACAATGCCACAGTAGTCAAAACAGTCTGCTACTGGCATCAAGACAGTGAGATAGACCAATGAAATATAATAGAGAGACCCCAAATAAACGCACATATATATGGCCAACTGATCTGTGCCAAGGTTCTAAGATTACCAAGTGAAGAGAGGATAGTCTCTTCAACAATCAAGAGAATGAAAAGGCAACCTATAGGATGGGAGGAAATATGTGTAAACCTTGTATCTGAATAAGGGACCAATATCCAGAATATATAAGAAACTACTACAAGTCAATTTCAGAAAAACACGGGCAAATAACGGAGTTTAAAAATGGGTAAAAAGCTTCATTAGACATTTCTCCATAAAGACATACAAGTGGTCAATCTACATATGAAAATTTGCTCAACATCGCTAAGCATCAGGGAAATGGAAATCAAGCCACAAGGAGATATCACTCACACCTGTTAGGATGTGTATTATAAAAAGACAAATAGGGCTTCCCTGGTGGCACAGTGGTTGAGAGTCTGCCTGCCGATGTAGAGTACAAGTGTTCGTGCACTGGTATGGGAGGATCCCACATGCTGCTGAGCGGTTGGGCCCATGAGCCATGGCCGCTGAGCCTGTGCGTTCGGAGCCTGTGCTCCACAATGGGAGAGCCCACAACAATGAGAGGCCCGTGTACTGCAAAAAAAAAAAAAAAAAAAAAAAAAGAAAAGAAAAAAGAAAGAAAATTAATGGATGCTGGCAAAGATGTGAAGAATTGGAACTCCTGTACCCTGTTTTGTACCCTTTAGTAATGTAAAATGGTGTAGCCATTATGGAAAACAGAATGGAGGTACCCTAAAAATTATTAAGAGAACTATCATAAAATCCAGCAATCACTCATTTAGGTTTATATACAAAGGAGATAAAACAAGAATGTCCAAGAGATATCTACAATCTCATGTCCATTGCAGCATTATACACAATACACAACATAGGAAAACTGCCTAGTGTCCATGGGAAGATGAATTAATAAAGAAAATGTGGTGTATACATACAGTGGAATGTCATTCAGTCTTTGAAAAAGAAGGAAATCCTGCCATTTGCAGCAACACGAAAGATCTTGGAGGACATTTGTAAGAGTGAAATAAGCCAGTCACAGAAGGTCAAAAACTGAAAGAAAACTCCGAGAAGCAGAGAGTAGAAGGGTGGTTCCAAGAGCTGGCAGGAAGTTGACATGGGAAATCTGTCTGTAATAGTTAGAATGTGTTATTTGCAAAATGGAAAAGTTCTAGACACATGCTGTACAACAAGGTGCATGTAGTCAACAGGACTGCCTGGACATTTCAAAACTTGTTAAGAAGTTGGATTTCATCATATATGTACTTTTACAACAATAAAATATACATATGTAAAATAAATACAAAGTGGAAAAAGGGGGAAAAAGAAGAATAATAAGGAAAGGGAGTCAACACAGGGAAAGAAGAAAGCAGGAAGGGTCTGGAATGTACACAGGTATCAGGAGATAATGGGAGAGAAGCTCCTGTCCCCAGGCTTTAAAGAAGACATCTCTCCAGAGTTCACTCCAGCAAGAGAGGGATGTCCTTTCTCTTCCCCATTCAAGCAGAAGTGCCAATAGCATCCTAAGTGTGGCCCAGGCTGTGATCAGGTGTACACTTTTCCTTGATGTCTAAACCAACCACACCAGACTCCCCATGGCTCAGGTGTCCTTAATGTATCTCCTTCCACTTCTCTAAAGCATTTCCCTCTTCAAGTCCAGCCAGAGGCACCAATCCTATCCAAACACGTGGGGTCCACTGGGCGGGTCTCTGAGTTCTTAAGAGCCTCCCTGTGAGTAGCAGGCACTGAATCACACACCAGGGTTCCCCTCAGCACCATCAGGAAACTACGACCTAGGGATTGAGGATTTCTAGAACAACTTTACTCATACACAGTCTCTTGGGTAAACAAGTGACATTTTACAATCAAGCATTTTCAGTATTTTCTTTGGTGGGGAAAATATTGACACATATACGGCAATCATATTCTATTAAATTATGTATTTCTCAAATGACTCACTATCGAAAAAAAAATTTTAAGTATAACTTTCCATGTTTTAATTGACTTTACTCCCAGACTTGTTTGCTTGCAAAGGCCATCAGAAAATACCACAACCTATATCATCTGGCAGTTTGCCCAGAAACATGAGTGGAGATGCTCTTTTCACATGCTTGGTTTCTCTGTCCCACCTTGTAAAGCAAAATCTCCTGTCCGCCCTCCTGGGAAGGGAGCCAGTGCCCACCCTGAGCTGAAGCCCTGGGTTAGATCTCTTGGTTCTGTCTTCACTGTATGCAGTGTTTCTTGCCCAGCACACAGAAACAGGGCCGGCACAAGTGATGGAAGACAGACTTTCCACAGGAGAAGGACATTGCGTTTCCTTAGCACAGAATCTGATAGTGAATGTTAGCCACAAAGGAGAAAGGTGGAGTGAATTTCCTCCATCTACTCCTGGATGCTCCTTGTTTCTCGGACTCCTCCAGAACTGGGTGTGGCATGTGGGTACAAGCATGGGCTCCCTGCAAAAAGAAGGAGGCCTGCCTAGCACTAGCTGCTTCAGGTAAGGGGGGAGGACTCATCCCGAGGCTCTAATAGGAAACAGTTAGAGTGAGGGAAGTGGCAGAGAGATGTATCATAACCATTCAGAATGCTATGAGACCTACTAAGAGATGAGATTTCTTATTAAATGAAGTTGTGTTTGACCCAGTAGTAGGGATTCTGAAACCCAGTTTTGTTCACTAAGAATCCAGCCATGGAGAAACTAAACCCGTGCACCACAACTACTAAGCCTGTGCTCTAGAGCCTGAAAGTCACAACTACTGAGCCCACGTGCCACAACTATTGAAGCCCATGCACCTAGAGCCCGTGGTCGGGAACAACAGTAGCCACCGATATGAGAAGCCCATGCAGTGCAACGAAGACTCAACACAGACAAAAGAAAAAAAAAAGAATCCAGTAAACTTTTGCCTGGGTTGTGATAGGATTTGTTTTCCAGGTTAAATGAGGCTCACTTGGTATAAAATCAATGCACACCCTGAAAGTGTACAGTTTATTTACATTTATATCCATACCCATTCATGATACAGTATTGATGGGAATATTTTTTAGAAAGTTGGCACCAGTCACAGTGATGTTTAGGGGAACATAAATCAAGGGAAACACAACACAAAATGTTCACATACACACTTAGAATCATACCACTCATTTCACATACAGACACACCCAGTCTCGTGCACACAAACCTACACCACCTAACCGTAATACAGCTACTTCCTGGGACTATAGTAATTGGCCACATTACTTGTAAATCACTTTCTATCACCAGGGCCCCTACTCTCATTCCCAGCACAAATTTGCAATCAGTTTGCCCTCTACACTAAAACCAGCAAGAATGTCCCACTTTCTCATCTTCAAAGTTCTTCCTCCCCAAGTGACTGATTCCAGAATACATACTGTTTACACGTTCTGTGAAGGCCACCTGTAATTACAGAAGAGAAAACACCATGAGGATAAGATCACAGTGATGCTCAGGTCTTTTGTTCATTTGCTGACAGCAGAAAACCTCATAAGAAAGAGTGGTCCAGGGAACCCAGCAAGGGTTATCAGAGCAAAGCTACTCAGGCTGAAAGGCAAGAACTTTGCTGGGAGGATGGAACTTCCAAGTCCATTTACATTGGAAATTACAGAATTCTTTGCCTAGAGGAAAAATCGCTGCAGAAGAGAGAGCTCCATGCTCTACAGGCTGCAATGGATGCTGTCAATTTTAATGTCCTGTGGAATCAGGCACCAAGAGTTGGTCATAGACTCTCACTCCACATTCTCCCAACCAAGGGAATTGTATGTATCTGGAAGGAATACCCTCAAATATTCATAACTTAAATCTATTGAAAGAGAAATAAAGCAATATTTCTATCTCAGACCAGAAAAAATCCAGCTTACCTTGATGAACCACTGAGGCTTTTCTTCTGTCCTATCACGGTGCAGGTCATCCGCCACATACTCAGGGAGAGCTGGAGGGACACAGAGTAACTGTCAGGACACTGGTGATGCTGCTCAGCAATTACTCAGGGGCTTTCTTCTCGATGAGGACATGGGGTGGTGTGTATGGATGTGGGAGGTTAGTAAGTATGGGCTGAGCTGGTGTTGGGCCATCCTCTTTGGGGGATGAAGGAAGGCAAAGGACAAGAGGAAGGAAATGAAAACAGACCTTTGGCTTTCTAGCTAAGGGGAGCCTCATCAGAAGGGAAGGGTCGATCTAAACAATGGTAAACACTAAAATGCATGCTCTGTTTCAATGACACAGACCCATGACCAATACTTTGAGCTTCTGCTAAATTGCCACTGTCTCTTGATTTTTCCCAGATCACTCTTTTCCCAGCATCCACAATGCCAGCTACTGCATTTATCATGTCTTCTGTTGTATGATATTCTAAGCTTGGTTAACAGCAACCTCCATTAAAGGACTGAATTCAATCCTAGACAAAATATGCTATATTTATTCACTAATCACTTGTCTTAAAGAAAATCAAATACACAAGATTTGACAAAACTGAAATCCTACCATTTAGATACAGCCACTATCAATCGTATCATATTTTTCTCCCAGTCTTTGTTTTCTATACAATGTATGTATGACCACTGAGTCAGGGGCTGTCCATACTCTAGGGAGCTGTTCCATAAGTGGGACACTTCGTTATGAAGAGGGAGCCCGGACTGAGCATAGCCTGTCTCTAACCCTGCTGTGCAGGAGAAGTGTACAGGCTAACAGTCAGGTTCCACTTTGAGTCCTTGGGTGTGGGCTACAGGAATTGACCAATGCTAAGGCTTATGGTAATGTTATCCAATACAATAAAATAGCTCCCTGATTCTTATCAGCTTTTGGCCTTGTTTAAGCAATGACACCAGCACTGACAGATATGACCTGTACTGTATACATGGGGTCTCACACCTCTCAGAATCTGGGAGCTTACCAGAATTCAGTTCTTGAGGTGAATTTCACATTAATGACTGTGCCAAAGTCAACTGATAAGTCCACCCATAGCTGCCCTGGATTCTGTGATCATTAAGGCCACCTGATGGGCAAGGTCTGGACCTTTGGAGATGCTAGGACTTCCAGCCATGGATACGGATGCAGGGACTCCCTTGCTCCATGACTGAGGATCCCTTGGCTGAGTGGTAAGTGCAGGTCAGGGATCCAGAGCATCCATATTGGGACCCACCCCTGGGTTCTCAGTTTGGCTTTTCCACATAGGAGGTCAAGAGCTTAGAACATTTATCTCTGCACCATATCTCTGAGGAAAAGGAATATTAACCAAATCTGGGCAACAGCTGTGTTGAGGGAAGAACATGCAACCAAATTCACAAAACAAGTAAGGATCCTGTGCCTGAGCTAACCTTAGGTACTTCAAAACAACTCCATAAGTCTCTTAGCCCCTTAGAGAGGATGAAAGGAATATTGGAGTTAAAAGTAACTAGTCCCAATTCCCTTAGTCTGGAATACTGAAACATAATTCTACAGCAGAGGAAGCCTCATAAACACACAGCGTCTGCCAGGGTTTACCCGAGCCTTGGGAGAACTGGGAAGGATAAGACCAAGGCAGGCCTGAGGAAAGGTCAGAGGGTAGGCAGAACTGGGGTGTGGGGAGCAAGGGCAGGGCTGTCTGGAAGAAGCAGTGGGTTGTAAGTAGAGCAGTGACCCTGGGTCCTGCTGCCCAGAGTCTCTGTCCTGGGCCTGGTCAAACCCAGGAGACCAGGTCAGCAGGGCTGTGAAAGCAAGTGTGTGAAATAGACCAGCAGCCCCTTCACACAGCCCCCTAGAATTCCTGCCAGCCATGAAGGTTCTTTAGGGGCAGCTGGATGTGGACCCCTCTCAAATGGAAGCGTGTGAGCACATCAGCCTTGGGGAAGTGCAGAGGCTAAGATGAGCTCAAGGAGCTCATGCAGTGATCCCAGAGCACGTGTTCTGTGACTCATCTATCTCTGGGACTGTCTTTACAAGAGGAATAAACAGTGAGGACAAAACATGAGGTGAAGCCACAAGTCCTGAAAGTGCAGAGGGAGACAGTTCACTTCTCATCCACCACCTCACCCTTTCTAGAAGAACTTGATCTCAAGTTTCAAGGGCCCATGAGAGTTTTGACCCACAGGTTCTTTCCATCACAGGTCAATATGCAAAATACAACAAACTCTCCTGTGCACAATACCCTAGATGTGCTAACCAGAAAACAAACGTCCATATTAGGCAGTGACAAGCACAAGAAAGAGCAGCTCATGTGCAAAAGATCAGTTTTGATGAGCAAATCAAGAAAAGGTGATTATAGAGCACAGTCACGTCTAAGGACACAATTTCTCTCTATTGTGTCATTAAAATATGAAAAAAACAAGTCAGAACTCTACACATATTTCATTCTTCTTTCTGATTTCATATCCACCTTCCTCAGTCTCCAAAGCAGGAGATATAACCCGAAAGTTCCAGGAACCCTCTGCCATTAGATCCTACCTAAGTGTTGTTCCTACCTGTATCCTTTTCCTTATCACGGCCACAAGTGCTATCCAGAGTCGATTCTGTAGAAACACGAATATGAATTTACAAGTCTTATGGATACATTTAAAATGTGACTAATGTGACTGAGTAATTGGATACTTTATTTTGTTTTATTTTAATACACTAAGATAATCATTGATTGAATTAAATAAATTATAACAGGCACAACTAGCTAGTGGCTACCACATTGTAATACACATCCCTCTCTCTCTCCATATATATATATATATATATATATATATATAATATATGGAGGATGTTACCACCGCTCCCCTGGTTATTCCCCTCTGTATGGTCTACCCATTCAAGATGGCTGTTTGCTGATGGTTTAACGAAGGTAAAACCTCTGCCCCGTGAAGTACTTAGCCCAAGGGGTAAGAGGGATGCGTCCCTCTGCTGGTCTCCCTGGTAACCGATGAGCCCATCTGCTGTCAATTCCCCCTTTAACTGGTAGCCTGCCTATTCCGCCCAGAGAGAAGCATGCTGCTACTGCTGCTGCTGCGTTCTGCCTGCCATCGGCTATCTACAGTGGGATGTCTCTCCAGGACCACTTTGCTTCTGACGTGAAAGATCTCCCATCTATTAAACCATGAATGTCTCTGTCCCTGACTCCGGGCTCTTTCCTTAGCCCTGAGGCTGAGAAAGTACAGGGCTTGCAGGCATGACAGGTGTGGCCCAACACCTTCTGCAGGGCAGTTTGCTGGCCAGATTTGATGATTCATTTGTAGGTGTTTCCTAGGCTCATGCACACTTGCCAGGCACTCATGAGACCTTGGGGACACTGAAACAGTAATGTCAACACCCAGATCCTAGAGGAATTCCCAACAGGTGTTCCACTTGAGGGGAGAGGTAATGAGCATGGCCCAGTGCACCTGTGCTAGACATAATCAGCGAGCAGGTGCAGAAGGGAGGGAGGGACATTCACTCACTTCATGAGGCCATCCTTCTCACCACTGCCTCTGAAAAATCCAGGGAAGGAAGGCACAAAATGCCCTTAGACGGTAAATGGTCTGTACACTGAAAACTACAAACCACTGCTGAAAGAATTTCACAAGGAATAAATAATTGAAATGACATATCATATTCATAGACTGGAAACTTATTATTGTTGACATTTCTACACTACCCAAAGGTATGTATAAATTCATTGTAATACCTATCAAAATCCCAATGTCAATTTCAAAGAAATAGATTAAAAAAAAGATCCTAAAATATATATGGAAACACTAAGGACTCCAAACAGACAAAACAATCCTGAGAACAAAGAACATGGATGGAGGCTTCTCACTTCCTATCTTCAAAACAGATTACAAAGCCACAGGAATCAAAACTGTATGGTACTGACATAGAAACAGATACATAGGCCTAAAGACCAGAATAAATAACCCCCAAGAAAACTCATAGATACATGGACAAATGAAATTCACCAAGCTTCTAAGACATCAAATAGGGAAAGTATACTTTTTTCAACAGTCAATACGATGAAAATATAACTTACAGAAAGAATACAAACATATATCAGAAAAGGAGCTAATATACAAAACATCAAAGAAAAATACAACTCAAATGCAAACTAAGTTAAAAAATTAAAAAGGGTAAATAAACGGGTTAAGAAATGTGCAATGACTTAAATATGATATTTCCTGAAAAAGACATACAAATGAGTAACAAATATAGGAAAAGGTTCTCAACCTCACTAATCATCAGGGCAATGCAAATGAACACCTCACACCTGTTAGGCTGTGTATTATAAAGAAAAAAATTAACAGTTTAAGGCCAAGATATGGGGAATTGGAAACTTTGTACACTGCTGGTGGGAATGTAAAATGGTGCCGCTATTATGAAAAAGAGTATGGGAGTTCCTTATAAAATTATAAACAGAAATATCATATGATACAGCAATCACAGTTCTGGGTATATATCCAAAGGAAATTAAATCAGTATCACAATGAGATGAACTTAGGTTCATTGTAGCATTCTCCACAATAGCCTAGATATGCAACGAACTTCACAAAAGAAGCAAGTGTCCTGTGCCTCAGCTAACCTTAGGTACTTCAAAACAACTCCATAAGTCTCTTAGCCCCTTAGAGAGGATGAAAGCAATATTAGAGTTAAAAGTAACTTGAACCAATTCCCTTAGTCTGGAATACTGAAACAAAAGTTCTACAGCAGGGGAAGCCTCCTAAACACACAGCACCTGCCAGGGTTTACCCCAGCCTTGGAAGAACTGGGAAGGATAAGACCAAGGCAGGCCTGAGGAAAGGTCAGAGGGTAGGCAGGACTGGAGTGTGGGGAGCAGGGGCAGGGCTGTCCGGATGGAGCAGTGGGTTGTAAGAAGAGCAGTGACCCTGGGTCCTGCTGCCCTGAGTCTCTTTCCTGGGCCTTGTGAATTCCAGGAGACCAGGTTAGCAGGGCTGTGAGAGCCAGTGTGTGAAGAAGCCCAGCAGCCCCTTGACACAGTCCTCTACAATTCCTGCCGGCCATGAAGGGTCTTTAGGGGCAGTTGGACGTGGAGCCCACTCAATTGGAAGCATGTCAGCACATCAGCCTTGGGAGGTGCTGAGGCTGAAATGAGGAGACTGAGCACATGCAGTGACCCCAAAGCATGTGTTCTGTGACTCATCCACTTCTGGGAACGCGCTTTCCATGAAGAATAAACAGTGAGGACAAAAGTAAGGTGAAGCTACAAGTCCTGAAAGTGTAGAGTGAGAGAGTTCAAGTCTCATCCACCACCTGACACTCACTATAAGAACTTGTTCTCCAGTGTCAAGTGACTATGACAGTTTTGTTCCCACTAGGATATGGCCATCATACGTGAATGTAAAACTGAAACCAAAATCCTGGTGCAAAATACCCTCTAGGTACCAAACAGAAACGAACATTTCATTTTTGGCAGTGAAAAAGCAATGAAAGAGTAGTCTTGTGAGAAAGAAAATTTCTGAATGCCAAAGCAAGAAAAGATGACTATAAGCACAGTACAGTCAAAGGACATGGACAGAATAACTCTATTATATCATTAAAATTTGGAAAGAAAAACCCAGTATTCTACAATTTTTCCTTCTTCTTCCTGATTTCATATTCACCTTCATTCGTTTCTAAAGAACCGGGTGGAACCAAAGTGTTCTAGGAATTGTCTCCCTTTAGATCCTACCTGAGAGTTGTTCCCTATGTGAATCGTCATCAGCATCACTGCTATGTATGCTCTCCACCATGCATTTTGTACAAACACAACCATGAGCATAAAGTTATTATACAAGTTGACCCACCCATTTCTACTACTTGACTTGCTGGCTCACACAGCATCACCCTGGTCTTCCCTCCAGGTTCTCAGACCTCCCCTGTGCTCTGTGCAGACAGAGTCCTTCAATAAGATATTGATCACAGTTGAAAATTTCAAATGAGGGAGAGATGCTGAGAAAATCACCTTTCGACCCCTCACTTCTATAGACCCATTTATAGCTTTCACCGTCAACCTTACAAACCTGAAATTCCAGATGTTACAGACACAGTTGAAACATGGCTAGTGTGACCAAGCAATTGTGAGTTTTTTGCGCTTTTTAATAGAAAGATTTAATTACTGTTTGAACTAAATTAATTATAAAGAGACACATTTGGTTAGTGGCTACCACACTGGAAAGCTCAGCTGTAAGAAATCCAAAGATGAGAAAGAGGCAACCAGCCACCCCTCCCCTGGCTGTTCCTTACTGCAGAAAATTTGAAGGCCTGATCTGATCATTCGTATGTAGGTATATCTTGGGCTCTTGGTCCCACGCCAGGCATTGGGAGAGTCCTTGTGGACACTAAAATAGTACAGTCAACACTCAGATCCAAGAGGAATTCCCAGCAAAGGGCCCAATTGTAGACAGAAGTGAAGGGCATGGCCCAGTACACGTGTATTAGACATAATCAGAGAGTAGGTGCAGAGGGGAGGGAGGGATTTCACTCTCTCCATGAGTCCATCCTTCTCACCCCTGACTCTAGAAGACCTGAGGAAGGCAGTGGAAAAGGCCCCGTAGGAGGTGAAAAATTTGTATACTGAAAACTACAGGACATGGCGGAAAGAAACTAAGAAGAGACAAGTAATTGGAATGACACACCATGTTCATAGACTGGATTATTAAATACTCTTGGCATTTCTATACCACATAAAGGGATGTACACATATATCGGAACAACCCACAAAATTCCATGTCATTATTATAGAAGTGGACAGAATTCTAAAATACATATATAACCCACCCCAAATAGATAAAATAATCTTGAGAGGAAAGAGCAATGATGGAGATGAACAGTTCCTGAACTCAAAACACATAAAAATGCCACAGTAGTCAAAAGAGTCTGCTACTGGCATCAAGACAGTGAGATAGATCAATGAAATATAATAGAGAGACCCCAAATAAATGCACATATATATGGCCAACTGATCTGTGCCAAGGTTCTAAGATTAACAAGTGAAGAGAGGATAGTCTTTTCAACAATCAAGAGAATGAAAAGGCAACCTATAAGATGGGAGGAAACATGTGTAAACCTTGTATCTGAATAAGGGACCAATATCCAGAATATATAAGAAACTACTACAAGTGAATTTCAGAAAAACAGCGGGCAAATAACTGAGTTTCAAAATGGGTAAAAAGCTTCACTAGACACTTCTCCATAAAGACATACAAGTGGTCAATCTACATATGAAAATTTGCTCAACATTGCTAAGCACCAGGGAAATGGAAATCAAGCCACAGGGAGATATCACTCACACCTGTTACGATGTGTATTATAAAAAGACAAATAGGTCTTCCCTGGTGGCACAGTGGTTAAGAGTTCTCCTGCCGAGGCAGGGGACACGTGTTTGTGCCCTGGTCTAGGCGGATCCCACATGCCACTAAGCAGCTGGGCCCATGAGCCATGGACGCAGATCCTGTGTATTTGGAGCCTGTGCTCCGCAATGGGATAGCCCACAACAATGACAGACCCATGTACTGCAAAAAATAAAAAAATAAAAAAAAAATAAAAAAGAAAGAAAATTAATGGATGCTGGCAAAGATGTGAAAAGTGGAACTTTTGTACACTGTTATGTACACTGTAGTAATGTAAAATGGTGTAGCCATTATGGAAAACAGAATGGAGGTCCCCTAAAAATTATTAAGAGAACTCTCATAAAATCCAGCAATCACTCATTTAGGTTTATATACAAAGGAGATAAAACAAGAATGTCCAAGAGATATCTACAATCTCATGTCCATTGCAGCATTATACACAATACACAACATAGGAAAAGTGCCTAGTGTCCATGGGAATATGAATTAATAAAGAAAATGTGGTGTGAACATAGAGTGGAATGTCAGTCAGTCTGTGAAAAAGAAGGAAATCCTGCCATTTGCAGCAACACGAAAGAACTTGGAGGACATTTGTAAGAGTGAAATAAGCCAGTCACAGAAGGTCCAAAACTGAAAGAAAACTCCAAGAAGCAGAGAGTAGAAGGGTGGTTCCAAGAGCTGGCAGGAGGTTGACATGGGAAGTCTCTGTTCAATGGTTAGAATGTGTTATTTCAAAATGGAAAAGATCTAGACACATGCTGTACAGCAAGGTTCATGTAGTCAACAGGACTGCCTGGACATTTCAAAACTTGTTAAGACGTTGGATTTCATCGTATGTGTACTTTTACAACAATAAAATACACAGGTGTAAAATAAATACAAAGTGGAAAAAGGGGGAAAAAGAAGAAAAATAAGGAAAGGGAGTCAACAGATGGAAAGAAGAAATCAGGAAGGGTCTCGAATGTACACAGGTATCAGGAGATAATGGGAGAGAAGCTCCTCTCCCCAGGCTTTAAAGAAGACATCTCTCCAGAGTTCACTCCAGCAAGAGGGGGATGCCCTTTCTCTTCCCCATTCAACCAGAAGTGCCAATAGCATCCTAAGTGTGGCCCAGGCTGTGCTCAGCTGGATAATTTTCCTTGATCTCTAAACCAACCACACCTGACTCCCCATGGCTCAGGTGTCCTTAATGAATCTCCTTCCACTTCTCTAAAGCATTTCCCTCTTCACATCCAGCCCGAGGCGGCAATCCTGTCCTCACACGTGTTGTCCACTGGGCGGGTCTCTGAGTTCTTAAGAGCCTCCCTGTGAGTAGCAGGCACTGAATCGCACACCAGGGTTCCCCTCAGCACCATCAGCAAACTACGATCTAGGGATTGAGGATTTCTAGAACAACTTTACTCATACACAGTCTCTTGGGTAAACAAGTGATATTTTACAATCAAGCATTTTCAGTTTTTTCTTTGGTTGGGAAAATATTCACACATATACGGCAATCATATTCTGTTAAAGTGTGTATTTCTCAAAGGACTCACTATCGAAAAAAATTTTTTAAGTATAAATTTCCATGTTTTAATTGACTTTACTCCCAGACTTGTTTGCTTGCAAAAGCCTTCAGAAAATATCAAGAATCTATCTACGTCATCTGGCAGTTTGCACAGCAACATGAGTGGAGATGCTCTTGTCACATTGCTTGGTTTCTCTGTCCCACCTTGTAGAGCACAACCTCCTGTCCACCCTCCTGGGAAGGGAGCCAGTGCCCACCCTGAGCTCAAGCCCTGGGGTAGATCTCTTGGTTCTGTCTTCACTGTATGCAGTGTTTCTTGCCCAGCACACAGAAACAGGGTCGGCACAAGTGATGGAAGATAGACTTTCTACAGGCAAAGGACATTCTCTTTCTTTAGCACAGAATCCGATAGTGAATATTAGCCTCAAAGGAGAAAGGTGGAGTGAATTTCCTCCATCTAGTTCTGGAGGCTACTTCTTTCTCGGACTCCTCCAGAACTGGGTGTGGCATGTGGGTACAAGCATGGGCTCCCTGCAAAAAGAAGGAGGCCTGCCTAGCACTATGTGCTTCAGTTAAGGGGGGAGGACTCATCCCGAGGCTCTAATAGGAAACAGTTAGAAAGAGGGAAGTGGCCGAGAGATGCATCATAAACATTCAGAATGCTATGAGACCTACTAAGAGATGAGATTTCTTATTAAATGAAGTTGTAATTGACCCAGTAGTAGGGATGCTGAAACCCAGTTTTGTTCACTAAGAATCCAGCCATGGAGCAACTAAGCCCGTGCACCACAACTACTAAGCCTGTGCTCTAGAGCCCGCAAGTCACAACTACTGAGCCCACGTGCCACAACTATTGAAGCCCATGCAATTAGAGCCCGTGCTCTGGAATAACAGTAGCCACCGAAATGAGAAGCCCACGTAGTGCAACGAAGACCCAACACAGCCAAAAGAAAAAAAAAAAGAATCCAGTAAACATTTGCCTGGGTGGTGATAGGATTTGTTTTCCAGGTTAAATGAGGCTCAATTGGTATAAAATCAATGCACACCCTGAAAGTGTACAGTTTATTTACATTTATATCCATACCCATTCATGATGCAGTGTTGATGGGAATATTTTTTAGAAAGTTGGCACCAGTAACAGTGATGTTTACGGGATCATAAATCAATTGAAACACAACACAAAATGTTCACAAACACACACAGAATCATACCACTTATTTCACATACAGACACACCCAGTCTCATGCACACAAACCTACGCAACCTAACCATAATACAGCTTCTTCCTGGGACTATAGTAATTGGTCACATTACTTGTAAATCACTTTCTATCACCAGGGCCCCTACTCTCATTCCCAGCACAAATTTGGAATCAGTTTGCCCTCTACACTAAAACCAGCAAGAATGTCCCAATTTCTCATCTTCAAAGTTCTTCCTCCCCAAGTGACAGATTCCAGAATACATACCGTTTTCACGTTCTGTGAAGGCCACCTGCAATTACAGAAGAGAAAAGACTATGAGGATAAGATCACAGTGATGCTCAGGTCTTTTGTTCATTTGCTGACAGTAGAAAACCTCATAAGAAACAGTGGTCCAGGGAACCCAGCAAGGGTTATCAGAGCAAACCTACTCAGGCTGAAAGCCAAGAACTGTGCTGGGAGGATGGTACTTCCAAGTACATTTAGGTTGCAAATTACAGAATTCTTTTCCTAGGAAAAATCGCTGCAGGAGAGAGAGCTCTGTACTCTACAGGCTGTAATGGATGCTGTCAATTGTAATGTCCTGTGGAATCAGGCACCATGGGTTGGTTATAGACTCTCACTCCACATTCTCCCAACCAAGGGAATTGTATGTATCTGGAAGGAATACCCTCAAATATTCATAACTTAAATCTATTGAAAGAGAAATAAAGCAATATTTCTATCTCAGACCAGAAAAAATCCAGCTTACCTTAATGATCCACGGAGGCTTTTCTTCTGTCCTATCACGGTGCAGGTCAACCGCCACATCCTCAGGGAGAGCTGGAGGGACACAGAGTAACTGTTAGGACACTGGTGAGGCTGCTCAGCAATTACTCAGGGCCTTTCTTCTCGATGAGGACATGGGGTGGTGTGTATGGATGTGGGAGGTTAGTAAGTGTGGGCTGAGCCGGTGTTGGGCCATCCTCTTTGGGGGATGAAGGAAGGCAAAGGACAAGAGGAAGGAAATGAAAACAGAGCTTTGGCTTTCTAAGTAAGGGGAGTCTAATCAGAAGGGAAGGGTTGATCTAAAAAATGGTAAACACTAAAATGCATGCTCTGTTTCAATGACACAGACCCATGACCCATGCTTTGAGCTTCTGCTAAATTGCCAATGTCTCTTGATTTTTCCCAGATCACTCTTTCCCCTGCATCCATAATGCTAGCTACTGCATTTATCATGTCTTCTGTTGTATGATATTTTATACTTGATTAACAGCAACCTCCTTAAAGGACTGAATTCAATCCTAGACAAAATATGCTATATTTATTCACTAATCACTTGTCTTAAAGAAAATCAAATACACAAGATTTGACAAAACTGAAATCCTACCATTTAGATACAGCCACTATCAATCATATCATATTTTTCTCCCAGTCTTTGTTTTCTATAAAATGTATGTATGCCCACTGAGTCAGGGGCTGTCCATATTCAAAGGAGTGGTTCCATAAGGGGGACACTTCGTTATGAAGAGGGAGCCCGGACTGAGCACAGCCTGTCTCTAACCCAGCTGTGCAGGAGAAGTGTACAGGCTAACAGTCAGGTTCCACTTTGAGTCCTTGGGTGTGGGCTACAGGAATTGACCAATGCTAAGGCTTATGGTAATGTTATCCAATACAATAAAATAGCTCCCTGATTCTTATCTGCTTTTGGCCTTGTTTAAGCAATGACACCAGCACTGACAGATATGACCTGTACTGTATACATGGGGTCTCACACCTCTCAGAATCTGGGAGCTTACCAGAATTCAGGTCTTGAGGTGAATTTCACATTAATGACTGTGCCGAAGTCAACTGATAAGTCCACCCATAGCTGCCCTGGATTCAGTGACCACTAAGGCCACCTGATGGGCAAGGTCTGGACCTTTGGAGATGCTAGGACTTCCTGCTAAGGATAAGGAGGCAGGAACTCCCTTGCTCCATGACTGAGGATCGATTGGCTGAGTGGTAAGTGTAGGTCAGGGATCCAGACCACCCACATTGGGACCCACCCCTGGGTTCTCAGTTTGGCTTTTCCACACAGGAGGTCAAGAGCTTAGAACATTTATCTCTGCACCATCTCTTTCTGAGGAAAAGGAATATTAACCAAATCTGGGCAACAACTGTGTTGAGGGAAGAACATGCAACCAACTTCACAAAACAATTAAGGGTCCTGTGCCTGAGCTAACCTTAGGTACTTCAAAAGAACTCCATAAGTCTCTTAGCCCCTTAGAGAGGATGAAAGCAATATTAGAGTTAAACGTAACTCGTCCCAATTCCCTTAGTCTGGAATACTGAAATAAAATTATACAGCAGAGAAAGCCGCATAAACACACAGCACCTGCCAGGGTTTACCCGCGCCTTGGAAGAACTGGGAAGGATAAGACCAAGGCAGGCCTGAGTATAGGTCAGAGGGTAGGCAGGACTGGGGTGTGGGGAGCAAGGGCAGGGCTGACTGGAAGGAGCAGTGGGTTGTAAGAAGAGCAGTGACCCTGGGTCCTGCGGCCCTGAGTCTCTGTCCTGGGCCTCTTCAATTCCAGGAGACCAGGTTAGCAGGGCTGTGAGAGCCAGTGTGTGAAGAAGCCCAGCAGCCCCTTCACACAGTCCTCTAGAATTCCTGCCGGCCATGAAGGGTCTTTAGGATCACCTGGACGTGGACCCCTCTCAAATGGAAGCATGTCACCACATCAGCCTTGGGAGGTGCTGAGGCTGAAATGAGGAGACTGAGCACATGCAGTGATCCCAAAGCACGTGTTCTGTGACTCATCCACCTCTGGGAGCGCGCTTTACATGAGGAATAAACAGTGAGGACAAAAGTAACATGAAGCTACAAGTCCTGAAAGTGTAGAGTGAGAGAGTTCAAGTCTCATCCACCACCTGACACTCACTGTAAGAACTTGTTCTCCAGTGTCAAGTGACTATGAGAGCTTTGTTCCCACTAGGATATGGCCATCATACGTGAATGTAAAAAGGAAACCAAAATCCCTGGTGCAAAATAACCTCCAGGTACCAAACAGAAACGAACCTTTCATCTTTGGCAGTGAAAAAGCAACGAATGAGTAGTCTTGTGAGAAAGAAAATTTCTGAATGGCAAAGCAAGGAAAGATGACTATAAGCACAGTACAGTCAAAGGACATGGAGACAATAACTCTATTATATCATTAAAATTTGGAAAGAAGAATCAGAAATCTACACATATTTTCATCTTCTTCCTGATTTCATATTCACCTTCCTTAGTTTCTAAAAAACCGCGTGGAACCAAAGTGTTCTAGGAATTGTCTCGCTTTAGATCCTACCTGAGAGTTGTTCCCTTCGTGAATCATCATCAGCATCACAGGTATGTATGCTCTCCACGATGCATTCTGTACAAACACAAGCATGAGCATAAAGTTATTATACAAGTTGACCCACCCATTTCTCCTACTCGACATGCTGGCTCACACAGCATCACCCTGGTCTTCCCTCCGGGTTCTCAGACCTCCCCTGTGCTCTGTGCAGACAGAGTCCTTCAATATGATATTGATCACAGATGAAAATTTCAAATGAGGGAGAGATGCTGAGAAAATCACCTTTTGACCCCTCACTTCTATTGACCCATTTATAACTTTCACCGTCAACTTTACCAACCTGAAATTCCAGATGTTACAGACACACTTGAAACATGGCTAGTGTGACCAAGCAATTGTGTGTTTTTTGCATTTTTTAATAGAATGAGTTAATTATTGTTTGAACTAAATTAATTATAAATAGACACATTTGGTTAGTGGCTACCACACTGGGAAGCTCAGCTGTAAGAAATCCAAAGATGAGAAAGAGGCAACCAGCCACCCCTCTCCTGGTTGTTCTTTACTGTAGAAAATTTGATGGCCTGATCTAATCATTCGTATGTAGGTATATCTTGGGCTTTTGGAGCCATGCCAGGCATTGGGAGAGTCCTTGTGGACACTGAAATAGTACAGTCAACACTCAGATCCAAGAGGAATTCCCAGCAAGGGGCCCACTTGTAGACAGAGGTGAAGGGCGTGGCCAAGAACACCTCTATTAGACATAATCAGAGAGTAGGTGCAGAGGGGAGGGAGGGATTTCACTCTCTCCATGAGTCCATCCTTCTCACCCCTGACTCTAGAAGACCTGAGGAAGGCAGTGGAAAAGGCCCCGTAGGAGGTGAAAATTTGTATACTGAAAACTACAGGATATTGGGAAAGAAATTAAAGAAGAGACAAGGAATTGGAATGATATACCATGTTCATAGATTGGAGTATTAAATACTGTTGGCATTTCTATACTACATAAAGTGATGTACACATATATCGCAACAACCCATAAAATTCCATGTCATTATTATAGAGGTGGACACAATTCTAAAATACATACGGAACCACACCCCAGTAGATAAAACAATCTTGAGAGCAAAGAGCAATGATGGAGATTAAGACTTCCTGACCTCAAAACTCATAACAATGCCACAGTAGTGAAAACAGTCTGCTACTGGCATCAAGACAGTGAGATAGACCAATGAAATATAATAGAGAGACCCCAAATAAACGCACATATATATGGCCAACTGATTTGTGCCAAGGTTCTAAGATTACCAAGTGAAGAAAGATAGTCTCTTCAACAATAAACAGAATGAAAAGGCAACCTATAGGATGGGAGCAAATATGTGTAAACCTTGTTCTGAATAAGGGACCAATATCCAGAATATATAAGAAACTACTACAAGTGAATTTCAGAAAAACAGCAGGCAAATAACTGAGTTTAAAAATGGGTAAAAATCTTCACTAGACATTTCTCCATAAAGACATACAAGTGGTCAATCTATATATGAAAATTTGCTCAACATCGCTAAGCATCAGGGAAATGGAAATCAAGCCACAAGGAGATATCACTCACACCTGTTAGGATGTGTATTATAAAAAGACAATTAGGGCTTCCCTGGTGGCACAGTGGTTGAGATTCCGCCTGCAGATGCAGGGGACTCATGTTCGTGCCCAGGTCTGGGAGGATCCCACATGCCGCTTAGCAACTGGGCCCATGAGCCATGGCTGTTGAGCATGTGCGTTTGGAGCCTGTGCTCCGCAATGGGAGAGCCCACAACAAAGAGAGGCCCAAGTACTGCAAAAAAAAAAAAAAAAAAAGAAAAAAAGAAAATTAATGGATGCTGGCCAAGATGTGAAGAAGTGGAACTTCTGTACCCTGCTTTGTACCCTGTCGTAATGTAAAATGGTGTAGCCATTATGGAAAACAGAATGGAGGTCCCCTAATAATTATTAAGAGAACTCTCATAAAATCCAGCAATCACTCATTTAGGTTTATATACAAAGGAGATAAAACAAGAATGTCCAAGAGATATCTACAATCTCATGTCCATTGCAGCATTATACACAATACACAACATAGGAAAACTGCCTAGTGTCCATGGGAAGATGAATTAATAAAGAAAATGTGGTGTATACATACAGTGGAATGTCATTCAGTCTTTGAAAAGAAGGAAATCCTGCCATTTGCAGCAACACGAAAGATCTTGGAGGACATTTGTAAGAGTGAAATAAGCCAGTCACAGAAGATCAAAAACTGAAAGAAAACTCCGTGAAACAGAGAGTAGAAGGGGGGTTCCAAGAGCTGGCAGGAGGTTGACATGGGAAGTCTCTGTTCAATGGTTAGAATGTGTTATTTCAAAATGGAAAAGTTCTAGACACATGCTGTACAACAAGGTGCATGTAGTCAACAGGACTGCCTGGACATTTCAAAACTTGTTAAGAAGTTGGATTTCATCTTATGTGTAGTTTTACAACAATAAAATACACATATGTAAAATAAATACAAAGTGGAAAAAGGGGGAAAAAGAAGAAAAATAAGGAAAGGGAGTCAACAGAGGGAAAGAAGAAAGCAGGAAGGGTCTCGAATATACACAGGTATCAGGAGATAATGGGAGAGAAGCTCCTCTCCCCAGGCTTTAAAGAAGACATCTCTCCAGAGTTCACTCCAGCAAGAGGGGGATGTCCTTCCTCTTCCCCATTCAACCAGAAGCGCCAATAGCATCCTAAGTGTGGCTCAGGCTGTGCTCAGGTGTACACTTTTCCTTGATCTCTAAACCAACCACCCCTGACTCCCCATGGCTCAGGTGCCCTTCCTGTATCTCCTTCCACTTCTCTAAAGCATTTCCCTCTTGAAGTCCAGCCAGAGGCGCCAATCCTGTCCTCACACGTGGGGTCCACTGGGCGGGTCTCTGAGTTCTTAAGAGCCTCCCTGTGAGTAGCAGGCACTGAATCACACACCAGGGTTCCCCTCAGCACTATCAGCGAACTACGACTTAGGGATTGAGGATTTCTAGAACAACTTTACTCATACAGTCTCTTGGGTAAACAAGTGACATTTTACAATCAAGCATTTTCAATTTTTTCTTTGGTGGGGAAAATATTGACACATAAAAGGCAATCATATTCTATTAAAGTATGTATTTCTAAAAGGAATCACTATCGAAAAAGAATTTTTACGTATAACTTTCCATGTTTTAATTGACTTTACTCCCAGACTTGTTTGCTTGCAAAAGCCTTCAGAAAATACCAAGAACATACTTCATCTGGCAGTTTGACCAGCAACATGAGTGGAGATGCTCTTGTCACACTGCTTGGTTTCTCTGTCCCACCATGCAAAGCACAACCTCTTGTCCGCCGTCCTGGAGAGGGAGCCAGTGCCCACCCTGAGCTCAATCCCTGGGGTAGATCTCTTGGTTCCGTCTTCACTGTATGCAGTGTTTCTTGCCCAGCACACAGAAACAGGGCTGGCACAAGTGATGGAAGACAAGCTTTCCCCAGGAGAAGGACATTTCGTTTCCTAAGCACAGAATCTGATAGTGAATATTAGCCTCAAAGGAGAAAGTTGTAGTAAATTTCCTCCATCTACTCTTGGATGCTCCCTCTTTCTCGGACTTCTCCAGAACTGGGTGTGGCATGTGGGTACAAGCATGGGCTCCCTGCAAAAGGAAGGAGGCCTGCCTATCACTAGGTGCTTCGGGTAAGGGCGGAGGACTCATCCCGAGGCTCTAATAGGAAACAGTTAGAGTGAGGGAAGTGGCAGAGAGATGTATCATAACCATTCAGAATACTATGAGACCAACTAAGAGATGAGATTTCTTATTAAATGACGTTGTAATTAACCCAGTAGTAGGGATGCTGAAACGAAGTTTTGTTCATTAAGAATCCAGCTATGGAGCAACTATGTCCGTGCAACAAATGTACTAAGCCTGTGCCCTAGAGCCTGAAAGTCACAACTACTGAGTGCACGTGCCACAACTATTGAAGCCCATGCACCTAGAGCCCGTGGTCTGGAGCAAGAGAAGCCACCGAAATGAGAAGACTGCACACTGCAACGAAGAGCCAACACAGCCAAAAAAAAAGAAAAACAAAAAGAATCCAGTAAACATTTGCCTGGGTGTTGATAGAATTTGTTTTCCAGGTTAAATGAGGCTCAGTTGGTATAAAATCAATGCACACACTGAAAGTGTACAGTATATTTACTTTTATATCCATACCCATTCATGATGCAGTGGTGATGGGAATATTTTCTAGAAAGTTGGCACCAGTAGCAGTGATGTTTAGGGGAACATAAATCAAGGGAAACACAACACAAAATGTTCACATACACACACAGAATCATACCACTCATTTCACATACAGACACACCCAGTCTCATGCATACAAACATACACCACCTAACCGTAATACAGCTTCTTCCTGGGACTATAGTAATTGGTCACATTACTTGTAAATCACTTTCTATCACCAGGAGCCCTACTCTCATTCCCAGCACAAATTTGGAATCAGTTTGCCCTCTACACTAAAACCAGCAAGAATGTCCCACTTTCTCATCTTCAAAGATCTTCCTCCCCAAGTGACTGATTCCACAATACATACCGTTTTCATGTTCTGTGAAGGCCACCTGCAATTACAGAAGAGAAAACACTATGAGGATAAGATCACAGTGATGCTCAGGTCTTTTGTTCATTTGCTGACAGTAGAAAACCTCATAAGAAACAGTGGCCCAGGGAACCCAGCAAGGGTTATCAGAGCAAAACCTACTCAGACTGAAAGGCAAGAATTTTGCTGGGAGGATGGAACTTCCAAGTCCATTTAGGTTGCAAATTACAGAATTCTTTTCCTAGAGGAAAAATCGCTGCAGGAGAGAGAGCTCCGTACTCTACAGGCTGTAATGGATGCTGTCAATTTTAATGTCCTTTGGAATCAGGCACCATGAGTTGGTCATAGACTCTCACTCCACATTCTCCCAACCAAGGGAATTGTATGTATCTGGAAGGAATACCCTCAAATATTCATAACTTAATTCTATTGAAAGAGAAATAAAGCAATATTTCTATCTCAGACCAGAAAAAAACCAGCTTACCTTGATGATCCACAGAGGCTTTTCTTCTCTCCTATCACGGGGCAGGTCAACCGCCACATCCTCAGGGAGAGCTGGAGGGACACAGAGTAACTGTCAGGACACTGGTGATGCTGCTCAGCAATTACTCAGGGGCTTTCTTCTCGATGAGGACATGGGGTGGTGTGTATGGATGTGGGAGGTTAGTAAGTGTGGGCTGAGCTGGTGTTGGGCCATCCTCTCTGGGGGATGAAGGAAGGCAAAGGACAAGAGGAAGGAACTTAAAATAGAGCTTTGGCTTTCTAGCAAAGGGGAGCCTAATCAGAAGGGAAGGGTCGATCTAAAAAATGGAAAACACTAAAAGGCATGCTCTGTTTCAATGACACAGACCCATGACCCATGCTTTGAGCTTCTGCTAAATTGCCAATGTCTCTTGATTTTTCCCAGATCAGTCTTTCCCCAGCATCCACAATTCCAGCTACTGAATTTATCATGTCTTCTGTTGTATGATATTTTATACTTGATTAACAGCAAACTCCATTAAAGGACTGAATTCAATCCTAGACAAAATATGCTATATTTATTCACTAATCACTTGTCTTAAGGAAATTCAAATACACAAGATTTGACAAAACTGAAATCCTACCCTTTAGATACAGCCACTCTCAATCGTGTCATATTTTTCTCCCAATCTTGGTTTTCCATACAATGTATGTATGCCCACTGAGTCAGGGGTTGTCCATACTCTAGGGAGCTGTTCCATAAGTGGGACACTTCGTTATGAAGAGGGAGCCCGGACTGAGCACAGCCTGTCTCTAACCCAGCTGTGCAGGAGAAGTGTACAGGCTAACAGTCAGGTTCCACTTTGAGTCCTTGGGTGTGGGCTACAGGAATTGACCAATGCTAAGGCTTATGGTAATGTTATCCAATACAATAAAATAGCTCCCTGATTCTTATCTGCTTTTGGCCTTGTTTAAGCAATGACACCAGCACTGACAGATATGACCTCTACTGTATACATGGGGTCTCATACATCTCATAATCTGTAGCTGACCAGGAGAATGCAGGTTTTGAGGTGAATTTCACATTAATGACTGTGCCAAAGTCAACTGATAAGTCCACCCATAGCTGCCCAGGATTCTGTGATCATTAAGGCCACCTGATGGGCAAGGTCTGGACCTTTGGAGATGCTAGGACTTCCAGCCAAGGATACGGATGCAGGGACTCCCTTGCTCCATGACTGAGGATCCCTTGGCTGAGTGGTAAGTGCAGGTCAGGGATCCAGAGCATCCGTATTGGGACCCACCCCTGGGTTCTCAGTTTGGCTTTTCCACATAGGAGGTCAAGAGCTTAGAACATTTATCTCTGCACCATCTCCTTCTGAGGAAAAGGAATATTAACCAAATCTGGGCAACAGCTGTGTTGAGGGAAGAACATGCAACCAACTTCACAGAACAAGTAAGGGTCTTGTGCCTGAGCTAACCTTAGCTACTTCAAAACAACTCCATAAGTCTCTTAGCCCCTTAGAGCGGATGCAGGCAATATTAGAGTTAAAAGTAACTTGTCCGAATTCCCTGAATCTGGAATACTGAAAAAAAATTCTACAGCAGAGGAAGCCTCATAAACACACAGCACCTGCCTGGGTTTACCCCAGCCTTGGAAGAACTGGGAAGGATAAGAACAAGGCAGGCCTGAGGAAAGGTCAGAGGTTAGGCAGGACTGGGGTGTGTGGAGCAGGAGAAGGGCTGTCTGGACGGAGCAGTGGGTTGTAAGAAGAGCAGTGACCCTGGGTCCTGCTGCCCTGAGTCTCTGTCCTGGGCCTGGTCAACCCCAGGAGACCAGGTCAGCAGGGCTGTGAAAGCAAGTGTGTGAAGAAGCCCAGCAGCCCCTTCACACAGCCCTCTAGAATTTCTGCTGCCCATGGAGGGTGTCTAGGGCAGCTGGACGTGGACCCCTCTGAAATGGAAGCATGTCAGCATATCAGCCTTGGGGAAGTGCAGAGGCTGAGATGAGCTCAAGGAGACTGAGCACATGCAATGATCCCAGAGCACGTGTTCTGTGACTCATCCATCTCTGGGTCTGTCCTTAATAAGAGGAACAAACAGTGAGCACAAAACATGAGGTGAAGCCACAAGCCCTGAAAGTGCAGAGGGAGACAGTTCACTTCTCATCCACCACCTCACCCTTTCTAGAAGAACTTGGTCTCAAGTTTCAAGGGCCCATAAGAGTTTTGATGCACAGGTTCTGTCCATCATAGGTCAATATGCAAAAGAAAACAAACTCTCCTGTGCACAATATCCTAGATGTGCTAACCAGAAAACAAACTTCCATATTAGGCAGTGACAAGCACAAGAAAGAGCAGCTCATGTGCAAAAGATCAGTTTTCATGAGCAAATCAAGAAAAGGTGATTATAGAGCACAGTCACGTCTAAGGACACAATTTCTCTCTATTGTATCATTAAAATGTGAAAAAATCAAGTCAGAACTCTACACATATTTCATTCTTCTTTCTGATTTCATATCCACCTTCCTCAGTCTCCAAAGCAGGAGATATAACCCTAAAGTTCCAGGAACCCTCTGCCATTAGATCCTACCTAAGTGTTGTTCCTACCTGTATCCTTTTCTTTATCACGGCCACAAATGCTATTCAAAGTCAATTCTGTAGAAACACGAACATGAATTTACAAGTCTTATGGATACATTTAAAATGTGACTAATGTGACTGAGTAATGGGATATTTTATTTTCTTTTATTTTAATATACTTAGTGAATCATTGATTGCATTAAATAAATTATAACAGGCACATCTAGCTAGTGGCTACCACAGTGTAATAAACAACCTCTCTCTCTCTCTCTCCATATATATATATATATATATATGTGTATATATATATATAAAGTATATGGAGGATGTTACCACCGCTCCCCTGGTTATTCCCCTCTGTATGGTCTACCCATTCAAGATGGCTGTTTGCTGATGGTTTAACGAAGGTAAAACCTCTGCCCCGTGAAGGTACTTAGCCCAAGGGGTAAGAGGGATGCGTCCCTCTGCTGGTCTCCCTGGTAACCGATGAGCCCATCTGCTGTCAACTCCCCCTTTAACTGGTAGCCTGCCTATTCCGCCCAGAGAGAAGCATGCTGCTACTGCTGCTGCTGCGTTCTGCCTGCCATCGGCTATCTACAGTGGGATGTCTCTCCAGGACCACTTTGCTTCTGACGTGAAAGATGTCCCATTTATTAAACCATGAATGTCTCTGTCCCTGTCTCCGGGCTCTTTCTTTAGCCATGAGGCTGAGCAAGTACAGGGCTTGCAGGCGTGAGAGGTGCAGCCCAACACCTTCTGCAGGGCAGTTTGCTGGCCAGATTTGATGATTCATTTGTAGCTGTTTCCTAGGCTCATGCACACTTGCCAGGCACTCATGAGACCTTGGGGACACTGAAACAGTAATGTCAACACCCAGATCCTAGAGGAATTCCCGACAGGTGTTCCACTAAGGAAGAGGTAATGAGCATGGCCCAGTGCACCTGTGCTAGACATAATCGGCGAGCAGGTGCAGAAGAGAGGGAGGGACACTCACTCAATTCATGAGGCCATCCTTCTCACCACTGCCTCTGAAACATCCAGAGAAGGAAGGGACAAAATGCCCTTAGAAGGTAAATGGCCTGTACACTGAAAACTACAAACCACTGCTGAAAGAATTAAACAAGGAACAAATCATTGAAATGACATATCATATTCATAGACTGGAGAGTTATTATTGTTGACATTTCTACACTACCCAAAGGTAAGTATAAATTCATTGTAATACCTATCAAAATCCCAATGTCATTTTCAAAGAAATAGAAAAAAAAATCCTAAAATACATATGGAACCATAAGGACTCCAAACAGACATCACAATCCTGAGAACAAAGGACATAGATGGAGGCTTCTCACTTCCTGACTTCAAAACACATTACAAAGCCACAGGAATCAAAACTGTACGGTACTGACATAGAAACAGATACATAGGCCTAAAGATGAGAATAAATAACCCCCAAGAAAACTCATAGATACATGGCCAAATGAAATTCACCAAGCTTCTAAGACAACAAACAGGGAAAGTATAGCTTTTTCAACAGTCAATAGGATGAAAATATAACTTACAGAAAGATTACAAACATATATCAGAAAAGGAGCTAATATACAAAACATCAAAGAAAAACACTACAACTCAAATGCAAACTAAGTTAAAAAATTAAAAAGGGCAAATAACTGGGTTCAGAAATGTGCAAAGACTTAAATAAGACATTTCCTGAAAAAGACATACAAATGGCTAACAAATATAGGAAAAGGTTCTCAACCTCACTAATCATCAGGGCAATGCAAATCAACACCTCATACCTGTTAGGCTGTGTATTATAAAGAAAATAATTAACAGTTTAAGGCCAAGATGTGGGGAATTGGAAACTTTGTACACTGCTGGTGGGAATGTAAAATGGTGCCGCTATTATGAAAAAGAGTATGGGGGTTCCTTATAAAATTATAAACAGAAATATCATATGATTCAGCAATCACAGTTCTGGGTATATATCCAAAGGAAATTAAATCAGTATCACAATGAGATGAACATCGGTTCATTGCAGCATTCTACACAATAGCCTAGATATGCAACCCACTTCACAAAAGAAGTAAGTGTCCTGTGCCTGAGCTAACCTTAGGTACTTCAAAACAACTCTGTAAGTCTCTTAGCCCCTTAGAGAGGATGAAAGCAATATTAGAGTTAAAAGTAACTTGTACCAATTCCCTTAGTCTGGAATGCTGAAACAAATGTTCTACAGCAGAGGAAGCCTCATAAACACACAACTCCTGCCAGGGTTTACCCCAGCCTTGGAAGAACTGGGAAGGATAAGACCAAGGCAGGCCTGAGGAAAGGTCAGAGGGTAGGCAGGACTGGGGAGTGGGGAGCAGGGGCAGGGCTGTCTGGACGGAGCAGTGGGTTGTAAGAAGAGCAGTGACCCTGGGTCCTGCTGCCCTGAGTCTCTGTCCTGGGCCTCTTCAATTCCAGGAGACCAGGTTAGCAGGGCTGTGAGAGCCAGTGTGTGAAGAAGCCCAGCAGCCCCTTCACACAGTCCTCTAGAATTCCTGCCGGCCATGAAGGGTCTTTAGGATCAGCTGGACGTGGACCCCTCTCAAATGGAAGCATGTCAGCACATCAGCCTTGGGAGGTGCTGAGGCTGAAATGAGGAGACTGAGCACGTGCAGTGATCCCAAATCAAGTGTTCTGTGACTCTTCCACGTCTGGGAGCGTGCTTTCCATGAGGAATAAACAGTGAGGGCAAAAGTAAGATGAAGCTACAAGTCCTGAAAGTGTAGAGGGAGAGAGTTTAACTCTCATCCACCACCTGACACAAAGTATAAGAACTTGTTCTCCAGTGTCAAGTGACTATGAGAGTTTTGTTCCCACTAGGACATGGCCATCATACGTGAATGTAAAAAGGAAACCAAAATCCTTGGTGCAAAATACCCCCCAGGTACCGAACAGAAACGAACCTTTCATTTTTGGCAGTGACAAAGCAATGAAAGAGTAGTCTTGTGAGAAAGAAAATTTCTGAATGGCAAAGCATGAAAAGAAGCACAGTACAGTCAAAGGACATGGACACAATAACTCTATTATATCATTAAAGTTTGGAAAGAACAAATCAGAATTCTACACATATTTCCTTCTTCTTCCTGATTTCATATTCACCTTCCTTAGTTTCTAAAGAACCGGGTGGAACCCAAGTGTTCTAGGAATTGTCTCGCTTTAGATCCTACCTGAGAGTTGTTCCCTATGTGAATCGTCCTCAGCATCACTGCTATGTATGCTCTCCAAGATCCATTCTGTACAAACACAACCATGAGCATAAAGTTATTATACAAGTTGACGCACCCATTTCTCCTACTCGACTTGCTGGCTCACACAGCATCACCCTGGTCTTCCCTCCAGGTTCTCAGACCTCCCCTGTGCTCTGTGCAGACAGAGTCCTTCAATAAGATCTTGATCACAGTTGAAAATTGCAAATGAGGGAGAGATGCTGAGAAAATCACCTTTCGACCCCTCACTTCTATAGACCCATTTATAGCTTTCACCGTCAACCTTACCAACCTGAAATTCCAGATGGTACAGACACACTTGAAACATGGCTAGTGTGACCAAGCACTTGTGTGGTTTTTGCATTTTTTAATAGAATGAGTTAATTATTGTTTGAACTAAATTAATTATAAATAGACACATTTGGTTCGTGGCTACCACACTGGGAAGCTCAGCTGTAAGAAATCCAAAGATGAGAAAGAGGCAACCAGCCACCCCTCTCCTGGTTGTTCTTTACTGCAGAAAATTTGATGGCCTGATCTGATCATTTGTATGTAGGTATATCTTGGGCTCTTGGACCCACGCCACACATTGGGAGACTCCTTGTGGACACTGAAGTAGTACAGTCAACACTCAGATTCAAAAGGAATTCCCAGCAAGGGGCCCACTTGTAGACAGAGGTGAAGGGCATGGCCCAGTACACCTGTATTAGACATAATCAGAGAGTAGGTGCAGAGGGGAGGGAGGGATTTCACTCTCTCCATGAGTCCATCCTTCTCACCCCTGACTCTAGAAGACCTGAGGAAGGCAGAGGAAAAGGCCCCGTAGGAGGTGAAAAATTTGTATACGGAAAAGTACAGGACATTGCGGAAAGAAATTAAAGAAGAGACAAATAATTGGAATGATATAAGATGTTCATAGACTGGATTATTAAATACTGTTGGCATTTCTATACTACATAAAGTGATGTACACATATATCGCAACAACCCACAAAATTCCATGTCATTATTATAGAAGTGGACAGAATCCTAAAATACATATGGAACCCCCCACAAGTAGATAAAACAATCTTGAGAGCAAAGAGCAATGATGGAGATTAACACTTCCTGAACTCAAAACACATAACAATGCCACAGTAGTCAACACAGTCTGCTAGTGGCATCAAGACAGTGAGATAGACCAATGAAATATAATAGACAGACCCCAAATAAATGCACATATATATGGCCAACTGATCTTGGCCAAGGTTCTAAGATTACCAAGTGAAGAAAGGATAGTCTGTTCAACAATCAACAGAATGAAAAGGCAACCTATAGGATGAGAGGAAATATGTGTAAAACTTGTATCTGAATAAGGGACCAATATCCAGAATATATAAGAAACTAATACAAGTCAATTTCAGAAAAAGAGGGGGCAAATAACTGAGTTTAAAAATGGGTAAAAAGCTTCATTAGACATTTCTCCATAAAGACATACAAGTGGTCAATCTACATATGAAAATTTGCTCAACATCGCTAAGCATCAGGGAAATGGAAATCAAGCCACAAGGAGATATCACTCACACCTGTTAGGATGTGTATTATAAAAAGACAATTAGGGATTCCCTGGTGGCACAGTTTTTGAGAGTCTGCCTGCCAATGCAGGGGACAAGTGTTCGTGCACTGGTCTGGGAGGATCCCACATGCCGCTGTGCGGTTGGGCCCATGAGCCATGAGCCTGTGCGTTTGGAGCCTGTGCTCTGCAACGGGAGAGCCCACAACAATGAGAGGCCCGTGTACTGAAAAAAAAAAAAAAAAAAGAAAAGAAAAGAAAAAAGAAAAAAGAAAGAAAATTAATGGATGCTGGCAAAGATGTGAAGAATTGGAACTCCTGTACCCTGTTTTGTACCCTGTCGTAATGTAAAATGGTGTAGCCATTATGGAAAACAGAATGGAGGTCCCCCCAAAATTATTAAGAGAACTATCATAAAATCCACAATCACACATTTAGGTTTATATATAAAGGAGATAAAACAAGAATGTCCAAGAGATATCTACAATCTCATGTCCATGGCAGCATTATACACAATACACAACATAGGAAAACTGCCTAGTGTCCATGGGAAGATGAATTAATAAAGAAAATGTGCTGTAAACATACAGTGGAATGGCATTCAGTCGTTGAAAAAGAAGGAAATCCTGCCATTTGCAGCAACACGAAAGAACTTGGAGGACATTTGTAAGAGTGACATAAGCCAGTCACAGAAGGTCAAAAACTGAAAGAAAACTCCGAGAAGCAGAGAGTAGTAGGGTGGTTCCAAGAGCTGGCAAGAGGTTGACATGGGAAGTCTGTGTTCAATGTTTAGCATGTGTTATTTGCAAAATGTAAAAGTTCTAGACACATGCTGTACAACAAGGTGCATGTAGTCAACAGGACTGACTGGACATTTCAAAACTTGTTAAGACGTTGGATTTCATCGTATGTGTACTTTTACAACAATAAAATACACATATGTAAAATAAATACAAAGTGGAAAAAGGGGAAAAAAGAAGAAAAATAAGGAAAGGGAGTCAACAGAGGGAAAGAAGAAAGCAGGAAGGGTCTCGAATGTACACAGGTATCAGGAGATAATGGGAGAGAAGCTCCTCTCCCCAGGCTTTAAAGAAGACATCTCTCCAGAGTTCACTCCAGCAAGAGGGGGATGTCCTTTCTCTTCCCCATTCAACCAGAAGTGCCAATAGCATCCTAAGTGTGGCCCAGGCTGTGCTCAGGTGTACACTTTTCCTTGATCTCTAAACCTAACACCCCTGACTCCCCATGGCTCAGGTGCCCTTCCTGTATCTCCTTCCACTTCACTAAAGCATTTCCCTCTTCAAGTCCAGCCCGAGGCGCCAAACCTGTCCTCACACGTGGGGTCCACTGGGCGGGTCTCTGAGTTCTTAAGAGCCTCCCTGTGAGTAGCAGGCACTGAATCACACACCAGGGTTCCCCTCAGCACCATCAGCAAACTACCACCTAGGGATTGAGGATTTCTAGAACAACTTTACTCATACACAGTCTCTTGGGTAAACAAGTGACATTTTACAATCAAGCATTTTCAGTGTTTTCTTTGGTGGGGAAAATATTGACACATATAAGGCAATCATATTCTATTAAAGTATGTATTTCTCAAAGGACTCACTATCGAAAATAAATTTTTAACTATAACTTTCCATGTTTTAATTGACTTTACTCCCAGACTTGTTTGCTTGCAAAAGCCTTCAGAAAATACCAAGAACCTACTTCATCTGGCAGTTTGCACAGCAACATGAGTGGAGATGCTCTTGTCACATTGCTTGGTTTCTCTGTCCTACCTTGCAAAGCACAACCTCCTATCTGCCCTCCTGGGATGGGAGCCAGTGCCCACCCTGAGCTCAATCCCTTGGGTAGATTTCTTGGTTCTGTCTTCACTGTATGCAGTGTGTCTTGCCCAGCACACAGAAACAGGGCCGGCACAAGTGATGGAAGACAGACTTTCCACAGGAGAAGGACATTTCGTTTCCTTAGCACAGAATCCGATAGTGAATATTAGCCTCAAAGGAGAAAGGTGGAGTGAATTTCCTCCATCTACTCCTGGAGGCTCCTTCTTTCTCGGACTCCTCCAGAACTGGGTGTGGCATGTGGGTACAAGCATGGGCTCCCTGCAAAAGGAAGGAGGCCTGCCTAGCACTAGGTGCTTCAGGTAAGGGGGGAGGACTCATCCCGAGGCTCTAATAGGAAACAGTTAGAATGAGGGAAGTGGCAGAGAGATGTATCATAACCATTCAGAATGCTATGAGACCTACTAAGAGATGAGATTTCTTATTAAATGAAGTTGTAATTGACCCAGTAGTAGGGATGCTGAAACCCAGTTTGGTTCATTAAGATACCAGCCATTGGGCAACTAAGTCCGTGCACCACAACTACTAAGCCTGTGCCGTAGAGCCTGCAAGTCACAACTACTGAGCCCACGTGCCACAACTATTGAAGCCCATGCACCTAGAGCCCGTGCTCTGGAACAACAGAAGCCACTGAAATGAGAAGCCCGCACACTGCAACGAAGACACAACACAGCCAAAAAAATAATAATAATGATAATCCAGTAAACATTTGCCTGGGTGGTGATAGGATTTGTTTTCCAGGTTAAATGAGGCTCACTTGGTATAAAATCAATGCACACACTGAAAGTATACAGTTTATTTACTTTTATATCCATACCCATTCATGATGCA
This sequence comes from Mesoplodon bidens, assembly GCF_964165515.1. Lineage (NCBI taxonomy): Eukaryota > Metazoa > Chordata > Mammalia > Artiodactyla > Ziphiidae > Mesoplodon > Mesoplodon bidens. The sequence continues at coordinate 95,156 of NW_027671285.1, forward strand.
GTGGTGATGGGAATAATTTTTAGAAAGTTGCCACCAGTAACAGTGATGTTTAGGGGAACATAAATCAAGGGAAACACAACACAAAAAGTTCACTTACACACACAGAACCATCCCACTCATTTCACATACAGACACCCCCAGTCTCATGCACACAAACCTACACCACCTAACCGTAATACAGCTTCTTCCTGGGACTATAGTAATTGGTCTCATTACTTGTAGATCACTTTCTATCACCAGGACACCTACTCTCATTCCCAGCACAAATTTGGAATCAGTCTGCCCTCTACACTAAACCCAGCAAGAATGTCCCACTTTCTTATCTTCAAAGTTCTTCCTCCCCAAGTGACTGATTCCACAATACATACCGTTTTCACGTTCTGGGAAGGCCACCTGCAATTACAGAAGAGAAAACACTATGAGGATAAGATCACAGTGATGCTCAGGTCTTTTGTTCATTTGCTGACAGTAGAAAACCTCATAAGAAACAGTGGTCCAGGGAACCCAGCAAGGGTTATCAGAGCAAAACCTACTCAGGCTGAAAGGCAAGAACTTTGCTGGGAGGATGGAACTTCCAAGTCCATTTAGGTTGGAAATTACAGAATTCTTTGTCTACAGGAAAAATCGCTGCAGGAGAGAGAGCTCCGTACTCTACAGGCTATAATGGATGCTGTCAATTGTAATGTCCTGTGGAATCAGGCTCCATGAGCTGGTAATAGACTCTCACTCCACATTCTCCCAACCAAGGGAATTGTATGTATCTGGAAGGAATACCCTCAAATATTCATAACTTAATTCTATTGAAAGAGAAATAAAGCAATATTTCTATCTCAGACCAGAAACAATCCAGCTTACCTTGGGGATCCACGGAGGCTTTTCTCCTGTCCTATCATGGTGTAGGTCATCCGCCACATACTCAGGGAGAGCTGGAGGGACACAGAGTAACTGTCAGGACACTGGTGCTGCGGCTCAGGAATTACTCAGGGGCTTTCTTCTCGATGAGGACATGGGGTGGTGTGTATGGATGTGGGAGGTTAGTAAGTGTGGGCTGAGCTGGTGTTGGGCCATCCTCTTTGGGGGATGAAGGAAGGCAAAGGACAAGAGGAAGGAAATGAAAACAGAGCTTTGGCTTTCTAGCTAAGGGGAGCCTAATCAGAAGGGAAGGGTCGATCTAAAAAATGGTAAACACTAAAATGCATGCTCTGTTTCAATGACACAGACCCATGACCCATCCTGCCTCTTTTGAGCTTCTGCTAAATTGCCACTGTCGCTTGATTTTTCCCAGATCACTCTTTCCCCAGCATCCACAATGCCAGCTACGGCATTTATCATGTCTTCTGTTGTATGATATTTTATACTTGATTAACAGCAACCTCCATTAAAGGACTGAATTCAATCCTAGACAAAATATGCTATATTTATTCACTAATCACTTGTCTTAAAGAAAATCAAATACACAAGATTTGACAAAATTGAAATCCTACCATTTAGATACAGCCACTATCAATCGTATCATATTTTTCTCCCAGTCTTTGTTTTCTATACAATGTACGTATGCCCACTGAGTCAGGGGTTGTCCATACTCTAGGGAGCTGTTCCATAAGTGGGACACTTCGTTATGAAGAGGGAGCCCGGACTGAGCACAGCCTGTCTCTAACCCAGCTGCGCAGGAGAAGTGTACAGGCTAACAGTCAGGTTCCACTTTGAGTCCTTGGGTGTGGGCTACAGGAATTGACCAATGCTAAGGCTTATGGTAATGTTATCCAATACAATAAAATAGCTCCCTGATTCTTATCTGCTTTTGGCGTTGTTTAAGCAGTGACACCAGCACTGACAGATATGACCTCTACTGTATACATGGGGTCTCACACCTCTCAGAATCTGGGAGCTGACCAGGAGAATGCAGGTCCTGAGGTGAATTTCACCTTAATGACTGTGCCAAAGTCAACTGATAAGTCCACCCATAGCTGCCCTGGATTCTGTGACCACTAAGGCCACCTGATGGGCAAGGTCTGGACCTTTGGAGATTCTAGGACTTCCAGCCAAGGATACGGATGCAGGGACTCCCTTGCTCCATGACTGAGGACCCCTTGGCTGAGTGGTAAGTGCAGGTCAGTGATCAAGTGCATCCACATTGGGACCCACCCCTGGGTCCTCAGTATGGCTTTTCCACTTAGGAGGTCAAGAGCTTAGAACATTTATCTCTGCACCATCTCCTTCTGAGGAAAAGGAATATTAACCAAATCTGGGCCACAGCTGTGTTGAGGGAAGAACATGCAAACAACTTCACAAACAAATAAGGGTCCTGTGCCTGAGGTAACCTTAGGTACTTCAAATCAACTCCGTAAGTCTCTTATCCCCTTAGAGCGGATGAAAGCAATATTAGAGTTAAAAGTAACTTGTCCCAATTCCCTTAGTCTGGAACACGGAAACAAAATTCTACAGAAGAGGAAGTCTCATAAACACACAGCACCTGCCAGGGTTTACCCCAGCCTTGGAAGAACTGGGAAGGATAAGACCAAGGCAGGCCTGAGGAAAGGTCAGAGGGTAGGCAGGACTGGGGAGTGGGGAGCAGGGGCAGGGCTGTCTGGACGGAGCAGTGGGTTGTAAGAAGAGCACTGAACCTGGGTCCTGCTGCCCTGAGTCTCTGTCCTGGGGCTAGTCAACCCCAGGAGACCAGGTCAGCAGGGCTGTGAAAGCAAGGGTGTAAAGAAGCCCAGCAGCCCCTTCACACAGCCCTCTAGAATTTCTGCCGCCCATGGAGGGTCTCTAGGGTAGCTGGACGTGGACCCCTCTGAAATGGAAGCATGTCAGCACCTCAGCCTTGGGGAAGTGTAGAGGCTGGGATGAGCTCAAGGAGACTGACCACATGCAGTGATCCCAGAGCACGTGTTCTGTGACTCATCCATCTCTGGGACTGTCCTTTACAAGAGGAACTAACAGTGAGCACAAAATATGAGGTGAAGCCACAAGTCCTGAAAGTGCAGAGGGAGACAGTTCACTTCTCATCCACCACCTCACCCTTTCTAGAAGAACTTGGTCTCAAGTTTCAATGGCCCATGAGAGTTTTGACCCACAGGTTCTGTCCATCATAGGTCAATATGCAAAAGAAAAAAACTCTACTGTGCACCATACCCTAGATGTGCTAACCAGAGCACAAACTTCCATATTAGGCAGTGACAAGCACAAGAAAGAGCAGCTCATGTGCAAAAGATCAGTTTAGATGAGCAAATCAAGAAAAGGTGATTATAGAGCACAGTCACGTCTAAGGACACAATTTCTCTCTATTGTATCATTAAAATGTGAAAAAAACAAGTCAGAACTCTACACATATTTCATTCGTCTTTCTGATTTCATATCCACCTTCCTCAGTCTGCAAAGCAGGAGATATAACCCTAAAGTTCCAGGAACCTTCTGCCATTAGATCCTACCTAAGTGTTGTTCCTACCTGTATCCTTTTCTTTATCACGGCCACAAATGCTATTCAAAGTCAATTCTGTAGAAACACGAACATGAATTTACAAGTCTTATGGATACATTTAACATGTGACTAATGTGACTGAGTAATGGGATATTTTATTTTCTTTTATTTTAATACACTTAGTGAATCATTGATTGAATTAAATAAATTATAACAGGCACATCTAGCTAGTGGCTACCACAGTGTAATAAACAACCTCTCTCTCTCTCTCTCCATATATATATATATATATGAGTATATATATATATAAAGTATATGGAGGATGTTACCACCGCTCCCCTGGTTATTCCCCTCTGTATGGTCTACCCATTCAAGATGGCTGTTTGCTGATGGTTTACCAAAGGAAAACCTCTGCCCCGTGAAGGTACTTAGCCCAAGGGGTAAGAGGGATGCGTCCCTCTGCTGGTTTCCCTGGTAACCGATGAGCCCATCTGCTGTCAAGTCCCCCTTTAACTGGTAGCCTGCCTATTCCGCCCAGAGAGAAGCATGCTGCTACTGCTGCTGCTGCGTTCTGCCTGCCATCGGCTATCTACAGTGGGGTGTCTCTCCAGGACCACTTTGCTTCTGACGTGAAAGATCTCCCATCTATTAAACCATGAATGTCTCTGTCCCTGACTTCGGGCTCTTTCCTTAGCCCTGAGGCTGAGCAAGTACAGGGCTTGCAGGCGTGAGAGGTGCGGCCCAACACCTTCTGCAGGGCAGTTTGCTGGCCAGATTTGATGATTCATTTGTAGGTGTTTCCTAGGCTCATGCACACTTGCCAGGCACTCATGAGACCTTGGGGACACTGAAACAGTAATGTCAACACCCAGATCCTAGAGGAATTCCCGACAGGTGTTCCACTTGAGGGGAGAGGTAATGAGCATGGCCCAGTGCACCTGTGCTAGACATAATCGGCGAGCAGGTGCAGAAGGGAGGGAGGGACATTCACTCACTTTATGAGGCCATCCTTCTCACCACTGCCTCTGAAAAATCCAGGGAAGGAAGGGACAAAATGCCCTTAGAAGGTAAATGGCCTGTACACTGAAAACTACAAACCACTGCTGAAAGAATTAAACAAGGAACAAATCATTGAAACGACATATCATATTCATAGACTGGAGACTTATTATTGTTGACATTTCTACACTACCCAAAGGTAAATATAAATTCATTGTAATACCTATCAAAATCCCAATGTCATTTTCAAAGAAATAGAAAAAAAAAAGGATCCTAAAATACATATGGAACCACTAAGGACTCCAAACAGACAACACAATCCTGAGAACAAAGAACATAGATGGAGGCTTCTCACTTCCTGACTTCAAAACACATTACAAAGCCACAGGAATCAAAACTGTACGGTACTGACATAGAAACAGATACATAGGCCTAAAGATGAGAATAAATAACCCCCAAGAAAACTCATAGATACATTGCCAAATGAAATTCACCAAGCTTCTAAGACAACAAATAGGGAAAGTATAGTTTTTTCAACAGTCAATAGGATGAAAATATAACTTACAGAAAGATTACAAACATATATCAGAAAAGGAGCTAATATACAAAACATCAAAGAAAAACACTTCAACTCAAATGTAAACTAAGTTAAAAAATTAAAAAGGGCAAATAACTGGGTTCAGAAATGTGCAAAGTCTTAAATAAGACATTTCCTGAAAAAGACATACAAATGGCTAACAAATATAGGAAAAGGTTCTCAACCTCACTAATCATCAGGGCAATGCAAATCAACACCTCATACCTGTTAGGCTGTGTATTATAAAGAAAATAATTAACAGTTTAAGGCCAAGATGTGGGGAATTGGAAACTTTGTACACTGCTGGTGGGAATGTAAAATGGTGCCGCTATTATGAAAAAGAGTATGGGGGTTCCTTATAAAATTATAAACAGAAATATCATATGATTCAGCAATCACAGTTCTGGGTATATAGCCAAAGGAAATTAAATCAGTATCACAATGAGATGAACTTAGGTTCATTGCAGCATTCTCCAAAATAGCCTAGATATGCAACCAACTTCACAAAAGAAGTAAGTGTCCTGTGCCTGAGCTAACCTTAGGTACTTCAAAACAACTCCGTAAGTCTCTTAGCCCCTTAGAGAGGATGAGAGCAATATTAGAGTTAAAACTAACTTGTACCAATTCCCTTAGTCTGGAATACTGAAACAAAAGTTCTACAGCAGGGTAAGCCTCATAAACTCACAGCACCTGCCAGGGTTTACCCCAGCCTTGGAAGAACTGGGAAGGATAAGACCAAGGCAGGCCTGAGGAAAGGTCAGAGGGTAGGCAGGACTGGAGTGTGGGGAGCAGGAACAGGGCTGTCCGGATAGAGCCGTGCGTTGTAATAAGTGCAGTGACCCTGGGTCCTGCTGCCCTGAGTCTCTGTCCTGTGCCTGGTGAATTCCAGGAGACCAGGTTAGCAGGGCTATGAGAGCCAGTGTGTGAAGCGAGCCCAGCAGCCCCTTCACACAGTCCTCTAGAATTCCTGCTGGCCATGAAGCGTCTGTAGGGGCAGCTGGACGTGGAGCCCTCTCAAATGGAAGCATGTCAGCACATCAGCCTTGGGAGGTGCTGAGGCTGAAATGAGGAGGCTGAGCACATGCAGTGATCCCAAAGCATGTGTTCTGTGACTCATCCACCTCTGGGAGTGCAGTTTCCTTGAGGAATAAACAGTGAGGACAAAAGTAAGGTGAAGCTACAAGTCCTGAAAGTGTAGAGGGAGATAGTTCAAGTCTCATCCACCACCTGACACTCACTATAAGAACTTGTTCTCCAATGTCAAGTGACTATGAGAGCTTTGTTCCCACTAGGATATGGTCATCATACGTGAATGTAAAAAGGAAACCAAAATCCCTGGTGCAAAATACCCTCCAGGTACCAAGTAGAAATGAACTATTCATCTTTGGCAGTGAAAAAGCAATGAAACAGTAGTCTTGTGAGAAAGAAAATTTCTGAATGGCAAAGCAAGAAAAGATGACTATAAGCACAGTACAGTCAAAGGACATGGACACAATAACTCTATTGTATCATTAAAATTTGGAAAGAACAAATCAGAATTCTACACATATTTCCTTCTTCGTCCTGATTTCATATTCACCTTCCTTAGTTTCTAAAGAACCGGGTGGAACCCAAGTGTTCTAGTAATTGTCTCCCTTTAGATCCTACCTGAGAGTTGTTCGCTACGTGAATCGTCATCAGCATCACTGTTATGTATGCTCTCCACCATGCATTCTGTACAAACACAACCATGAGCATAAGGTTATTATACAAGTTGACCCACCGATTTCTCCTACTCGACTTGCTGGCTCACACAACATCACCCAGGTCTTCCCTCCAGGTTCTCAGACCTCCCCTGTGCTCTGTGCAGACAGAGTCCTTCAATAAGATATTGATCACAGTTGAAAATTTCAAATGAGGGAGAGATGCTGAGAAAATCACCTTTCGACCCCTCACTTCTGTAGACCCATTTATAGCTTTCACCGTCAACCTTACCAACCTGAAATTCCAGATGTTACAGACACACTTGAAACATGGCTAGTGAGACCGAGCAATTGTGTGTTTTTTGCATTTTTTAATAGAATGAGTTAATTGTTTGAACTAAATTAATTATAAATAGACACATTTGGTTAGTGGCTGCCACACTGGAAAGCTCGGCTCTAAGAAATCCAAAGATGAGAAAGAGGCAATCAGCAAACCCTCCCCTGGTTGTTCTTTACTGCAGAAAATTTGATGGCCTGATCTGATCATTCGTATGTAGGTATACCTTTGGCTCTTGAACCCATGCCAGACATTGGGAGAGTCCTTGTGGACACTGAAATAGTATAGTCAACACTCAGATGCAAGAGAAATTCCCAGCAAGGGGCCCACTTGTAGACAGAGGTGAAGGGCATGGCCCAGTACACCTGTATTAGACATAATCAGAGAGTAGGTGCAGAGGGGAGGGAGGGATTTCACTCTCTTCATGAGTCCAACCTTCACATCCCTGACTCTAGAAGACCTGAGGAAGGCCGTGGAAAAGGCCCCATCGGAGGTGAAAAATTTGTATACTGAAAAGTACAGGACATTGTGGAAAGAATTTAAAGAAGAGACAAGTATTGGAATGACATACCATATTCATAGACTGGATTATTAAATACTGTTGGCATTTCTATACTACATAAAGGGATGTACACATATATCGCAACAACCCGTATAATTCCATGACATTATTATAGAAGTGGACAGAATCCTAAAATACATATGGAACCGCCACAGGTAGATAAAGCAATCTTGAGATTAACACTTCCTGAACTCAAAACACATAACAATGCCACAGTAGTCAAAACAGTCTGCTACTGGCATCAAGACAGTGAGATAGACCAACGAAATATAATAGAGAGACCTCAAATAAACGCACATATATATGGCCAACTGATCTTTGCCAAGGTTCTAAGATTACCAAGTGAAGAAAGGATGGTCTGTTCAACAATCAACAGAATGAAAAGGCAACCTATAGGATGAGAGGAAATATGTGTAAACCTTGAATCTGACTAAGGGTCCAATATCCGGAATATATAAGAAACTACAAGAAGTCAATTATAGAAAAACAGCGGGCAAATAACTGAGTTTCAAAATGGGTAAAAAGCTTCACTAGACATTTCTCCATAAAGACATACAAGTGGTCAATCTACATATGAAAATTTGCTCAACATTGCTAAGCATCAGGGTAATGGAAGTCAAGCCACAAGGAGATATCACTCACAACTGTTAGGATGTGCTGTATAAAAAGACTATTAGGGCTTCCGTGGTGGCACAGTGGTTGAGACTCTGCCTGCCGAGGCAGGGGATACGTGTTTGTGCCCCAGTCTGGGAGGATCCCACAGGCCGCTGAGCGGCTGGGCCCATGAGCCATGGCCGCTGAGCTTGTGCATTTGGATCCTGTGATCCACAACGGTAGAGCCCACAACCATGAGAGGCCTATGTACTGCAAAAAAAAAAAAAAGAAATAAAATTCATGGATGTTCGCAAAGATGTGAAGAAGTGAAACTTCTGTACCCTGTTTTGTACACTTTAGTAATGTAAAATGGTATAGCCACTATGGAAAACACAATGTTGGTCCCCCCAAAATTATTAAGAGAACTATTATAAAATCCAGGAATCACTCATTTAGGTTTATATACAAAGGAGATGAAACAAGAATGTCCAAGAGATATCTACAATTTCATGCCTATGGCAGCAATATACAGAATACAAAACATAGGAAAACTGCCTAGTGTCCATGGGAAGATGAATTAATAAAGAAAATGTGGTGTATACATACAGTGGAATGTCATTCAGTCTTTGAAAAAGAAGGAAATCCTGCCTTTTGCAGCAACACGAAAGAACTTGGAGGACATTTGTAAGAGTGACATAAGCCAGTCACAGAAGGTCAAAAACTGAAAGAAAACTCCGAGAAGCAGAGAGTAGAAGGGTGGTTTCAAGAGCTGGCAAGAGGTTGATATGGGAAGTCTGTGTTCAATGGTTAGCTTGTGTTATTTGCAAAATGGAAAAGTTCTAGACACATGTTGTACAACAAGGTGCATGTAGTCAACAGGACTGCCTGGACATTTCAAAACTTGTTAAGACGTTGGATTTCACTGTGTGTGTACTTTTACAACAATAAAATATACATATGTAAAATAAATACAAAGTGGAAAAAGGGGAAAAAAGAAGAAAAATAAGGAAAGGGAGTCAACAGAGGGAAAGAAGAAAGCAGGAAGGGTCTCGAATGTACACAGGTATCAGGAGATAATGGGAGAGAAGCTCCTCTCCCCAGGCTTTAAAGAAGACATCTCTCCAGAGTTCACTCCAGCAAGAGGGGGATGTCCTTTCTCTTCCCCATTCAACCAGAAGCGCCAATAGCATCCTAAGTGTGGCCCAGGCTGTGCTCAGGTGTACACTTTTCCTTGATCTCTAAACCAAACACCCCTGACTCCCCATGGCTCAGGTGCCCTTCCTGTATCTCCTTCCACTTCTCTAAAGCATTTCCCTCTTCAAGTCCAGCCCGAGGCTCTAATCCTGTCCTCACATGTGGGGTCCACTGGGCGCGTCTCTAAGTTCTTAAGAGCCTCCCTGTGAGTAGCAGGCACTGAATCACACACCAGGGTTTCACTCAGCACCATCAGGAATCTATGACCTAGGGATTGAGGATTTCTAGAACAACTTTACTCATACACAGTCTCTTGGGTAAACAAGTGACATTTTACAATCAAGCATTTTCTGTTTTTTCTTTGGTGCGGAAGATATTGACACATATAAGGCAATCATATTCTATTAAAGTATGTATTTCTCAAAGGACTCCTATCGAAAAAAAAATTTTAAGTATAACTTTCCTTGTTTTAATTGACTTTACTCCCAGACTTGTTTGCTTGCAAAAGCCTTCAGAAAATACCAAGAACCTACTTCACCTAGCAGTTTGCACAGCAACATGAGTGGAGATGCTCTTGTCACACTGCTTGGTCTCTCGGTCCCAGCTTGTATAGCACAACCTCCTGTCCGCTCTGCTGGGAAGGGAGCCAGTGCCCACCCTGAGCTCAATCCCTGGGGTAGATCTCTTGGTTCTGTCTTCCCTGTATGCAGTGTTTCTTGCACAGCACACAGAAACAGGGCCAGCACAACTGATGGAAAACAAACTTTCCACAGGAGAAGGACATTTCGTTTCCTTAGCACAGAATCCGATAGTGAATATTAGCCTCAAAGGAGAAAGGTGGAGTGAATTTCCTCCTTCTACTCCTGGAGGCTCCTTCTTTCTCGGAATCCTCCAGAACTGGGTGTGGCATATGGGTACAAGCATGGGCTCCCTGAAAAATGAAGGAGGCCTGCCTAGCACTAGTTGCTTCACGTAAGAGGGGAGGACTCATCCCGAGGCTCTAATAGGAAATAGTTAGAATGAGTGAAGTGGCAGAGAGATGTATCATAACCATTCAGAATGCTATGAGACGTACTAAGAGATGAGATTTCTTATTAAATGAAGTTGTAATTGGCCCAGTAGTAGGCATACTGAAACCCAGTTTTGTTCACTAAGAATCCACCCATGGAGCAACTAAGCCCGTGCACAACAACTACTAAGCCTGTGCTCTAGACCCCGCAGGTCAAGGCCAAGATGTCGGAAATTGGAAACATTGTACACTGCTGGTGGGAATGTAAAATGGATCAGCTATTATGAAAAAGAGTATGGGGGTTCCTTATAAAATTATAAACAGAAATATCATATGATTCAGCAATCACAGTTCTGGGTATATATCCAAAGGAAATTAAATCAATATCACAATGAGATGAACTTAGGTTCATTGCAGCATTCTCCAAAATGGCCTAGATATGCAACCAACTTCACGAAACCAGTAAGTGTCCTGTGCCTGAGCTAACCTTAGGTACTTCAAAACAAGTCCGTAAGTCTCTTAGGCCCTTAGAGAGGATGAAAGCAATATTAGAGTTAAAAGTAACTTGTTCCAATTCCCTTAGTCTGGAATACTGAAACAAAATTCTACATCAGAGGAAGCCTTATAAAAACACAGCACCTGACAGGGTTTACCCCAGCCTTGGAAGAACTGGGAAGGATAAGACCAAGGCAGGCCTGAGGGAAAGTCAGAGGGTAGGCAGGACTGGAGTGTGGGGAGCAGGGGCAGGGCTGGCCGGATGGAGCAGTGGGTTGTAAGAAGAGCAGTGACCCTGGGTCCTGCTGCCCTGAGTCTCTGTCCTGGGCCTCTTCAATTCCAGGAGACCAGGTTAGCAGGGCTGTGAGAGCCAGTGTGTGAAGAAGCCCAGCAGCCCCTTCACACAGTCCTCTAAGAATTCCTGCCAGGCATGAAGGGTCTTTAGGGGCAGCTGCACGTGGAGCCCTCTCAAACGGAAGCATGTCAGCACAGCAGCCTTGGGAGGTGCTGAGGCTGAAATGAGGAGACGGAGCACATGCAGTGATCCCAAAGCATGTGTTCTGTGACTCATCCACCTCAGGGAGCGCATTTTCCATGAGGAATAAACAGTGAGGACAAAAGTAAGATGAAGCTACAAGTCCTGAAAGTGTAGAGGGAGAGAGTTCAACTCTCATCCACCACCTGACACTAACTATAAGGACTTGTTCTCCAGTGTCAACTGACTATGAGACTTTTGTTCCCACTAGGATATGGCCATCATACGTGAATGTAAAAAGGAAACCAAAATCCCTGGTGCAAAATACCCTCCAGGTACCAAACAGAAACGAACCATTCATCTTTGGCAGTGAAAAAGCAATGAAAGAGTAGTCTTGTGAGAAAGAAAATTTCTGAATGGCAAAGCAAGAAAAGATGACTATAAGCACAGTACAGTCAAAGGACATGGACACAATAACTCAACTATATCATTAATTTGGAAAGAACAAATCAGAATTCTACACATATTTCCTTCTTCTTCCTGATTTCATATTCACCTCCCTTAGTTTCTAAAGAACCGGGTGGAACCCAAGTGTTCTAGGAATTGTCTCCCTTTAGATCCTACCTGAGAGTTGTTCCCTACGTGAATCGTCATCAGCATCACTGCTATGTATGCTCTCCACGATCCATTCTGTACAAACACAACCATGAGCATAAAGTTATTATACAAGTTGACGCACCCATTTCTCCTACTCGACTTGCTGGCTCACACAGCATCACCCTGGTCTTCCCTCCAGGTTCTCAGACCTCCCCTGTGCTCTGTGCAGACAGAGTCCTTCAATAAGATCTTGATCACAGTTGAAAATTGCAAATGAGGGAGAGATGCTGAGAAAATCACCTTTCGACCCCTCACTTCTATAGACCCATTTATAGCTTTCACCGTCAACCTTACCAACCTGAAATTCCAGATGTTACAGACACACTTGAAACATGGATAGTATGACCAAGCAATTGTGTGTTTTGTGCATTTTTTAATAGAATGAGTTAATTATTGTTTGAACTAAATTAATTATAAAGAGACACATTTGGTTCGTGACTACGAGACTGGAAAGCTCAGCTGTAAGAAATCCAAGGATGAGAAAGAGGCAACCAGCCACCCTTCCCCTAGTTGTTCTTTACTGCAGAAAATTTCATGGCCTGATCTGATCATTCATATGTAGGTATATCTTGGGCTCTTGGACCCACGACACGCATTGGGAGAGTCCTTGTGGACACTGAAATAGTACAGCCAACACTCAGCTCCAAGAGGTATTCCCAGCAAGGGGCAGACTTGTAGACAGCGGTGAAGGGCATGGCCAAGTACACCTGTATTAGACATAATCAGAGAGTAGGTGCAGAGGGGAGGGAGGGATTTCACTCTCTCCGTGACTCCATCCGTCACCCCCCTGAATCTAGAAGACCTGAGGAAGGCAGTGGAAAAGGCCCCGTAGGAGGTGAAAAATTTGTATACTGAAAACTACTGGACATTGCGAAAAGAAATTAAAGAAGAGACAAGTAAAGAGAATGACATACGATGTTCATAGACTGGATTATTAAATACTGTTGGCATTTCTATACTACATAAAGTGATGTACACATATATCGCAACAACCCACAAAATTCCATGTCATTATTATAGAAGTGGACAGAATCCTAAAATACATATGGAACCCCCACAAGTAGACAAAACAATCTTGAGAGCAAAGAGCAGTGAAGGAGATTAACACTTCCTGAACTCAAAACACATAACAATGCCACAGTAGTCAACACAGTCTGCTAGTGGCATCAAGACAGTGAGATAGACCAATGAAATATAATAGAGAGACCTCAAGTAAACGCACATATATATGGCCAACTGATCTTGGCCAAGGTTCTAAGACTACCAAGTGAAGAAAGGATAGTCTGTTCAACAATCAACAGCATGAAAAGGCAACCTATAGGATGAGAGGAAATATGTGTAAACCTTGTATCTGAATAAGGGACCAATATCCAGAATATATAAGAAACTACCAGAAGTGAATTTCAGAAAAACAGCAGGCAAATAACTGAGTTTAAAAATGGGTAAAAAGCTTCACTAGACATTCCTCCATAAAGACATACAAGTGGTCAATCTACATATGAAAATTTGCTCAACATCGCTAAGCATCAGGGAAATGGAAATCAAGCCACAAGGAGATATCACTCACACCTGTTAGGATGTGTATTATAAAAAGACAATTAGGGCTTCCCTGGTGGCACAGTGGTTGAGAGTCCGCCTGCTGATGCAGGGGACATGTGTTCGTGCCCCAGTCTGGGAGGATCCCACATGACACTGTGCGGCTGGGCCCATGAGCCATGGCTGCTGAGCCTCTGTGTTTGGAGCCTGTGCTCTGCAACGGGAGAGCCCACAACAATGAGAGGCCCGTGTAATTTAAAAAAAAAAAAAAAGAGAGAAAAGAAAGAAAATTAATGGATGCTGGCAACAATGTGAAGAAGTGGAACTTCTGTACCCTGTTTTGTACCCTGTAGTAATGGAAAATAGTGTAGCCATTATGGAAAACAGAATGGAGGTCCCCCAAAAATTATTAAGAGAAGTATCATAAGATCCAGCAATCACTCATTTAGGTTTATATACAAAGGAGATAAAACAAGAATGTCCAAGAGATATCTACAATCTCATGTCCATTGCAGCATTATACACAATACACAACATAGGAAAACTGCCTAGTGTCCATGGGAAGATGAATTAATAAAGAAAATGTGGTGTATACATAGAATGGAATGTCATTCAGTCTTTGAAAAAGAAGGAAATCCTGCCATTTGCAGCAACACGAAAGAACTTGGAGGACATTTGTAAGAGTGACATAAGCCAGTCACAGAAGGTCAAAAACTGAAAGAAAACTCCGAGAAGCAGAGAGTAGAAGGGTGGTTCCAAGAGCTGGCAGGAGGTTGACATGGGAAGTCTCTGTTCAATTGATACCATGTGTTATTTGCAAAATGGAACAGTTCTAGACACATGCTGTACAACAAGGTGCATGTAGTCAACAGGACTGACTGGACATTTCAAAACTTGTTAAGACGTTGGATTTCATTGTATGCGTACTTTTACAACAATAAAATATACATATGTAAAATAAATACAAAGTGGAAAAAGGGGAAAAAAGAAGAAAAATAAGGAAAGGGAGTCAACAGAGGGAAAGAAGAAAGCAGGAAGGGTCTAGAATGTACACAGGTATCAGGAGATAATGGGAGAGAAGCTCCTCTCCCCAGGCTTTAAAGAAGACATCTCTCCAGAGTTCACTCCAGCAGGAGGGGGATGTCTTTTCCCTTCCCCATTCAACCAGAAGGGCCAATAGCATCCTAAGTGTGGCCCAGGCTGTGCTCAGATGTACACTTTTCCTTGATCTCTAAACCAACCACCACTGACACCCCATGGCTCAGGTGCCCTTCCTGTATCTCCTTCCACTTCTCTAAAGCATTTCCCTCTTCAAGTCCAGCCCGAGGCTCCAATCCTTTCCTCACACGTGGGGTCCACAGGGTGGGTCTCTGAGTTCTTAAGAGCCTCCCTGTGAGTAGCAGGCACTGAATCGCACACCAGGGTTCCCCTCAGCACCATCAGCAAACTACCACCTAGGGATTGAGGATTTCTAGAACAACTTTACTCATACACAGTCTCTTGGGTAAACAAGTGACATTTTACAATCAAGCATTTTCAGGGTTTTCTTTGGTGGGGAAAATATTGACACATATATGGCAATCATATTCTATTAAAGTATGTATTTCTCAAAGGACTCACTATCGAAAAAAATTTTTATATATAACTTTCCATGTTTTAATTGACTTTACTCCCAGTCTTATTTGCTTGCAAAAGCCTTCAGAAAATACCAAGAACCTACTTCACCTGGCAGTTTGCACAGCAACATGAGTGGAGATGCTCTTGTCACAATGCTTGGTTTCTCTATCCCACCTGGCAAAGCACAACCTCCTCTCCAACCTCCTGGGAAGGGAGCCAGTGCCCACCCTGAGCTCAGTCCCTGGGGTAGATCTCTTGGTTCCGTCTTCACTGTATGCAGTGTTTCTTGCGCAGCACACAGAAACAGGGCCGGCACAAGTGATGGAAGACAGACTTTCCACAGGAGAAGGACATTTCGTTTCCTTAGCACAGAATCCGATAGTGAATATTAGCCTCAAAGGAGAAAGGTGGAATGAATTTCCTCCATCTACTCCTGGAGGCCCCTTCTTTCTCGGGCTCCTCCAGAACTGGGTGTGGCATGTGGGTACAAGCATGGGCTCCCTGCAAAAAGAAGGAGGTCTGCCTAGCACAAGGTGCTTCAGGTAAGGGGCAGGACTCATCCCGAGGCTCTAATAGGAAACATTTAGAATGAGGGAAGTCCAGATAGACGTATCATAACCATTCAGAATGCTATGACACGTACTAAGAGATGAGATTTCTTATTAAATGAAGTTGTAATTGACCCAGTAGTAGGGATGCTGAAACCCAGTTTTGTTCACTAAGAATCCAGCCATGGAGCAACTAAGCCCGTGCACCACAACTACTAAGCCTGTGCTCTAGAGCCCGCAAGTCACAACTGCTGAGCCCACGTGCCACAACTACTGAAGCCCATGCACCTAGAGCCCGTGGTCTGGAACAACAGTAGCAACCGAACTGAGAAGCCCTCGTACTGCAACGAAGACCCAACACAGCCAAAAGAAAAAAAAAAAAGAATCCAGTAAACATTTGCCTGGGTGGTGATAGGATTTGTTTTCCAGGTTAAATGAGGCTCAATTGGTATAAATCCAATGCACACCCTGAAAGTGTACGGTTTATTTACTTTTATATCCATACCCATTCATGATGCAGTGGTGATGAGAATATTTTTTAGAAAGTTGCCACCAGTAACAGTGATATTTAGGGGAACATAAATCAAGGCAAACACAACACAAAATGTTCACATAGACACACAGAATCATACCACTCATTTCACATACAGACACACCCAGTCTCATGCACACAAACCTACACCACCTAACCGTAATACAGCTTCTTCCTGGGACTATAGTAATTGGTCACATTACTTGTAAATCACTTTCTATCACCAGGGCCCCTACTCTCTTTCCCAGCACAAATTTGGAATCAGTTTGCCCTCTACACTAAAACCAGCAAGAATGTCCCACTTTCTCATCTTCAAAGTTCTTCCTCCCCAAGTGACTGATTCCGGAATACATACTGTTTACACGTTCTGTGAAGGCCACCTGCAATTACAGAAGAGAAAACACTATGAGGATAAGATCACAGTGATGCTCAAGCCTTTTGTTCATTTGCTGACAGTAGAAAACCTCATAAGAAAGAGTGGTCCAGGGAACCCAGCAAGGGTTATCAGAGCAAACCTACTCAGGCTGAAAGGCAAGAACTTTGCTGGGAGGATGGAACTTCCAAGTCCATGTACGTTGGAAATTACAGAATTCTTTGCCTAGAGGAAAAATCGCTCAGGAGAGAGAGCTCCATGCTCTACAGGCTGTAATGGATGCTGTCAATTTTAATGTCCTGTGGAATCAGGCACCATGAGTTGGTAATAGACTCTCACTCCACATTCTCCCAACCAAGCGAACTGTATGTATCTGGAAGGAGTACCCTCAAATATTCATAACTGAATTCTATTGCAAGAGAAATAAAGCAATATTTCTATCTCAGACCAGAAAAAATCCAGCTAACCTTGATTTTCCACGGAGGCTTTTCTTCTCTCCTATCACGGTTCAGGTCATCCGCCACATAGTGAGGGAGAGCTGGAGGGACACAGAGTAACTGTCAGGACACTGGTGCTGCGACTCAGGAATTACTCAGGGGCTTTCTTCTCGATGAGGACATGGGGTGGTGTGTATGGATGTGGGAGGTTAGTTAGTGTGGGCTGAGCTGGTGTTGGGCTATCCTCTTTGGGGGATGAAGGAAGGCAAAGGACAAGAGGAAGGAATTGAAAACAGAGCTTTGGCTTTCTAGCTAAGGGGAGCCTCATCAGAAGGGAAGGGTCGATCTAAAAAATGGTAAACACTAAAATGCATGCTCTGTTTCAATGACACAGACCCATGACCCACCCTGCCTCTTTTGAGCTTCTGCTAAATTGCCACTGTCTCTTGATTTTTCCCAGATCACTCTTTCCCCAGCATCCACAATGCCAGCTACTGCATTTATCATGTCTTCTAATGTATAATATTTTATAATTGATTAACAACAACTTCTATTAAAGGACTGAATTCAATCCTAGACAAAATATGCTATATTTATTCACTAATCACTTGTCTTAAGGAAATTCAAATACACAAGATTTGACAAAACTGAAATCCTACCCTTTAGATACAGCCACTCTCAATCGTGTCATATTTTTCTCCCAATCTTGGTTTTCCATACAATGTATGTATGCCCACTGAGTCAGGGGTTGTCCATACTCTAGGGAGCTGTTCCATAAGTGGGACACTTCGTTATGAAGAGGGAGCCCAGACTGAGCACAGCCTGTCTCTAACCCAGCTGTGCAGGAGAAGTGTACAGGCTAACAGTCAGGTTCCACTTTGAGTCCTTGGGTGTGGGCTACAGGAATTGACCAATGCTAAGGCTTATGGTAACATTATCCAATACAATAAAATAGCTCCCTGATTCTTATCTGCTTTTCGCCTTGTTTATGCAATGACACCAGCACTGACAGATATGACCTGTACTGTATACATGGGGTCTCACACCTCTCAGAATCTGGGAGCTGACCAGGAGAATGCAGGTCCTGAGGAGAATTTTACATTAATGACTGTGCCAAAGTCAACTGATAAGTCCACCCATAGCTGCCCTGGATTCTGTGACCACTAAGGCCACCTGATGGGCAAGGTCTGGACCTTTAGAGATGCTAGTATTTCCAGCCAATTATACGGATGCAGGGACTCCATTGCTCCATGACTGAGGATCCCTTGGCTGAGTGGTAAGTGCAGGTCAGGGATCCAGAGCATCCATACTGGGACCCAACCCTGGGTTCTCAGTATGGCTTTTCCACTTAGGAGGTCAAGAGCTTAGAACATTTATCTCTGCAGCATCTCCTTCTGAGGAAAAGGAATATTAAACAAATCTGGGCAACAGCTGTGTTGAGGGAAGAACATGCAAACAGCTTCACAAAACAAGTTAGGGTCCTGTGCCTGAGCTAACCTTAGGTACTTCAAAACTACTCCGTAAGTGTCTTAGCCCCTTAGAGCCGATGAAAGTAATATTAGAGTTAAAAGAAACTTGTTCCAATTCCCTTATTCTGGAATACTGAAACAAAAAGCTACAGCAGAGGAAGCCTCATAAACACACAGCACCTGCCATGGTTTACCCCAGCCTTGGAAGAACTGGGAAGGATAAGACCAAGGCAGGCCTGAGGAAAGGTCAGAGGTTAGGCAGGACTGGGGAGTGGGGAGCAGGGGCGGGGTTGTCTGGACGGAGCAGTGGGTTGTAAGAAGAGCAGTGACCCTGGGTCCTGCTGCCCTGAGTCTCTGTCCAGGGCCTCTTCAATTCCAGGAGACCAGGTTAGCAGGGCTGTGAGAGCCAGTGTGTGAAGAAGCCCAGCAGCCCCTTCACACAGTCCTCTAGAATTCCTGCCGGCCATGAAGGGTCTTTAGGATCAGCTGGACGTGGACCCCTCTCAAATGGAAGCATGTCAGCACATCAGCCTTGGGAGGTGCTGAGGCTGAAATGAGGAGACTGAGCACGTGCAGTGATCCCAAATCAAGTGTTCTGTGACTCTTCCACGCCTGGGAGCGTGCTTTCCATGAGGAATAAACAGTGAGGACAAAAGTAAGATGAAGCTACAAGTCCTGAAAGTGTAGAGGGAGAGAGTTCAACTCTCATCCACCAGCTGACACAAAGTATAAGAACTTGTTCTCCAGTGTCAAGTGACTATGAGAGTTTTGTTCCCACTAGGACATGGCCATCATACGTGAATGTAAAAAGGAAACCAAAATCCTTGGTGCAAAATACCCTCCAGGTACCGAACAGAAACGAACCTTTCATTTTTGGCAGTGACAAAGCAATGAAAGAGTAGTCTTGTGAGAAAGAAAATTTCTGAATGGCAAAGCATGAAAAGAAGCACAGTACAGTCAAAGGACATGGACACAATAACTCTATTATGTCATTAAAGTTTGGAAAGAACAAATCAGAATTCTACACATATTTCCTTCTTCTTCCTGATTTCATATTCACCTTCCTTAGTTTCTAAAGAACCGGGTGGAACCCAAGTGTTCTAGGAATTGTCTCGCTTTAGATCCTACCTGAGAGTTGTTCCCTATGTGAATCGTCCTCAGCATCACTGCTATGTATGCTCTCCAAGATCCATTCTGTACAAACACAACCATGAGCATAAAGTTATTATACAAGTTGACGCACCCATTTCTCCTACTCGACTTGCTGGCTCACACAGCATCACCCTGGTCTTCCCTCCAGGTTCTCAGACCTCCCCTGTGCTCTGTGCAGACAGAGTCCTTCAATAAGATCTTGATCACAGTTGAAAATTGCAAATGAGGGAGAGATGCTGAGAAAATCACCTTTCGACCCCTCACTTCTATAGACCCATTTATAGCTTTCACCGTCAACCTTACCAACCTGAAATTCCAGATGGTACAGACACACTTGAAACATGGCTAGTGTGACCAAGCACTTGTGTGGTTTTTGCATTTTTTAATAGAATGAGTTAATTATTGTTTGAACTAAATTAATTATAAATAGACACATTTGGTTCGTGGCTACCACACTGGAAAGCTCAGCTGTAAGAAATCCAAAGATGAGAAAGAGGCAACCAGCCACCCCTCCCCTGGTTGTTCTTTACTGCAGAAAATTTGATGGCCTGATCTGATCATTCGTATGTAGGTATATCTTGGGCTCTTGGACCCACGCCACACATTGGGAGAGTCCTTGTGGACACTGAAGTAGTACAGTCAACACTCAGATTCAAAAGGAATTCCCAGCAAGGGGCCCACTTGTAGACAGAGGTGAAGGGCATGGCCCAGTACACCTGTATTAGACATAATCAGAGAGTAGGTGCAGAGGGGAGGGAGGGATTTCACTCTCTCCATGAGTCCATCCTTCTCACCCCTGACTCTAGAAGACATGAGGAAGGCAGTGGAAAAGGCCCCGTAGGAGGTGAAAAATTTGTATACTGAAAACTACAGGACATTGCGGAAACAAATTAAAGAAGAGACAAATAATTGGAATGATATAAGATGTTCACAGACTGGATTATTAAATACTGTTGGCATTTTCTATACTACATAAAGTGATGTACACATATATCGCAACAACCCACAAAATTCCATGTCATTATTATAGAAGTGGACAGAATTCTAAAATACTTATGGAACCCCCCACAAGCAGATAAAACAATCTTGAGAGCAAAGAGCAATGATGGAGATTAACACTTCCTGAACTCAAAACTCATAACAATGCCACAGTAGTCTAAACAGTCTGCTAGTGGCATCAAGACAGTGAGATAGACCAATGAAATATAATAGACAGACCCCAAATAAATGCACATATATATGGCCAACTGATCTTGGCCAAGGTTCTAAGATTACCAACTGAAGAAAGGATAGTCTGTTCAACAATCAACAGCATGAAAAGGCAACCTATAGGATGAGAGGAAATATGTGTAAACCTTGTATCTGAATAAGGGACCAATATCCAGAATATATAAGAAACTACTACAAGTCAATTTCAGAAAAAGAGCGGGCAAATAACTGAGTTTAAAAATGGGTAAAAAGCTTCATTAGACATTTCTCCATAAAGACATACAAGTGGTCAATCTACATATGAAAATTTGCTCAACATCGCTAAGCATCAGGGAAATGGAAATCAAGCCACAAGGAGATATCACTCACACCTGTTAGGATGTGTATTATAAAAAGACAATTAGGGCTTCCCTGGTGGCACAGTGGTTGAGAGTCTGCCTGCCATTGCAGGGAACAAGTGTTCGTGCACTGGTCTGGGAGGATCCCACATGCCACTGAGCGGTTGGGCCCTTGAGCCATGGCCGCTGAGCCTGTGCGTTTGGAGCCTGTGCTCTGCAACGGGAGAGCCCACAACAATGAGAGGCCCGTGTACTGAAAAAAAAAAAAAACGAAAAAAGGAAAAAGAAAGAAAATTAATGGATGCTGGCAAAGATGTGAAGAATACGAACTCCTGTACCCTGTTTTGTACCCTGTTGTAATGTAAGATGGTGTAGGCATTATGGAAAACAGAATGGAGGTCCCCCAAAAATTATTAAGAGAACTATCATAAAATCCACAATCACTCATTTAGGTTTATATATAAAGGAGATAAAACAAGAATGTCCAAGAGATATCTACAATCTCATGTCCATTGCAGCATTATACACAATACACAACATAGGAAAACTGCCTAGTGTCCATGGGAAGATGAATTAATAAAGAAAATGTGCTGTAAACATACAGTGGAATGGCATTCAGTCGTTGAAAAAGAAGGAAATCCTGCCATTTGCAGCAACACGAAAGAACTTGGAGGACATTTGTAAGAGTGACAGAAGCCAGTCACAGAAGGTGAAAAACTGAAAGAAAACTCCGAGAAGCAGAGAGTAGTAGGGTGCTTCCAAGAGCTAGCAAGAGGTTGACATGGGAAGTCTGTGTTCAATGGTTAGCATTTGTTATTTGCAAAATGGAAAAGTTCTAGACACATGCTGTACAACAAGGTGCATGTAGTCAACAGGACTGCCTGGACATTTCAAAACTTGTTAAGATGTTGGATTTCATCGTATGTGTACTTTTACAACAATAAAATACACATATGTAAAATAAATACAAAGTGGAAAAAGGGGAAAAAAGAAGAAAAATAAGGAACGGGAGTCAACAGAGGGATAGAAGAAAGCAGGAAGGGTCTCGAATGTACACAGGTATCAGGAGATAATGGGAGAGAAGCTCCTCTCCCCAGGCTTTAAAGAAGACATCTCTCCAGAGTTCACTCCAGCAAGAGGGGGATGTCCTTTCTCTTCCCCATTCAAGCAGAAGTGCCAATAGCATCCTAAGTGTGGCCCAGGCTGTGCTCAGGTGTACACTTTTCCTTGATCTCTAAACCAAACACCCCTGACTCCCCATGGCTCAGGTGCCCTTCCTGTATCTCCTTCCACTTCACTAAAGCATTTCCCTCTTCAAGTGCAGCCCGAGGCGCCAATCCTGTCCTCACACGTGTTGTCCACTGGGCGGGTCTCTGAGTTCTTAAGAGCCTCCCTGTGAGTAGCAGGCACTGAATCGCACACCAGGGTTCCCCTCAGCACCATCAGCAAACTACCACCTAGGGATTGAGGATTTCTAGAACAACTTTACTCATACACAGTCTCTTGTGTAAACAAGTGACATTTTACAGTCAAGCATTTTCAGTGTTTTCTTTGGTGGGGAAAATATTGACACATATAAGGCAATCATATTCTATTAAAGTATGTATTTCTCAAAGGACTCACTATCGAAAATAAATTTTTAACTATAACTTTCCATGTTTTAATTAACTTTACTCCCAGACTTGTTTGCTTGCAAAAGCCTTCAGAAAATACCAAGAACCTACTTCATCTGGCAGTTTGCACAGAAAAATGAGTGGAGATGCTCTTGTCACACTGCTTGGTTTCTCTGTCCTACCTTGCAAAGCACAACCTCCTATCTGCCCTCCTGGGATGGGAGCCAGTGCCCACCCTGAGCTCAATCCCTGGGGTAGATTTCTTGGTTCTGTCTTCATTGTATGCAGTGTGTCTTGCCCAGCACACAGAAACAGGGCCGGCACAAGTGATGGAAGACAGACTTTCCACAGGAGAAGGACATTTCGTTTCCTTAGCACAGAATCCGATAGTGAATATTAGCCTCAAAGGAGAAAGGTGGAGTGAATTACCTCCATCTACTCCTGGAGGCTCCTTCTTTCTCGGACTCCTCCAGAACTGGGTGTGGCATGTGGGTACAAGCATGGGCTCCCTGCAAAAGGAAGGAGGCCTGCCTAGCACTAGGTGCTTCAGGTAAGGGGGGAGGACTCATCCCGAGGCTTTAATAGGAAACAGTTAGAATGAGGGAAGTGGCAGAGAGATGTATCATAACCATTCAGAATGCTATGAGACCTACTAAGAGATGAGATTTCTTATTAAATGAAGTTGTAATTGACCCAGTAGTAGGGATGCTGAAACCCAGCTTTGTTCATTAGGAATCCAGCCATGGAGCAACTAAGTCCGTGCACCACAACTACTAAGCCTGTGCCGTAGAGCCTGCAAGTCACAACTACTGAGCCCACGTGCCACAACTATTGAAGCCCATGCACCTAGAGCCCGTGCTCTGGAACAACAGAAGCCACTGAAATGAGAAGCCCGCACACTGCAACGAAGACACAACACAGCCAAAAGAATAATAATAATGATAATCCAGTAAACATTTGCCTGGGTGGTGATAGGATTTGTTTTCCAGGTTAAATGAGGCTCACTTGGTATAAAATCAATGCACACACTGAAAGTATACAGTTTATTTACTTTTATATCCATACCCATTCATGATGCAGTGGTGATGGGAATAATTTTTAGAAAGTTGCCACCAGTAACAGTGATGTTTAGGGGAACATAAATCAAGGCAAACACAACACAAAAAGTTCACTTACACACACAGAATCATCCCACTCATTTCACATACAGACAACCCCAGTCTCATGCACACAAACCTACACCACCTAACCGTAATACAGCTTCTTCCTGGGACTATAGTAATTGGTTACATTACTTGTAAATCACTTTCTATCACCAGGACACCTACTCTCATTCCCAGCACAAATTTGGAATCAGTCTGCCCTCTACACTAAAACCAGCAAGAATGTCCCACTTTCTTATCTTCAAAGTTCTTCCTCCCCAAGTGACTGATTCCACAATACATACCGTTTTCACGTTCTGGGAAGGCCACCTGCAATTACAGAAGAGAAAACACTATGAGGATAAGATCACAGTGATGCTCAGGTCTTTTGTTCATTTGCTGACAGTAGAAAACCTCATAAGAAACAGTGGTCCAGGGAACCCAGCAAGGGTTATCAGAGCAAACCTACTCAGGCTGAAAGGCAAGAACATTGCTGGGAGGATGGAACTTCCGAGTCTATTTAGGTTGGAAATTACAGAATTCTTTGCCTAGAGGAAAAATCGCTGCAGGAGAGAGAGCTCCATACTCTACAGTCTGTAATGGATGCTGTCAATTGTAATGTCCTGTGGAATCAGGCTCCATGAGTTGGTAATAGACTCTCACTCCACATTCTCCCAACCAAGGGAATTGTATGTATCTGGAAGGAATACCCTCAAATATTCATAACTTAATTCTATTCAAAGAGAAATAAAGCAATATTTCTATCTCAGACCAGAAACAATCCAGCTTACCTTGGGGATCCACGGAGGCTTTTCTCCTGTCCTATCATGGTGCAGGTCATCCGCCACATCCTCAGGGAGAGCTGGAGGGACACAGAGTAACTGTCAGGACACTGGTGCTGCGACTCAGGAATCACTCAGGGGCTTTCTTATCGATGAGGACATGGGGTGGTGTGTATGGATGTGGGAGGTTAGTAAGTGTGGGCTGAGCTGGTGTTGGGCCATCCTCTTTGGGGGATGAAGGAAGGCAAAGGACAAGAGGAAGGAAATGAAAACAGAGCTTTGGCTTTCTAGCTAAGGGGAGCCTCATCAGAAGGGAAGGGTCGATCTAAAAAATGGTAAACACTAAAATGCATGCTCTGTTTCAATGACACAGACCCATGACCCACCCTGCCTCTTTTGAGCTTCTGCTAAATTGCCACTGTCTCTTGATTTTTCCCAGATCACTCTTTCCCCAGCATCCACAATGCCAGCTACTGCATTTATCATGTCTTCTAATGTATAATATTTTATACTTGATTAACAACAACCTCTATTAAAGGACTGAATTCAATCCTAGACAAAATATGCTATATTTATTCACTAATCACTTGTCTTAAGGAAAATCAAATACACAAGATTTGACAAAACTGAAATCCTACCATTTAGATACAGCCACTCTCAATCGTGTCATATTTTTCTCCCAATCTTTGTTTTCCATACAATGTATGTATGCCCCCTGAGTCAGGGGTTGTCCATACTCTAGGGAGCTGTTCCATAAGTGGGACACTTCGTTATGAAGAGGGAACCCGGACTGAGCACAGCCTGTCTCTAACCGAGCTGTGCAGGAGAAGTGTACAGTCTAACAGTCAGGTTCCACTTTGAGTCCTTGGGTGTGGGCTACAGGAATTGACCAATGCTAAGGCTTATGGTAACATTATCCAATACAATAAAATAGCTCCCTGATTCTTATCTTCTTTTGGCCTTGTTTAAGCAATGACACCAGCACTGACAGATATGACCTGTACTGTATACATGGGGTCTCACACCTCTCTGAATCTGGGAGCTGACCAGGAGAACGCAGGTCCTGAGGTGAATTTCACATTAATGACTGTGCCAAAGTCAACTGATAAGTCCACCCATAGCTGCCCTGGATTCTGTGACCACTAAGGCCACCTGATGGGCAAGGTCTGGAATTTTAGAGATGCTAGGACTTCCAGCCAGGATACGGATGCAGGCACTCCCTTGCTCCATGACTGCGGATCCCTTGGCTGAGTGGTAAGTGCAGCTCAGGGATCCAGAGCATCCATACTGGGACCCACCCCTGGGTTCTCAGTATGGCTTTTCCACTTAGGAGGTCAAGAGCTAAGAACATTTATCTCTGCAGCATCTCCTTCTGAGGAAAAGGAATATTAAACAAATCTGGGCAACAGCTGTGTTGAGGGAAGAACATGCAAACAACTTCACAAAACAAGTTAGGGTCCTGTGCCTGAGCTAACCTTAGGTACTTCAAAACTACACCGTAAGTGTCTTAGCCCCTTAGAGCAGATGAAAGTAATATTAGAGTTAAAAGTAACTTGTCCCAATTCCCTTATTCTGCAATACTGAAACAAAAAGCTACAGCAGAGGAAGCCTCATAAACACACAACTCCTGCCAGGGTTTACCCAGGCCTTGAAAGAACTGGGAAGGATAAGACCAAGGCAGGCCTGAGGAAAGGTCAGAGGGTAGGCAGGACTGGGGAGTGGGGAGCAGGGGCAGGGCTGTCTGGACGGAGCAGTGGGTTGTAAGAAGAGCAGTGACCCTGGGTCCTGCTGCCCTGAGTCTCTGTCCTGGGCCTCTTCAATTCCAGGAGACCAGGTTAGCAGGGCTGTGAGAGCCAGTGTGTGAAGAAGCCCAGCAGCCCCTTCACACAGTCCTCTAGAATTCCTGCCGGCCATGAAGGGTCTTTAGGATCAGCTGGACGTGGACCCCTCTCAAATGGAAGCATGTCAGCACATCAGCCTTAGGAGCTGCTGAGGCTGAAATGAGGAGACTGAGCACATGCAGTGATCCCAAATCAAGTGTTCTGTGACTCTTCCACCTCTGGGAGCGTGCTTTCCATGAGGAATAAACAGTGAGGACAAAAGTAAGATGAAGCTACAAGTCCTGAAAGTGTAGAAGGAGAGAGTTCAACTCTCATC
This sequence comes from Mesoplodon bidens, assembly GCF_964165515.1. NCBI lineage: Eukaryota > Metazoa > Chordata > Mammalia > Artiodactyla > Ziphiidae > Mesoplodon > Mesoplodon bidens. Next base: position 122,063 of record NW_027671285.1, read on the forward strand.
CACCACCTGACACAAAGTATAAGAAGTTGTTCTCCAGTGTCAAGTGACTATGAGAGTTTTGTTCCCACTAGGACATGGCCATCATACGTGAATGTAAAAAGGAAACCAAAATCCTTGGTGCAAAATACCCTCCAGGTACCGAACAGAAACGAACCTTTCATTTTTGGCAGTGACAAAGCAATGAAAGAGTAGTCTTTGAGAAAGAAAATTTCTGAATGGCAAAGCATGAAAAGAAGCACAGTACAGTCAAAGGACATGGACACAATAACTCTATTATATCATTAAAGTTTGGAAAGAACAAATCAGAATTCTACACATATTTCCTTCTTCCTGATTTCCTATTCACCTTCCTTAGTTTCTAAAGAACCGGGTGGAACCCAAGTGTTCTAGGAATTGTCTCGCTTTAGATCCTACCTGAGAGTTGTTCCCTATGTGAATCGTCCTCAGCATCACTGCTATGTATGCTCTCCAAGATCCATTCTGTACAAACACAACCATGAGCATAAAGTTATTATACAAGTTGACCCACCCATTTCTCCTACTCGACTTGCTGGCTCACACAGCATCACCCTGGTCTTCCCTCCAGGTTCTCAGACCTCCCCTGTGCTCTGTGCAGACAGAGTCCTTCAATAAGATCTTGATCACAGTTGAAAATTGCAAATGAGGGAGAGATGCTGAGAAAATCACCTTTCAACCACTCACTTCTATAGACCCATTTATAGCTTTCACCGTCAACCTTACCAACCTGAAATTTCAGATGTTACAGACGTACTTGAAACATGGCTAGTGTGACCAAGCACTTGTGTGGTTTTTGCATTTTTTAATAGAATGAGTTAATTATTGTTTGAACTAAATTAATTATAAATAGACACATTTGGTTCGTGGCTACCACACTGGAAAGCTCAGCTCTAAGAAATCCAAAGATGAGAAAGAGGCAAACAGCCACCCCTCCCCTGGTTGTTCTTTACTGCAGAAAATTTGATGGCCTGATCTGATCATTCGTATGTAGGTATATCTTGGGCTCTTGGACCCATGCTAGGCATTGCAAGAGTCCTTGTGGACACTGAAATAGTACAGTCAACACTCAGATTCAAAAGGAATTCCCAGCAAGGGGCCCACTTGTAGACAGAGGTGAAGGGCATGGCCCAGTACACCTGTATTAGACATAATCAGAGTGTAGGTGCAGAGGGTAGGGAGGGATTTCACTCTCTCCATGAGTCCATCCTTCTCACCCCTGACTCTAGAAGACCTGAGGAAGGCAGTGGAAAAGGCCCCACAGGAGGTGAAAAATTTGTATACTGAAAACTACAGGACATTGCGGAAAGAAATTAAAGAAGAGACAAATAATTGGAATGATATAAGATGTTCATAGACTGGATTATTAAATACTGTTGGCATTTTCTATACTACATAAAGTGATGTACACATATATCGCAACAACCCACAAAATTCCATGTCATTATTATAGAAGTGGACAGAATCCTAAAATACATATGGAACCCCCCACAAGTAGATAAAACAATCCTGAGAGCAAAGAGCAATGATGGAGATTAACACTTCCTGAACTCAAAACACATAACAATGCCACAGTAGTCAACACAGTCTGCTAGTGGCATCAAGACAGTGAGATAGATCAATGAAATATAATAGAGAGACCCCAAATAAACGCACATATATATGGCCAACTGATCTTGGCCAAGGTTCTAAGATTACCAAGTGAAGAAAGGATAGTCTGTTCAACAATCAACAGCATGAAAAGGCAACCTATCGGATGAGAGGAAATATGTGTAAACCTTGTATCTGAATAAGGGACCAATATCCAGAATATATAAGAAACTACTACAAGTCAATTTCAGAAAAAGAGCGGGCAAATAACTGAGTTTAAAAATGGGTAAAAAGCTTCATTAGACATTTATCCATAAAGACATACAAGTAGTCAATCTACATATGAAAATTTGCTCAACATCGCTAAGCATCAGGGAAATGGAAATCAAGCCACAAGGAGATATCACTCACACCTGTTAGGATGTGCATTATAAAAAGACAATTAGGGCTTCCCTGTTGGCACAGTGGTTGAGAGTCTGCCAGCCGATGTAGGGTACAACTGTTCATGCACTGGTCTGGGAGGATCCCACATGCCGCTGAGCGATTGGGCCCATGAGCCATGGCCGCTGAGCCTGTGCGTTTGGAGCCTGTGCTCCACAACGGGAGAGCCCACAACAATGAGAGGCCCGTGTACTGCAAAAAAAAAAAAAAAAAAAAAAAAAAAAAAAAAAAAGAAAAGAAAAAAGAAAGAAAATTAATGGATGCTGGCAAAGATGTGAAGAATAGGAACTCCTGTACCCTGTTTTGTACCCTGTTGTAATGTAAAATGGTGTAGCCATTATGGAAAACAGAATGGAGGTCCCCCAAAAATTATTAAGAGAACTATCATAAAATCCACAATCACTCATTTAGGTTTATATACAAAGGAGATAAAACAAGAATGTCCAAGAGATATCTACAATCTCATGTCCATTGCAGCATTATACACAATACACAGCATAGGAAAACTGCCTAGTGTCCATGGGAAGATGAATTAATAAAGAAAATGAGGTGTAAACATACAGTGGAATGTCATTCAGTCGTTGAAAAGGAAGGAAATCCTGCCATTTGCAGCAACACGAAAGAACTTGGAGGACATTTGTAAGAGTGAAATAAGCCAGTCACAGAAGGTCAAAACCTGAAAGAAAACTCTGAGAAGCAGAGAGTAGAAGGGTGGTTCCAAGAGCTGGCAGGAGGTTGACATGGTAAGTCTCTGTTCAATGGTTAGTATGTGTTATTTCAAAATGGAAAAGTTCTAGACACATGCTGTACAACAAGGTGCATGTAGTCAACAGGACTGCCTGGACATTTCAAAACTTGTTGAGACGTTGGATTTCATCATATGTGTACTTTTACAACAATAAAATACACATATGTAAAATAAACACAAAGTGGAAAAAGGGGAAAGAAGAAGAAAAATAAGGAACGGGAGTCAACAGAGGGAAAGAAGAAAGCAGGAAGGGTCTCTAATGTACACAGGTATCAGGAGATAATGGGAGAGAAGCTCCTCTCCCCAGGCTTTAAAGAAGACATCTCTCCAGAGTTCACTCCAGCAGGAGGGGGATGTCCTTTCTCTTCCCCATTCCACCAGAAGTGCCAATAGCATCCTAAGTGTGGCCCAGGCTCTGCTCAGTTGTACACTTTTCCTTGATCTCTAAACCAACAACCCCTGACTCCCCATGGCTCAGGTGCCCTTCCTGTATCTCCATCCACTTCCCTAAAGCATGTCCCTCTTCAAGTGCGGTCCGAGGCGCCGATCCTGTCCTAACACGTGGGGTCCACTGTGTGGGCCTCTGAGTTCTTAAGAGCCTCCCTGTGAGTAGCAGGCACTGAATCGCACACCAGGGTTCCCCTCAGCACCATCAGCAAACTACGACCTAGGGATTGAGGATTTCTAGAACAACTTTACTCATACACAGTCTCTTGGGTAAACAAGTGACATATTACAATCAAGCATATTCAGTGTATTCTTTGGTGGGGAAAATATTGACACATATAAGGCAATCATATTCTATTCAAATATGTATTTCTCAAAGGACTCACTATCGAAAAAAATTTTAAGTATATCTTTAAAAGTTTTAATTGACTTTACTCCCAGACTTGTTTGCTTGCAAAAGCCTTCAGAAAATACCAAGAACCTACTTCATCTGGCAGTTTGCACAGCAACATGAGTGGAGATGCTCTTGTCACACTCCTTGGTTTCTCTGTCCCACCCTGCAAAGCACAACCTCCTGTCCGCCCTCCTGGGAAGGGGGCCAGTGCCCACACTGAGCTCAATCCGTGGGGTAGATATCTTCGTTCTGTCTTCACTGTATGCAGTGTTTCTTGCCCAGCACACAGAAACAGGGCCGGCACAAGTGATGGAAGACAGACTTTCCGCAGGAGAAGGACATTTCGTTTCCTTAGCACAGAATCCGATAGTGAATATTAGCCTCAAAGGAGAAAGGTGGAGTGAATTTCCTCCATCTACTCCTGGAGGCTCCTTCTTTCTCGGACTCCTCCAGAACTGGGTGTGGCATGTGGGTACAAGCATGGGCTCCCTGCAAAAGGAAGGAGGCCTGCCTAGCACTAGGTGCTTCAGGTAAGGGGGGAGGACTCATCCCGAAGCTCTAATAGGAAACAGTTAGAATGAGGGAAGTGGCAGAGAGATGTATTATAACCATTCAGAATGCTATGAGACCTACTAAGAGATGAGATTTCTTATTAAATGAAGTTGTAATTGACCCAGTAGTAGGGATGCTGAAACCCAGTTTGGTTCATTAAGATACCAGCCATTGGGCAACTAAGCTAGTGCACCACAACTACTAAGCCTGTGCCGTAGAGCCTGCAAGTCACAACTACTGAGCCCACGTGCCACAACTATTGAAGCCCATGCACCTAGAGCCCGTGCTCTGGAACAACAGAAGCCACCGAAATGAGAAGCCCGCGCACTGCAACGAAGAAACAACACAGCCAAAAAAAAATAATAATAATAATCCAGTAAACATTTGCCTGGGTGGTGATAGGATTTGTTTTCCAGGTTAAATGAGGCTCACTTGGTATAAAATCAATGCACACACTGAAAGTATACAGTTTATTTACTTTTATATCCATACCCATTCATGATGCAGTGGTGATGGGAATATTTTTTAGAAACTTGGCACCAGTAACAGTGATGTTTAGGGGAACATAAATCAAGGGAAACACAACACAAAAAGTTCACTTACACACACAGAATCATCCCACTCATTTCACATACAGACACACCCAGTCTCATGCACACAAACCTACACCACCTAACCGTAATACAGCTTCTTCCTGGGACTATAGTAATTGGTCACATTACTTGTAGATCACTTTCTATCACCAGGACACCTACTCTCATTCCCAGCACAAATTTGGAATCAGTCTGCCCTCTACACTAAAACCAGCAAGAATGTCCCACTTTCTTATCTTCAAAGTTCTTCCTCCCCAAGTGACTGATTCCACAATACATACCGTTTTCACGTTCTGGGAAGGCCACCTGCAATTACAGAAGAGAAAACACTATGAGGATAAGATCACAGTGATGCTCAGGTCTTTTGTTCATTTGCTGACAGTAGAAAACCTCATAAGAAACAGTGGTCCAGGGAACCCAGCAAGGGTTATCAGAGCAAACCTACTCAGGCAGAAAGGCAGGAACTTTGCTGGGAGGATGGAACTTCCAAGTCCATTTAGGTTGGAAATTACAGAATTCTTTGTCTACAGGAAAAATCGCTGCAGGAGAGAGAGCTCCGTACTCTACAGGCTGTAATGGATGCTGTCAATTGTAATGTCCTGTGGAATCAGGCTGCATGAGTTGGTAATAGACTCTCACTCCACATTCTCCCAACCAAGGGAATTGTATGTATCTGGAAGGAATACCCTCAAATATTCATAACTTAATTCTATTCAAAGAGAAATAAAGCAATATTTCTATCTCAGACCAGAAACAATCCAGCTTACCTTGGGGATCCACGGAGGCTTTTCTCCTGTCCTATCATGGGGCAGGTCATCCGCCACATCCTCAGGGAGAGCTGGAGGGACACAGAGTAACTGTCAGGACACTGGTGCTGCGACTCAGGAATTACTCAGGGCCTTTCTTCTCAATGAGGACATGGGGTGGGTGGTGTGTATGGATGTGGGAGGTTAGTAAGTGTGGGCTGATCTGGTGTTGGGCCATCCTCTTTAGGGGATGAAGGAAGGCAAAGGACAAGAGGAAGGAAATGAAAACAGAGCTTTGGCTTTCTAGCTATGGGGAGCCTAATCAGAAGGGAGGGGTCGATCTAAAAAATGGTAAACACTAAAATGCATGCTCTGTTTCAATGACAAAGACCCATGACCCATCCTGCCTCTTTTGAGCTTCTGCTAAATTGCCACTGCTTCTTAATTTTTCCCAGATCACTCTTTCCCCAGCATCCACAATGCCAGCTACTGCATTTATCATGTCTTCTGTTGTGTGATATTTTATACTTGATTAACGGCAACCTCCATTAAAGGACTGTATTCAATCCTAGACAAAATATGCTATATTTATTCACTAATCACTTGTCTTAAAGAAAATCAAATACACAAGATTTGACAAAACTGAAATCCCACCATTTAGATACAACCACTATCAATCGTATCATATTTTTCTCCCACTCTTTGTTTTCTATACAATATACATATGCCCACAGAGTCAGGGGTTGTCCATACTCTAGGGAGCTGTTCCATAAATGGGACACTTCGTTATGAAGAGGGAGCCCAGACTGAGCACAGTCTGTCTCTAACCGAGCTGCGCAGGAGAAGTGTACAGGCTAACAGTCAGGTTCCACTTTGAGTCCTTGGGTGTGGGCTACAGGAATTGACCAATGCTACGGCTTATGGTAATGTTATCCAATACAATAAAATAGCTCCCTGATTCTTATCTGCTTTTGGCCTTGTTTAAGCAATGACACCAGCACTGACAGATATGACCTGTACTGTATACATGGGGTCTCACACCTCTCAGAATCTGGGAGCTGACCAGGAGAATGCAGGTCCTGAGGAGAATTTTACATTAATGACTGAGCCAAAGTCAACTGATAAGTCCACCCATAGCTGCCCTGGATTCTGTGACCACTAAGGCCACCTGATGGGCAAGGTCTGGAACTTTAGAGATGCTAGGACTTCCAGCCAAGGATACGGATGCAGGGACTCCCTTGCTCCATGACTGAGGATCCCTTGGCTGAGTGGTAAGTGCAGGTCAGGGATCCAGAGCATCCATACTGGTAACCAACCCTGGGTTCTCAGAATGGCTTTTCCACTTAGGAGGTCAAGAGCTTAGAACATTTATCTCTGCACCATCTCCTTCTGAGGAAAAGGAATATTAACCAAATCTGGGCAACAGCTGTGTTGAGGGAAGAACATGCAAACAACTTCACAAAACAAGTAAGGGTCCTGTGCCTGAGCTAACCTTAGGTACTTCCAAACTACTCCGTAAGTGCCTTAGCCCCTTAGAGAGGATGAAAGCAATATTAGAGTTAAAAGTAACTTGTACCAATTCCCTTAGTCTGGAATGCTGAAACAAAAGTTCTACAGCAGAGGAAGCCTCATAAACACACAACTCCTGCCAGGGTTTACCCCAGCCTTGGAAGAACTGGGAAGGATAAGACCAAGGCAGGCCTGAGGAAAGGTCAGAGGGTAGGCAGGACTGGGGAGTGGGGAGCAGGGGCAGGGCTGTCTGGACGGAGCAGTGGGTTGTAAGAAGAGCAGTGACCCTGGGTCCTGCTGCCCTGAGTCTCTGTCCTGGGCCTCTTCAATTCCAGGAGACCAGGTTAGCAGGGCTGTGAGAGCCAGTGTGTGAAGAAGCCCAGCAGCCCCTTCACACAGTCCTCTAAAATTCCTGCCGGCCATGAAGGGTCTTTAGGATCAGCTGGACGTGGACCCCTCTCAAATGGAAGCATGTCAGCACATCAGCCTTGGGAGGTGCTGAGGCTGAAATGAAGAGACTGAGCACATGCAGTGATCCCAAATCAAGTGTTCTGTGACTCTTCCACTTCTGGGAGCGTGCTTTCCATGAGGAATAAACAGTGAGGGCAAAAGTAAGATGAAGCTACAAGTCCTGAAAGTGTAGAGGGAGAGAGTTCAACTCTCATCCACCACCTGACACAAAGTATAAGAACTTGTTCTCCAGTGTCAAGTGACTATGAGAGTTTTGTTCCCACTAGGACATGGCCATCATACATGAATGTAAAAAGGAAACCAAAATCCTTGGTGCAAAATACCCTCCAGGTACTGAACAGAAACGAACCTTTCATTTTTGGCAGTGACAAAGCAATGAAAGAGTAGTCTTGTGAGAAAGAAAATTTCTGAATGGCAAAGCATGAAAAGAAGCACAGTACAGTCAAAGGACATGGACACAATAACTCTATTATATCATTAAAGTTTGGAAAGAACAAATCAGAATTCTACACATATTTCCTTCTTCCTGATTTCCTATTCACCTTCCTTAGTTTCTAAAGAACCGGGTGGAACCCAAGTGTTCTAGGAATTGTCTCGCTTTAGATCCTACCTGAGAGTTGTTCCCTATGTGAATCGTCCTCAGCATCACTGCTATGTATGCTCTCCAAGATCCATTCTGTACAAACACAACCATGAGCATAAAGTTATTATACAAGTTGACGCACCCATTTCTCCTACTCGACTTGCTGGCTCACACAGCATCACCCTGGTCTTCCCTCCAGGTTCTCAGACCTCCCCTGTGCTCTGTGCAGACAGAGTCCTTCAATAAGATCTTGATCACAGTTGAAAATTGCAAACGAGGGAGAGATGCTGAGAAAATCACCTTTCGACCCCTCACTTCTATAGACCCATTTATAGCTTTCACCGTCAACCTTACCAACCTGAAATTCCAGATGGTACAGACACACTTGAAACATGGCTAGTGTGACCAAGCACTTGTGTGGTTTTTGCATTTTTTAATAGAATGAGTTAATTATTGTTTGAACTAAATTAATTATAAATAGACACATTTGGTTCGTGGCTACCACACTGGAAAGCTCAGCTGTAAGAAATCCAAAGATGAGAAAGAGGCAACCAGCCACAACTCCCCTGGTTGTTCTTTACTGCAGAAAATTTGATGGCCTGATCTGATCATTTGTATGTAGGTATATCTTGGGCTCTTGGACCCACGCGACACATTGGGAGAGTCCTTGTGGACACTGAAATAGTACAGTCAACACTCAGATTCAAGAGGAATTCCCAGCAACGGGCCCACTTGTAGACAGAGGTGAAGGGCATGGCCCAGTACACCTGTATTAGACATAATCAGAGAGTAGGTGCAGAGGGGAGGGAGGGATTTCACTCTCTCCATGAGTCCATCCTTCTCACCCCTGACTCTAGAAGACCTGAGGAAGGCAGTGGAAAAGGCCCCACAGGAGGTGAAAAATTTGTATACTGAAAACTACAGGACATTGCGGAAAGAAATTAAAGAAGAGACAAATAATTGGAATTATATAAGATGTTCATAGACTGGATTATTAAATACTGTTGGCATTTCTATACTACATAAAGTGATGTACACATATATCGCAACAACCCACAAAATTCCATGTCATTATTATAGAAGTGGACAAAATCCTAAAATACATATGGAACCCCCCACAAGCAGATAAAACAATCTTGAGAGCAAAGAGCAATGATGGAGATTAACACTTCCTGAACTCAAAACACATAACAATGCCACAGTAGTCAACACAGTCTGCTAGTTGCATCAAGACAGTGAGATAGACCAATGAAATATAATAGACAGACCCCAAATAAATGCACATATATATGGCCAACTGATCTTGGCCAAGGTTCTAAGATTACCAAGTGAAGAAAGGATAGTCTGTTCAACAATCAACAGCATGAAAAGGCAACCTATCGGATGAGAGGAAATATGTGTAAACCTTGTATCTGAATAAGGGACCAATATCCAGAATATATAAGAAACTACTACAAGTCAATTTCAGAAAAAGAGCGGGCAAATAACTGAGTTTAAAAATGGGTAAAAAGCTTCATTAGACATTTATCCATAAAGACATACAAGTAGTCAATCTACATATGAAAATTTGCTCAACATCGCTAAGCATCAGGGAAATGGAAATCAAGCCACAAGGAGATATCACTCACACCTGTTAGGATGTGCATTATAAAAAGACAATTAGGGCTTCCCTGGTGGCACAGTGGTTGAGAGTCTGCCTGCCGATGTCGGGTACAAGTGTTTGTGCACTGGTCTGGGAGGATCCCACATGCCGCTGAGCGGTTGGGCCCATGAGCCATGGCCGCTGAGCCTGTGCGTTTGGAGCCTGTGCTCCACAACGGAAGGTCCCAAAACAATGAGAGGCCCGTGTACTGCAAAAAAAAAAAAAAAGAAAAAAGAAAAGAAAAGGAAAAAGGAAAAAGAAAGAAAATTAATGGATGCTGGCAAAGATGTGAAGAATTGGAACTCCTGTACCCTGTTTTGTACCCTTTAGTAATGTAAAATGGTGTAGCCATTATGGAAAACAGAATGGAGGTCCCCCAAAAATTATTAAGAGAACTATCATAAAATCCACAATCACTCATTTAGGTTTATATATAAAGGGGATAAAACAAGAATGTCCAAGAGATATCTACAATCTCATGTCCATTGCAGCATTGTACACAATACACAACATAGGAAAACTGCCTAGTGTCCATGGGAAGATGAATTAATAAAGAAAATGTGCTGTAAACATACAGTGGAATGTCATTCAGTCGTTGAAAAAGAAGGAAATCCTGCCATTTGCAGCAACACGAAAGAACTTGGAGGACATTTGTAAGAGTGACATAAGCCAGTCACAGAAGGTCAAAAACTGAAAGAAAACTCCGAGAAGCAGAGAATAGTAGGGTGGTTCCAAGAGCTGGCAAGAGGTTGACATGGGAAGTCTGTGTTCAATGGTTAGCATGTGTTATTTGCAAAATGTAAAAGTTCTAGACACATGCTGTACAACAAGGTGCATGTAGTCAACAGGACTGACTGGACATTTCAAAACTTGTTAAGACGTTGGATTTCATCGTATGTGTACTTTTACAACAATAAAATACACATATGTAAAATAAATACAAAGTGGAAAAAGGGGAAAAAAGAAGAAAAATAAGGAACGGGAGCCAACAGAGGGAAAGAAGAAAGCAGGAAGGGTCTCTAATGTACACAGGTATCAGGAGATAATGGGAGAGAAGCTCCTCTCCCCAGGCTTTAAAGAAGACATCTCTCCACAGTTCACTCCAGCAAGAGGGGCATGTCCCTTCTCTTCCCCATTCAACCAGAAGCGCCAATAGCATCCTAAGTGGGGCCCAGGCTGTGCTCAGGTGTACACTTTTCCTTGATCTCTAAACCAAACACCCCTGACTCCCCATGGCTCAGGTGCCCTTCCTGTATCTCCTTCCACTTCTCTAAAGCATTTCCCTCTTCAAGTGCAGCCCGAGGCGCCAATCCTGTCCTCACTCGTGGGGTCCACTGGGCGGGTCTCTGTGTTCTTAAGAGCCTCCCTGTGAGTAGCAGGCACTGAATCGCACACCAGGGTTCCCCTCAGCACCATCAGCAAACTACGACCTAGGGATTGAGGATTTCTAGAACAACTTTACTCATACACAGTCTCTTGGGTAAACAAGTGACATTTTACAATCAAGCATTTTCAGTGTTTTCTTTGGTGGGGAAAATATTGACACATATAAGGCAATCATATTCTATTAAAGTATGTATTTCTCAAAGGACTCACTATCGAAAAAAAAATTTTAACTATAACTTTCCATGTTTTAATTGACTTTACTCCCAGACTTGTTTGCTTGCAAAAGCCTTCAGAAAATACCAAGAACCTACTTCATCTGGCAGTTTGCACCGCAACATGAGTGGAGATGCTCTTGTCACACTCCTTGGTTTCTCTATCCTACCTTGCAAAGCACAACCTCCTGTCTGCCCTCCTGTGATGGGAGCCAGTGCCCACCCAGAACTCAATCCCTGGGGTAGATTTCTTGGTTCTGTCTTCATTGTATGCAGTGTGTCTTGCCCAGCACACAGAAACAGGGCCGGCACAAGTGATGGAAGACAGACTTTCCACAGGAGAAGGACATTTCGTTTCCTTAGCACAGAATCCGATAGTGAATATTAGCCACAAAGGAGAATGGTGGAGTGAATTTCCTCCATCTACTCCTGGAGGCTCCTTCTTTCTCGGACTCCTCCAGAACTGGGTGTGGCATGGGCTCCCTGCAAAAGGAAGGAGGCCTGCCTAGCACTAGGTGCTTCAGGGAAGAGGGGAGGACTCATCCCGAGGCTCTAATAGGAAACAGTTAGAATGAGGGAAGTGGCAGAGAGATGTATCATAACCATTCAGAATGCTATGAGACCTACTAAGAGATGAGATTTCTTATTAAATGAAGTTGTAATTGACCCAGTAGTAGGGATGCTGAAACCCAGTTTGGTTCATTAAGATACCAGCCATTGGGCAACTAAGTCCATGCACCACAACTACTAAGCCTGTGCCGTAGAGCCTGCAAGTCACAACTACTGAGCCCACGTGCCACAACTATTGAAGCCCATGCACCTAGAGCCCGTGCTCTGGAACAACAGAAGCCACTGAAATGAGAAGCCCGCACACTGCAACGAAGACACAACACAGCCAAAAGAATAATAATAATGATAATCCAGTAAACATTTGCCTGGGTGGTGATAGGATTTGTTTTCCAGGTTAAATGAGGCTCACTTGGTATAAAATCAATGCACACACTGAAAGTATACAGTTTATTTACTTTTATATCCATACCCATTCATGATGCAGTGGTGATGGGAATATTTTTTAGAAACTTGGCACCAGTAACAGTGATGTTTAGGGGAACATAAATCAAGGGAAACACAACACAAAAAGTTCACTTACACACACAGAACCATCCCACTCATTTCACATACAGACACACCCAGTCTCATGCACACAAACCTACACCACCTAACCGTAATACAGCTTCTTCCTGGGACTATAGTAATTGGTCACATTACTTGTAGATCACTTTCTATCACCAGGACACCTACTCTCATTCCCAGCACAAATTTGGAATCAGTCTGCCCTCTACACTAAAACCAGCAAGAATGTCCCACTTTCTTATCTTCAAAGTTCTTCCTCCCCAAGTGACTGATTCCACAATACATACCGTTTTCACGTTCTGGGAAGGCCACCTGCAATTACAGAAGAGAAAACACTATGAGGATAAGATCACAGTGATGCTCAGGTCTTTTGTTCATTTGCTGACAGTAGAAAACCTCATAAGAAACAGTGGTCCAGGGAACCCAGCAAGGGTTATCCGAGCAAAACCTACTCAGGCTGAAAGGCAAGAACTTTGCTGGGAGGATGGAACTTCCAAGTCCATTTAGGTTTGAAATTACAGAATTCTTTGTCTAGAGGAAAAATCGCTGCAGGAGAGAGAGCTCCGTACTCTACAGGCTATAATGGATGCTGTCAATTGTAATGTCCTGTGGAATCAGGCTGCATGAGTTGGTAATAGACTCTCACTCCACATTCTCCCAACCAAGGGAATTGTATGTATCTGGAAGGAATACCCTCAAATATTCATAACTTAATTCTATTCAAAGAGAAATAAAGCAATATTTCTATCTCAGACCAGAAACAATCCAGCTTACCTTGGGGATCCACGGAGGCTTTTCTCCTGTCCTATCATGGTGCAGGTCATCCGCCACATCCTCAGGGAGAGCTGGAGGGACACAGAGTAACTGTCAGGACACTGGTGCTGCGGCTCAGGAATTACTCAGGGGCTTTCTTCTCGATGAGGACATGGGGTGGTGTGTATGGATGTGGGAGGTTAGTAAGTGTGGGCTGAGCCGGTGTTGGGCCATCCTCTTTGGGGGATGAAGGAAGGCAAAGGACAAGAGGAAGGAAATGAAAACAGAGCTTTGGCTTTCTAGCTAAGGGGAGCCTAATCAGAAGGGAAGGGTCGATCTAAAAAATGGTAAACACTAAAATGCAAGCTCTGTTTCAATGACACAGACCCATGACCCATCCTGCCTCTTTTGAGCTTCTGCTAAATTGCCACTGTCGCTTGATTTTTCCCAGATCACTCTTTCCCCAGCATCCACAATGCCAGCTACGGCATTTATCATGTCTTCTGTTGTATGATATTTTATACTTGATTAACAGCAACCTCCATTAAAGGACTGAATTCAATCCTAGACAAAATATGCTATATTTATTCACTAATCACTTGTCTTAAAGAAAATCAAATACACAAGATTTGACAAAATTGAAATCCTACCATTTAGATACAGCCACTATCAATCGTATCATATTTTTCTCCCAGTCTTTGTTTTCTATACATTGTACGTATGCCCACTGAGTCAGGGGTTGTCCATACTCTAGGGAGCTGTTCCATAAGTGGGACACTTCGTTATGAAGAGGGAGCCCGGACTGAGCACAGCCTGTCTCTAACCCAGCTGCGCAGGAGAAGTGTACAGGCTAACAGTCAGGTTCCACTTTGAGTCCTTGGGTGTGGGCTACAGGAATTGACCAATGCTAAGGCTTATGGTAATGTTATCCAATACAATAAAATAGCTCCCTGATTCTCATCTGCTTTTGGCGTTGTTTAAGCAGTGACACCAGCACTGCCAGATATGACCTCTACTGTATACATGGGGTCTCACACCTCTCAGAATCTGGGAGCTGACCAGGAGAATGCAGGTCCTGAGGTGAATTTCACCTTAATGACTGTGCCAAAGTCAACTGATAAGTCCACCCATAGCTGCCCTGGATTCTGTGACCACTAAGGCCACCTGATGGGCAAGGTCTGGACCTTTGGAGATTCTAGGACTTCCAGCCAAGGATACGGATGCAGGGACTCCCTTGCTCCATGACTGAGGACCCCTTGGCTGAGTGGTAAGTGCAGGTCAGTGATCAAGTGCATCCACATTGGGACCCACCCCTGGGTCCTCAGTATGGCTTTTCCACTTAGGAGGTCAAGAGCTTAGAACATTTATCTCTGCACCATCTCCTTCTGAGGAAAAGGAATATTAACCAAATCTGGGCAACAGCTGTGTTGAGGGAAGAACATGCAAACAACTTCACAAACAAATAAGGGTCCTGTGCCTGAGCTAACCTTAGGTACTTCAAATCAACTCCGTACGTCTCTTAGCCCCTTAGAGCGGATGAAAGCAATATTAGAGTTAAAAGTAACTTGTCCCAATTCCCTTAGTCTGGAACACGGAAACAAAATTCTACAGAAGAGGAAGTCTCATAAACACACAGCACCTGCCAGGGTTTACCCCAGCCTTGGAAGAACTGGGAAGGATAAGACCAAGGCAGGCCTGAGGAAAGGTCAGAGGGTAGGCAGGACTGGGGAGTGGGGAGCAGGGGCAGGGCTGTCTGGACGGAGCAGTGGGTTGTAAGAAGAGCACTGAACCTGGGTCCTGCTGCCCTGAGTCTCTGTCCTGGGGCTAGTCAACCCCAGGAGACCAGGTCAGCAGGGCTGTGAAAGCAAGGGTGTAAAGAAGCCCAGCAGCCCCTTCACACAGCCCTCTAGAATTTCTGCCGCCCATGGAGGGTCTCTAGGGTAGCTGGACGTGGACCCCTCTGAAATGGAAGCATGTCAGCACCTCAGCCTTGGGGAAGTGTAGAGGCTGGGATGAGCTCAAGGAGACTGACCACATGCAGTGATCCCAGAGCACGTGTTCTGTGACTCATCCATCTCTGGGACTGTCCTTTACAAGAGGAACTAACAGTGAGCACAAAATATGAGGTGAAGCCACAAGTCCTGAAAGTGCAGAGGGAGACAGTTCACTTCTCATCCACCACCTCACCCTTTCTAGAAGAACTTGGTCTCAAGTTTCAATGGCCCATGAGAGTTTTGACCCACAGGTTCTGTCCATCATAGGTCAATATGCAAAAGAAAAAAACTCTACTGTGCACCATACCCTAGATGTGCTAACCAGAGCACAAACTTCCATATTAGGCAGTGACAAGCACAAGAAAGAGCAGCTCATGTGCAAAAGATCAGTTTAGATGAGCAAATCAAGAAAAGGTGATTATAGAGCACAGTCACGTCTAAGGACACAATTTCTCTCTATTGTATCATTAAAATGTGAAAAAAACAAGTCAGAACTCTACACATATTTCATTCGTCTTTCTGATTTCATATCCACCTTCCTCAGTCTGCAAAGCAGGAGATATAACCCTAAAGTTCCAGGAACCTTCTGCCATTAGATCCTACCTAAGTGTTGTTCCTACCTGTATCCTTTTCTTTATCACGGCCACAAATGCTATCCAAAGTCAATTCTGTAGAAACACGAACATGAATTTACAAGTCTTATGGATACATTTAAAATGTGACTAATGTGACTGAGTAATGGGATATTTTATTTTCTTTTATTTCAATACACTTAGTGAATCATTGATTGAATTAAATAAATTATAACAGGCACATCTAGCTAGTGGCTACCATAGTGTAATAAACAACCCTCTCTCTCTCTCTCTCCATATATATGTGTATATATATATATAAAGTATATGGAGGATGTTACCACCGCTCCCCTGGTTATTCCCCTCTGTATGGTCTACCCATTCAAGATGGCTGTTTGCTGATGGTTTACCAAAGGAAAACCTCTGCCCCGTGAAGTACGTAGCCCAAGGGGTAAGAGGGATGCGTCCCTCTGCTGGTCTCCCTGGTAACCGATGAGCCCATCTGCTGTCAATTCCCCCTTTAACTGGTCGCCTGCCTATTCCGCCCAGAGAGAAGCATGCTGCTACTGCTGCTGCTGCGTTCTGCCTGCCATCGGCTATCTACAGTGGGATGTCTCTACAGGACCACTTTGCTTCTGACATGAAAGATCTCCCATCTATTAAACCATGAATGTCTCTGTCCCTGACTTCGGGCTCTTTCCTTAGCCCTGAGGCTGAGCAAGTACAGGGCTTGCAGGCGTGAGAGGTGCGGCCCAACACCTTCTGCAGGGCAGTTTGCTGGCCAGATTTGATGATTCATTTGTAGGTGTTTCCTAGGCTCATGCACACTTGCCAGGCACTCATGAGACCTTGGGGACACTGAAACAGTAATGTCAACACCCAGATCCTAGAGGAATTCCCGACAGGTGTTCCACTTGAGGGGAGAGGTAATGAGCATGGCCCAGTGCACCTGTGCTAGACATAATCGGCGAGCAGGTGCAGAAGGGAGGGAGGGACATTCACTCACTTTATGAGGCCATCCTTCTCACCACTGCCTCTGAAAAATCCAGGGAAGGAAGGGACAAAATGCCCTTAGAAGGTAAATGGCCTGTACACTGAAAACTACAAACCACTGCTGAAAGAATTAAACAAGGAACAAATCATTGAAACGACATATCATATTCATAGACTGGAGACTTATTATTGTTGACATTTCTACACTACCCAAAGGTAAATATAAATTCATTGTAATACCTATCAAAATCCCAATGTCATTTTCAAAGAAATAGAAAAAAAAAAGGATCCTAAAATACATATGGAACCACTAAGGACTCCAAACAGACAACACAATCCTGAGAACAAAGAACATAGATGGAGGCTTCTCACTTCCTGACTTCAAAACACATTACAAAGCCACAGGAATCAAAACTGTACGGTACTGACATAGAAACAGATACATAGGCCTAAAGATGAGAATAAATAACCCCCAAGAAAACTCATAGATACATTGCCAAATGAAATTCACCAAGCTTCTAAGACAACAAATAGGGAAAGTATAGTTTTCTCAACAGTCAATAGGATGAAAATATAACTTACAGAAAGATTACAAACATATATCAGAAAAGGAGCTAATATACAAAACATCAAAGAAAAACACTACAACTCAAATGTAAACTAAATTAAAAAATTAAAAAGGGCAAATAACTGGGTTCAGAAATGTGCAAAGTCTTAAATAAGACATTTCCTAAAAAAGACATACAAATGGCTAACAAATATAGGAAAAGGTTCTCAACCTCACTAATCATCAGGGCAATGCAAATCAACACCTCATACCTGTTAGGCTGTGTATTATAAAGAAAATAATTAACAGTTTAAGGCCAAGATGTGGGGAATTGGAAACTTTGTACACTGCTGGTGGGAATGTAAAATGGTGCCGCTATTATGAAAAAGAGTATGGGGGTTCCTTATAAAATTATAAACAGAAATATCATATGATTCAGCAATCACAGTTCTGGGTATATAGCCAAAGGAAATTAAATCAGTATCACAATGAGATGAACTTAGGTTCATTGCAGCATTCTCCAAAATAGCCTAGATATGCAACCAACTTCACAAAAGAAGTAAGTGTCCTGTGCCTGAGCTAACCTTAGGTACTTCAAAACAACTCCGTAAGTCTCTTAGCCCCTTAGAGAGGATGAGAGCAATATTAGAGTTAAAACTAACTTGTACCAATTCCCTTAGTCTGGAATACTGAAACAAAAGTTCTACAGCAGGGTAAGCCTCATAAACTCACAGCACCTGCCAGGGTTTACCCCAGCCTTGGAAGAACTGGGAAGGATAAGACCAAGGCAGGCCTGAGGAAAGGTCAGAGGGTAGGCAGGACTGGAGTGTGGGGAGCAGGAACAGGGCTGTCCGGATAGAGCCGTGCGTTGTAATAAGTGCAGTGACCCTGGGTCCTGCTGCCCTGAGTCTCTGTCCTGTGCCTGGTGAATTCCAGGAGACCAGGTTAGCAGGGCTATGAGAGCCAGTGTGTGAAGCGAGCCCAGCAGCCCCTTCACACAGTCCTCTAGAATTCCTGCTGGCCATGAAGCGTCTGTAGGGGCAGCTGGACGTGGAGCCCTCTCAAATGGAAGCATGTCAGCACATCAGCCTTGGGAGGTGCTGAGGCTGAAATGAGGAGGCTGAGCACATGCAGTGATCCCAAAGCATGTGTTCTGTGACTCATCCACCTCTGGGAGTGCAGTTTCCTTGAGGAATAAACAGTGAGGACAAAAGTAAGGTGAAGCTACAAGTCCTGAAAGTGTAGAGGGAGATAGTTCAAGTCTCATCCACCACCTGACACTCACTATAAGAACTTGTTCTCCAATGTCAAGTGACTATGAGAGCTTTGTTCCCACTAGGATATGGTCATCATACGTGAATGTAAAAAGGAAACCAAAATCCCTGGTGCAAAATACCCTCCAGGTACCAAGTAGAAATGAACTATTCATCTTTGGCAGTGAAAAAGCAATGAAACAGTAGTCTTGTGAGAAAGAAAATTTCTGAATGGCAAAGCAAGAAAAGATGACTATAAGCACAGTACAGTCAAAGGACATGGACACAATAACTCTATTGTATCATTAAAATTTGGAAAGAACAAATCAGAATTCTACACATATTTCCTTCTTCGTCCTGATTTCATATTCACCTTCCTTAGTTTCTAAAGAACCGGGTGGAACCCAAGTGTTCTAGTAATTGTCTCCCTTTAGATCCTACCTGAGAGTTGTTCGCTACGTGAATCGTCATCAGCATCACTGTTATGTATGCTCTCCACCATGCATTCTGTACAAACACAACCATGAGCATAAGGTTATTATACAAGTTGACCCACCGATTTCTCCTACTCGACTTGCTGGCTCACACAACATCACCCAGGTCTTCCCTCCAGGTTCTCAGACCTCCCCTGTGCTCTGTGCAGACAGAGTCCTTCAATAAGATATTGATCACAGTTGAAAATTTCAAATGAGGGAGAGATGCTGAGAAAATCACCTTTCGACCCCTCACTTCTGTAGACCCATTTATAGCTTTCACCGTCAACCTTACCAACCTGAAATTCCAGATGTTACAGACACACTTGAAACATGGCTAGTGTGACCGAGCAATTGTGTGTTTTTTGCATTTTTTAATAGAATGAGTTAATTGTTTGAACTAAATTAATTATAAATAGACACATTTGGTTAGTGGCTACCACACTGGAAAGCTCGGCTCTAAGAAATCCAAAGATGAGAAAGAGGCAATCAGCCAACCCTCCCCTGGTTGTTCTTTACTGCAGAAAATTTGATGGCCTGATCTGATCATTCGTATGTAGGTATACCTTTGGCTCTTGAACCCATGCCAGACATTGGGAGAGTCCTTGTGGACACTGAAATAGTATAGTCAACACTCAGATGCAAGAGAAATTCCCAGCAAGGGGCCCACTTGTAGACAGAGGTGAAGGGCATGGCCCAGTACACCTGTATTAGACATAATCAGAGAGTAGGTGCAGAGGGGAGGGAGGGATTTCACTCTCTTCATGAGTCCAACCTTCACATCCCTGACTCTAGAAGACCTGAGGAAGGCCGTGGAAAAGGCCCCATCGGAGGTGAAAAATTTGTATACTGAAAAGTACAGGACATTGTGGAAAGAATTTAAAGAAGAGACAAGTAATTGGAATGACATACCATATTCATAGACTGGATTATTAAATACTGTTGGCATTTCTATACTACATAAAGGGATGTACACATATATCGCAACAACCCGTATAATTCCATGACATTATTATAGAAGTGGACAGAATCCTAAAATACATATGGAACCGCCACAAGTAGATAAAGCAATCTTGAGAGCAAAGAGCAATGATGGAGATTAACACTTCCTGAACTCAAAACTCGTAACAATGCCACAGTAGTCAAAACAGTCTGCTACTGGCATCAAGACAGTGAGATAGACCAATGAAATATAATAGAGAGACCTCAAATAAACGCACATATATATGGCCAACTGATCTTTGCCAAGGTTCTAAGATTACCAAGTGAAGAAAGGATGGTCTCTTCAACAATCAACAGAATGAAAAGGCAACCTATAGGATGAGAGGAAATATGTGTAAACCTTGAATCTGACTAAGGGTCCAATATCCGGAATATATAAGAAACTACAAGAAGTCAATTATAGAAAAACAGCGGGCAAATAACTGAGTTTCAAAATGGGTAAAAAGCTTCACTAGACATTTCTCCATAAAGACATACAAGTGGTCAATCTACATATGAAAATTTGCTCAACATTGCTAAGCATCAGGGTAATGGAAGTCAAGCCACAAGGAGATATCACTCACAACTGTTAGGATGTGCTGTATAAAAAGACTATTAGGGCTTCCGTGGTGGCACAGTGGTTGAGACTCTGCCTGCCGAGGCAGGGGATACGTGTTTGTGCCCCAGTCTGGGAGGATCCCACAGGCCGCTGAGCGGCTGGGCCCATGAGCCATGGCCGCTGAGCTTGTGCATTTGGATCCTGTGATCCACAACGGTAGAGCCCACAACCATGAGAGGCCTATGTACTGCAAAAAAAAAAAAAAAGAAATAAAATTCATGGATGTTCGCAAAGATGTGAAGAAGTGAAACTTCTGTACCCTGTTTTGTACACTTTAGTAATGTAAAATGGTATAGCCACTATGGAAAACACAATGTTGGTCCCCCCAAAATTATTAAGAGAACTATTATAAAATCCAGGAATCACTCATTTAGGTTTATATACAAAGGAGATGAAACAAGAATGTCCAAGAGATATCTACAATTTCATGCCTATGGCAGCAATATACAGAATACAAAACATAGGAAAACTGCCTAGTGTCCATGGGAAGATGAATTAATAAAGAAAATGTGGTGTATACATACAGTGGAATGTCATTCAGTCTTTGAAAAAGAAGGAAATCCTGCCTTTTGCAGCAACACGAAAGAACTTGGAGGACATTTGTAAGAGTGACATAAGCCAGTCACAGAAGGTCAAAAACTGAAAGAAAACTCCGAGAAGCAGAGAGTAGAAGGGTGGTTTCAAGAGCTGGCAAGAGGTTGATATGGGAAGTCTGTGTTCAATGGTTAGCTTGTGTTATTTGCAAAATGGAAAAGTTCTAGACACATGTTGTACAACAAGGTGCATGTAGTCAACAGGACTGCCTGGACATTTCAAAACTTGTTAAGACGTTGGATTTCACTGTGTGTGTACTTTTACAACAATAAAATATACATATGTAAAATAAATACAAAGTGGAAAAAGGGGAAAAAAGAAGAAAAATAAGGAAAGGGAGTCAACAGAGGGAAAGAAGAAAGCAGGAAGGGTCTCGAATGTACACAGGTATCAGGAGATAATGGGAGAGAAGCTCCTCTCCCCAGGCTTTAAAGAAGACATCTCTCCAGAGTTCACTCCAGCAAGAGGGGGATGTCCTTTCTCTTCCCCATTCAACCAGAAGCGCCAATAGCATCCTAAGTGTGGCCCAGGCTGTGCTCAGGTGTACACTTTTCCTTGATCTCTAAACCAAACACCCCTGACTCCCCATGGCTCAGGTGCCCTTCCTGTATCTCCTTCCACTTCTCTAAAGCATTTCCCTCTTCAAGTCCAGCCCGAGGCTCTAATCCTGTCCTCACATGTGGGGTCCACTGGGCGCGTCTCTAAGTTCTTAAGAGCCTCCCTGTGAGTAGCAGGCACTGAATCACACACCAGGGTTTCACTCAGCACCATCAGGAATCTATGACCTAGGGATTGAGGATTTCTAGAACAACTTTACTCATACACAGTCTCTTGGGTAAACAAGTGACATTTTACAATCAAGCATTTTCTGTTTTTTCTTTGGTGCGGAAGATATTGACACATATAAGGCAATCATATTCTATTAAAGTATGTATTTCTCAAAGGACTCCTATCGAAAAAAAAATTTTAAGTATAACTTTCCTTGTTTTAATTGACTTTACTCCCAGACTTGTTTGCTTGCAAAAGCCTTCAGAAAATACCAAGAACCTACTTCACCTAGCAGTTTGCACAGCAACATGAGTGGAGATGCTCTTGTCACACTGCTTGGTCTCTCGGTCCCAGCTTGTATAGCACAACCTCCTGTCCGCTCTGCTGGGAAGGGAGCCAGTGCCCACCCTGAGCTCAATCCCTGGGGTAGATCTCTTGGTTCTGTCTTCCCTGTATGCAGTGTTTCTTGCACAGCACACAGAAACAGGGCCAGCACAACTGATGGAAAACAAACTTTCCACAGGAGAAGGACATTTCGTTTCCTTAGCACAGAATCCGATAGTGAATATTAGCCTCAAAGGAGAAAGGTGGAGTGAATTTCCTCCTTCTACTCCTGGAGGCTCCTTCTTTCTCGGAATCCTCCAGAACTGGGTGTGGCATATGGGTACAAGCATGGGCTCCCTGAAAAATGAAGGAGGCCTGCCTAGCACTAGTTGCTTCACGTAAGAGGGGAGGACTCATCCCGAGGCTCTAATAGGAAATAGTTAGAATGAGTGAAGTGGCAGAGAGATGTATCATAACCATTCAGAATGCTATGAGACGTACTAAGAGATGAGATTTCTTATTAAATGAAGTTGTAATTGGCCCAGTAGTAGGCATACTGAAACCCAGTTTTGTTCACTAAGAATCCACCCATGGAGCAACTAAGCCCGTGCACAACAACTACTAAGCCTGTGCTCTAGACCCCGCAGGTCAAGGCCAAGATGTCGGAAATTGGAAACATTGTACACTGCTGGTGGGAATGTAAAATGGATCAGCTATTATGAAAAAGAGTATGGGGGTTCCTTATAAAATTATAAACAGAAATATCATATGATTCAGCAATCACAGTTCTGGGTATATATCCAAAGGAAATTAAATCAATATCACAATGAGATGAACTTAGGTTCATTGCAGCATTCTCCAAAATGGCCTAGATATGCAACCAACTTCACGAAACCAGTAAGTGTCCTGTGCCTGAGCTAACCTTAGGTACTTCAAAACAAGTCCGTAAGTCTCTTAGGCCCTTAGAGAGGATGAAAGCAATATTAGAGTTAAAAGTAACTTGTTCCAATTCCCTTAGTCTGGAATACTGAAACAAAATTCTACATCAGAGGAAGCCTTATAAAAACACAGCACCTGACAGGGTTTACCCCAGCCTTGGAAGAACTGGGAAGGATAAGACCAAGGCAGGCCTGAGGGAAAGTCAGAGGGTAGGCAGGACTGGAGTGTGGGGAGCAGGGGCAGGGCTGGCCGGATGGAGCAGTGGGTTGTAAGAAGAGCAGTGACCCTGGGTCCTGCTGCCCTGAGTCTCTGTCCTGGGCCTCTTCAATTCCAGGAGACCAGGTTAGCAGGGCTGTGAGAGCCAGTGTGTGAAGAAGCCCAGCAGCCCCTTCACACAGTCCTCTAAGAATTCCTGCCAGGCATGAAGGGTCTTTAGGGGCAGCTGCACGTGGAGCCCTCTCAAACGGAAGCATGTCAGCACAGCAGCCTTGGGAGGTGCTGAGGCTGAAATGAGGAGACGGAGCACATGCAGTGATCCCAAAGCATGTGTTCTGTGACTCATCCACCTCAGGGAGCGCATTTTCCATGAGGAATAAACAGTGAGGACAAAAGTAAGATGAAGCTACAAGTCCTGAAAGTGTAGAGGGAGAGAGTTCAACTCTCATCCACCACCTGACACTAACTATAAGGACTTGTTCTCCAGTGTCAACTGACTATGAGACTTTTGTTCCCACTAGGATATGGCCATCATACGTGAATGTAAAAAGGAAACCAAAATCCCTGGTGCAAAATACCCTCCAGGTACCAAACAGAAACGAACCATTCATCTTTGGCAGTGAAAAAGCAATGAAAGAGTAGTCTTGTGAGAAAGAAAATTTCTGAATGGCAAAGCAAGAAAAGATGACTATAAGCACAGTACAGTCAAAGGACATGGACACAATAACTCAACTATATCATTAATTTGGAAAGAACAAATCAGAATTCTACACATATTTCCTTCTTCTTCCTGATTTCATATTCACCTCCCTTAGTTTCTAAAGAACCGGGTGGAACCCAAGTGTTCTAGGAATTGTCTCCCTTTAGATCCTACCTGAGAGTTGTTCCCTACGTGAATCGTCATCAGCATCACTGCTATGTATGCTCTCCACGATCCATTCTGTACAAACACAACCATGAGCATAAAGTTATTATACAAGTTGACGCACCCATTTCTCCTACTCGACTTGCTGGCTCACACAGCATCACCCTGGTCTTCCCTCCAGGTTCTCAGACCTCCCCTGTGCTCTGTGCAGACAGAGTCCTTCAATAAGATCTTGATCACAGTTGAAAATTTCAAATGAGGGAGAGATGCTGAGAAAATCACCTTTCGACCCCTCACTTCTATAGACCCATTTATAGCTTTCACCGTCAACCTTACCAACCTGAAATTCCAGATGTTACAGACACACTTGAAACATGGATAGTATGACCAAGCAATTGTGTGTTTTGTGCATTTTTTAATAGAATGAGTTAATTATTGTTTGAACTAAATTAATTATAAATAGACACATTTGGTTCGTGACTACGAGACTGGAAAGCTCAGCTGTAAGAAATCCAAAGATGAGAAAGAGGCAACCAGCCACCCTTCCCCTAGTTGTTCTTTACTGCAGAAAATTTCATGGCCTGATCTGATCATTCATATGTAGGTATATCTTGGGCTCTTGGACCCACGCCACGCATTGGGAGAGTCCTTGTGGACACTGAAATAGTACAGTCAACACTCAGATCCAAGAGGTATTCCCAGCAAGGGGCAGACTTGTAGACAGCGGTGAAGGGCATGGCCAAGTACACCTGTATTAGACATAATCAGAGAGTAGGTGCAGAGGGGAGGGAGGGATTTCACTCTCTCCGTGACTCCATCCGTCACCCCCCTGAATCTAGAAGACCTGAGGAAGGCAGTGGAAAAGGCCCCGTAGGAGGTGAAAAATTTGTATACTGAAAACTACTGGACATTGCGAAAAGAAATTAAAGAAGAGACAAGTAAAGAGAATGACATACGATGTTCATAGACTGGATTATTAAATACTGTTGGCATTTCTATACTACATAAAGGGATGTACACATATATCGCAACAACCCACAAAATTCCATGTCATTATTATAGAAGTGGACAGAATCCTAAAATACATATGGAACCCCCACAAGTAGACAAAACAATCTTGAGAGCAAAGAGCAATGAAGGAGATTAACACTTCCTGAACTCAAAACACATAACAATGCCACAGTAGTCAACACAGTCTGCTAGTGGCATCAAGACAGTGAGATAGACCAATGAAATATAATAGAGAGACCTCAAGTAAACGCACATATATATGGCCAACTGATCTTGGCCAAGGTTCTAAGACTACCAAGTGAAGAAAGGATGGTCTGTTCAACAATCAACAGCATGAAAAGGCAACCTATAGGATGAGAGGAAATATGTGTAAACCTTGTATCTGAATAAGGGACCAATATCCAGAATATATAAGAAACTACCAGAAGTGAATTTCAGAAAAACAGCAGGCAAATAACTGAGTTTAAAAATGGGTAAAAAGCTTCACTAGACATTCCTCCATAAAGACATACAAGTGGTCAATCTACATATGAATATTTGCACAACATCGCTAAGCATCAGGGAAATGGAAATCAAGCCACAAGGAGATATCACTCACACCTGTTAGGATGTGTATTATAAAAAGACAATTAGGGCTTCCCTGGTGGCACAGTGGTTGAGAGTCCGCCTGCTGATGCAGGGGACATGTGTTCGTGCCCCAGTCTGGGAGGATCCCACATGACACTGAGCGGCTGGGCCCATGAGCCATGGCTGCTGAGCCTCTGTGTTTGGAGCCTGTGCTCTGCAACGGGAGAGCCCACAACAATGAGAGGCCCGTGTACTGCAAAAAAAAAAAAAAAAGAGAGAAAAGAAAGAAAATTAATGGATGCTGGCAACGATGTGAAGAAGTGGAACTTCTGTACCCTGTTTTGTACCCTGTAGTAATGGAAAATAGTGTAGCCATTATGGAAAACAGAATGGAGGTCCCCCAAAAATTATTAAGAGACGTATCATAAGATCCAGCAATCACTCATTTAGGTTTATATACAAAGGAGATAAAACAAGAATGCCCAAGAGATATCTACAATCTCATGTCCATTGCAGCATTATACACAATACACAACATAGGAAAACTGCCTAGTGTCCATGGGAAGATGAATTAATAAAGAAAATGTGGTGTATACATAGAATGGAATGTCATTCAGTCTTTGAAAAAGAAGGATATCCTGCCATTTGCAGCAACACGAAAGAACTTGGAGGACATTTGTAAGAGTGACATAAGCCAGTCACAGAAGGTCAAAAACTGAAAGAAAACTCCGAGAAGCAGAGAGTAGAAGGGTGGTTCCAAGAGCTGGCAGGAGGTTGACATGGGAAGTCTCTGTTCAATTGATACCATGTGTTATTTGCAAAATGGAACAGTTCTAGACACATGCTGTACAACAAGGTGCATGTAGTCAACAGGACTGACTGGACATTTCAAAACTTGTTAAGACGTTGGATTTCATTGTATGCGTACTTTTACAACAATAAAATATACATATGTAAAATAAATACAAAGTGGAAAAAGGGGAAAAAAGAAGAAAAATAAGGAAAGGGAGTCAACAGAGGGAAAGAAGAAAGCAGGAAGGGTCTAGAATGTACACAGGTATCAGGAGATAATGGGAGAGAAGCTCCTCTCCCCAGGCTTTAAAGAAGACATCTCTCCAGAGTTCACTCCAGCAGGAGGGGGATGTCCTTTCCCTTCCCCATTCAACCAGAAGGGCCAATAGCATCCTAAGTGTGGCCCAGGCTGTGCTCAGATGTACACTTTTCCTTGATCTCTAAACCAACCACCCCTGACACCCCATGGCTCAGGTGCCCTTCCTGTATCTCCTTCCACTCCTCTAAAGCATTTCCCTCTTCAAGTCCAGCCCGAGGCTCCAATCCTTTCCTCACACGTGGGGTCCACAGGGTGGGTCTCTGAGTTCTTAAGAGCCTCCCTGTGAGTAGCAGGCACTGAATCGCACACCAGGGTTCCCCTCAGCACCATCAGCAAACTACCACCTAGGGATTGAGGATTTCTAGAACAACTTTACTCATACACAGTCTCTTGGGTAAACAAGTGACATTTTACAATCAAGCATTTTCAGGGTTTTCTTTGGTGGGGAAAATATTGACACATATATGGCAATCATATTCTATTAAAGTATGTATTTCTCAAAGGACTCACTATCGAAAAAAATTTTTATATATAACTTTCCATGTTTTAATTGACTTTACTCCCAGTCTTATTTGCTTGCAAAAGCCTTCAGAAAATACCAAGAACCTACTTCACCTGGCAGTTTGCACAGCAACATGAGTGCAGATGCTCTTGTCACAATGCTTGGTTTCTCTATCCCACCTGGCAAAGCACAACCTCCTCTCCAACCTCCTGGGAAGGGAGCCAGTGCCCACCCTGAGCTCAGTCCCTGGGGTAGATTTCTTGGTTCCGTCTTCACTGTATGCAGTGTTTCTTGCCCAGCACACAGAAACAGGGCCGGCACAAGTGATGGAAGACAGACTTTCCACAGGAGAAGGACATTTCGTTTCCTTAGCACAGAATCCGATAGTGAATATTAGCCTCAAAGGAGAAAGGTGGAATGAATTTCCTCCATCTACTCCTGGAGGCCCCTTCTTTCTCGGGCTCCTCCAGAACTGGGTGTGGCATGTGGGTACAAGCATGGGCTCCCTGCAAAAAGAAGGAGGTCTGCCTAGCACAAGGTGCTTCAGGTAAGGGGCAGGACTCATGCCGAGGCTCTAATAGGAAACATTTAGAATGAGGGAAGTCCAGATAGATGTATCATAACCATTCAGAATGCTATGACACGTACTAAGAGATGAGATTTCTTATTAAATGAAGTTGTAATTGACCCAGTAGTAGGGATGCTGAAACCCAGTTTTGTTCACTAAGAATCCAGCCATGGAGCAACTAAGCCCGTGCACCACAACTACTAAGCCTGTGCTCTAGAGCCCGCAAGTCACAACTGCTGAGCCCACGTGCCACAACTACTGAAGCCCATGCACCTAGAGCCCGTGGTCTGGAACAACAGTAGCAACCGAAATGAGAAGCCCTCGTACTGCAACGAAGACCCAACACAGCCAAAAGAAAAAAAAAAAAGAATCCAGTAAACATTTGCCTGGGTGGTGATAGGATTTGTTTTCCAGGTTAAATGAGGCTCAATTGGTATAAATCCAATGCACACCCTGAAAGTGTACGGTTTATTTACTTTTATATCCATACCCATTCATGATGCAGTGGTGATGAGAATATTTTTTAGAAAGTTGGCACCAGTAACAGTGATATTTAGGGGAACATAAATCAAGGCAAACACAACACAAAATGTTCACATAGACACACAGAATCATACCACTCATTTCACATACAGACACACCCAGTCTCATGCACACAAACCTACACCACCTAACCGTAATACAGCTTCTGCCTGGGACTATAGTAATTGGTCACATTACTTGTAAATCACTTTCTATCACCAGGGCCCCTACTCTCTTTCCCAGCACAAATTTGGAATCAGTTTGCCCTCTACACTAAAACCAGCAAGAATGTCCCACTTTCTCATCTTCAAAGTTCTTCCTCCCCAAGTGACTGATTCCGGAATACATACTGTTTACACGTTCTGTGAAGGCCACCTGCAATTACAGAAGAGAAAACACTATGAGGATAAGATCACAGTGATGCTCAAGCCTTTTGTTCATTTGCTGACAGTAGAAAACCTCATAAGAAACAGTGGTCCAGGGAACCCAGCAAGGGTTATCAGAGCAAACCTACTCAGGCTGAAAGGCAAGAACTTTGCTGGGAGGATGGAACTTCCAAGTCCATTTACGTTGGAAATTACAGAATTCTTTGCCTAGAGGAAAAATCGCTCAGGAGAGAGAGCTCCATGCTCTACAGGCTGCAATGGATGCTGTCAATTTTAATGTCCTGTGGAATCAGGCACCATGAGTTGGTAAAAGACTCTCACTCCACATTCTCCCAACCAAGCAAACTGTATGTATCTGGAAGGAGTACCCTCAAATATTCATAACTGAATTCTATAGAAAGAGAAATAAAGCAATATTTCTATCTCAGACCAGAAAAAATCCAGCTAACCTTGATTTTCCACGGAGGCTTTTCTTCTCTCCTATCACGGTTCAGGTCATCCGCCACATAGTGAGGGAGAGCTGGAGGGACACAGAGTAACTGTCAGGACACTGGTGCTGCGACTCAGGAATTACTCAGGGGCTTTCTTCTCGATGAGGACATGGGGTGGTGTGTATGGATGTGGGAGGTTAGTTAGTGTGGGCTGAGCTGGTGTTGGGCTATCCTCTTTGGGGGATGAAGGAAGGCAAAGGACAAGAGGAAGGAATTGAAAACAGAGCTTTGGCTTTCTAGCTAAGGGGAGCCTCATCAGAAGGGAAGGGTCGATCTAAAAAATGGTAAACACTAAAATGCATGCTCTGTTTCAATGACACAGACCCATGACCCACCCTGCCTCTTTTGAGCTTCTGCTAAATTGCCACTGTCTCTTGATTTTTCCCAGATCACTCTTTCCCCAGCATCCACAATGCCAGCTACTGCATTTATCATGTCTTCTAATGTATAATATTTTATAATTGATTAACAACAACTTCTATTAAAGGACTGAATTCAATCCTAGACAAAATATGCTATATTTATTCACTAATCACTTGTCTTAAGGAAATTCAAATACACAAGATTTGACAAAACTGAAATCCTACCCTTTAGATACAGCCACTCTCAATCGTGTCATATTTTTCTCCCAATCTTGGTTTTCCATACAATGTATGTATGCCCCCTGAGTCAGGGGTTGTCCATACTCTAGGGAGCTGTTCCATAAGTGGGACACTTCGTTATGAAGAGGGAGCCCAGACTGAGCACAGCCTGTCTCTAACCCAGCTGTGCAGGAGAAGTGTACAGGCTAACAGTCAGGTTCCACTTTGAGTCCTTGGGCGTGGGCTACAGGAATTGACCAATGCTAAGGCTTATGGTAACATTATCCAATACAATAAAATAGCTCCCTGATTCTTATCTGCTTTTCGCCTTGTTTATGCAATGACACCAGCACTGACAGATATGACCTGTACTGTATACATGGGGTCTCACACCTCTCAGAATCTGGGAGCTGACCAGGAGAATGCAGGTCCTGAGGTGAATTTCACATGATTGACTGTGCCAAAGTCAACTGATAAGTCCACCCATAGCTGCCCTGGATTCTGTGACCACTAAGGCCACCTGATGGGCAAGGTCTGGACCTTTAGAGATGCTAGTATTTCCAGCCAATTATACGGATGCAGGGACTCCATTGCTCCATGACTGAGGATCCCTTGGCTGAGTGGTAAGTGCAGGTCAGGGATCCAGAGCATCCATACTGGGACCCACCCCTGGGTTCTCAGTATGGCTTTTCCACTTAGGAGGTCAAGAACTTAGAACATTTATCTCTGCAGCATCTCCTTCTGAGGAAAAGGAATATTAAACAAATCTGGGCAACAGCTGTGTTGAGGGAAGAACATGCAAACAACTTCACAAAACAAGTTAGGGTCCTGTGCCTGAGCTAACCTTAGGTACTTCAAAACTACTCCGTAAGTGTCTTAGCCCCTTAGAGCCGATGAAAGTAATATTAGAGTTAAAAGAAACTTGTACCAATTCCCTTATTCTGGAATACTGAAACAAAAAGCTACAGCAGAGGAAGCCTCATAAACACACAGTACCTGCCATGGTTTACCCCAGCCTTGGAAGAACTGGGAACTATAAGACCAAGGCAGGCCTGAGGAAAGGTCAGAGGTTAGGCAGGACTGGGGAGTGGGGAGCAGGGGCAGGGCTGTCTGGACGGAGCAGTGGGTTGTAAGAAGAGCAGTGACCCTGGGTCCTGCTGCCCTGAGTCTCTGTCCTGGGCCTCATCAATTCCAGGAGACCAGGTTAGCAGGGCTGTGAGAGCCAGTGTGTGAAGAAGCCCAGCAGCCCCTTCACACAGTCCTCTAGAATTCCTCCCGGCCATGAAGGGTCTTTAGGATCAGCTGGACGTGGACCCCTCTCAAATGGAAGCATGTCAGCACATCAGCCTTGGGAGGTGCTGAGGCTGAAATGAGGAGACTGAGCACGTGCAGTGATCCCAAATCAAGTGTTCTGTGACTCTTCCACGCCTGGGAGCGTGCTTTCCATGAGGAATAAACAGTGAGGACAAAAGTAAGATGAAGCTACAAGTCCTGAAAGTGTAGAGGGAGAGAGTTCAACTCTCATCCACCACCTGACACAAAGTATAAGAACTTGTTCTCCAGTGTCAAGTGACTATGAGGGTTTTGTTCCCACTAGGACATGGCCATCATACGTGAATGTAAAAAGGAAACCAAAATCCTTGGTGCAAAATACCCTCCAGGTACCGAACAGAAACGAACCTTTCATTTTTGGCAGTGACAAAGCAATGAAAGAGTAGTCTTGTGAGAAAGAAAATTTCTGAATGGCAAAGCATGAAAAGAAGCACAGTACAGTCAAAGGACATGGACACAATAACTCTATTATGTCATTAAAGTTTGGAAAGAACAAATCAGAATTCTACACATATTTCCTTCTTCTTCCTGATTTCATATTCACCTTCCTTAGTTTCTAAAGAACCGGGTGGAACCCAAGTGTTCTAGGAATTGTCTCGCTTTAGATCCTACCTGAGAGTTGTTCCCTATGTGAATCGTCCTCAGCATCACTGCTATGTATGCTCTCCAAGATCCATTCTGTATGAACACAACCATGAGCATAAAGTTATTATACAAGTTGACCCACCCATTTCTCCTACTCGACTTGCTGGCTCACACAGCATCACCCTGGTCTTCCCTCCAGGTTCTCAGACCTCCCCTGTGCTCTGTGCAGACAGAGTCCTTCAATAAGATCTTGATCACAGTTGAAAATTGCAAATGAGGGAGAGATGCTGAGAAAATCACCTTTTGACCCCTCACTTCTATAGACCCATTTATAGCTTTCACCGTCAACCTTACCAACCTGAAATTCCAGATGGTACAGACACACTTGAAACATGGCTAGTGTGACCAAGCACTTGTGTGGTTTTTGCATTTTTTAATAGAATGAGTTAATTATTGTTTGAACTAAATTAATTATAAATAGACACATTTGGTTCGTGGCTACCACACTGGAAAGCTCAGCTGTAAGAAATCCAAAGATGAGAAAGAGGCAACCAGCCACCCCTCCCCTGGTTGTTCTTTACTGCAGAAAATTTGATGGCCTGATCTGATCATTCGTATGTAGGTATATCTTGGGCTCTTGGACCCACGCCACACATTGGGAGAGTCCTTGTGGACACTGAAGTAGTACAGTCAACACTCAGATTCAAAAGGAATTCCCAGCAAGGGGCCCACTTGTAGACAGAGGTGAAGGGCATGGCCCAGTACACCTGTATTAGACATAATCAGAGAGTAGGTGCAGAGGGGAGGGAGGGATTTCACTCTCTCCATGAGTCCATCCTTCTCACCCCTGACTCTAGAAGACATGAGGAAGGCAGTGGAAAAGGCCCCATAGGAGGTGAAAAATTTGTATACTGAAAACTACTGGACATTGCGGAAACAAATTAAAGAAGAGACAAATAATTGGAATGATATAAGATGTTCACAGACTGGATTATTAAATACTGTTGGCATTTTCTATACTACATAAAGTGATGTACACATATATCGCAACAACCCACAAAATTCCATGTCATTATTATAGAAGTGGACAGAATTCTAAAATACTTATGGAACCCCCCACAAGCAGATAAAACAATCTTGAGAGCAAAGAGCAATGATGGAGATTAACACTTCCTGAACTCAAAACTCATAACAATGCCACAGTAGTCTAAACAGTCTGCTAGTGGCATCAAGACAGTGAGATAGACCAATGAAATATAATAGAGAGACCCCAAATAAATGCACATATATATGGCCAACTGATCTTGGCCAAGGTTCTAAGATTACCAACTGAAGAAAGGATAGTCTGTTCAACAATCAACAGCATGAAAAGGCAACCTATAGGATGAGAGGAAATATGTGTAAACCTTGTATCTGAATAAGGGACCAATATCCAGAATATATAAGAAACTACTACAAGTCAATTTCAGAAAAAGAGCGGGCAAATAACTGAGTTTAAAAATGGGTAAAAAGCTTCATTAGACATTTCTCCATAAAGACATACAAGTGGTCAATCTACATATGAAAATTTGCTCAACATCGCTAAGCATCAGGGAAATGGAAATCAAGCCACAAGGAGATATCACTCACACCTGTTAGGATGTGTATTATAAAAAGACAATTAGGGCTTCCCTGATGGCACAGTGGTTGAGAGTCTGCCTGCCATTGCAGGGAACAAGTGTTCGTGCACTGGTCTGGGAGGATCCCACATGCCACTGAGCGGCTGGGCCCATGAGCCATGGCCGCTGAGCCTGTGCGTTTGGAGCCTGTGCTCTGCAACGGGAGAGCCCACAACAATGAGAGGCCCGTGTACTGAAAAAAAAAAAAAAACGAAAAAAGGAAAAAGAAAGAAAATTAATGGATGCTGGCAAAGATGTGAAGAATACGAACTCCTGTACCCTGTTTTGTACCCTGTTGTAATGTAAGATGGTGTAGGCATTATGGAAAACAGAATGGAGGTCCCCCAAAAATTATTAAGAGAACTATCATAAAATCCACAATCACTCATTTAGGTTTATATATAAAGGAGATAAAACAAGAATGTCCAAGAGATATCTACAATCTCATGTCCATTGCAGCATTATACACAATACACAACATAGGAAAACTGCCTAGTGTCCATGGGAAGATGAATTAATAAAGAAAATGTGCTGTAAACATACAGTGGAATGGCATTCAGTCGTTGAAAAAGAAGGAAATCCTGCCATTTGCAGCAACACGAAAGAACTTGGAGGACATTTGTAAGAGTGACAGAAGCCAGTCACAGAAGGTGAAAAACTGAAAGAAAACTCCGAGAAGCAGAGAGTAGTAGGGTGCTTCCAAGAGCTAGCAAGAGGTTGACATGGGAAGTCTGTGTTCAATGGTTAGCATTTGTTATTTGCAAAATGGAAAAGTTCTAGACACATGCTGTACAACAAGGTGCATGTAGTCAACAGGACTGCCTGGACATTTCAAAACTTGTTAAGATGTTGGATTTCATCGTATGTGTACTTTTACAACAATAAAATACACATATGTAAAATAAATACAAAGTGGAAAAAGGGGAAAAAAGAAGAAAAATAAGGAACGGGAGTCAACAGAGGGATAGAAGAAAGCAGGAAGGGTCTCGAATGTACACAGGTATCAGGAGATAATGGGAGAGAAGCTCCTCTCCCCAGGCTTTAAAGAAGACATCTCTCCAGAGTTCACTCCAGCAAGAGGGGGATGTCCTTTCTCTTCCCCATTCAAGCAGAAGTGCCAATAGCATCCTAAGTGTGGCCCAGGCTGTGCTCAGGTGTACACTTTTCCTTGATCTCTAAACCAAACACCCCTGACTCCCCATGGCTCAGGTGCCCTTCCTGTATCTCCTTCCACTTCACTAAAGCATTTCCCTCTTCAAGTGCAGCCCGAGGCGCCAATCCTGTCCTCACACGTGTTGTCCACTGGGCGGGTCTCTGAGTTCTTAAGAGCCTCCCTGTGAGTAGCAGGCACTGAATCGCACACCAGGGTTCCCCTCAGCACCATCAGCAAACTACCACCTAGGGACTGAGGATTTCTAGAACAACTTTACTCATACACAGTCTCTTGTGTAAACAAGTGACATTTTACAGTCAAGCATTTTCAGTGTTTTCTTTGGTGGGGAAAATATTGACACATATAAGGCAATCATATTCTATTAAAGTATGTATTTCTCAAAGGACTCACTATCGAAAATAAATTTTTAACTATAACTTTCCATGTTTTAATTAACTTTACTCCCAGACTTGTTTGCTTGCAAAAGCCTTCAGAAAATACCAAGAACCTACTTCATCTGGCAGTTTGCAGAGAAAAATGAGTGGAGATGCTCTTGTCACACTGCTTGGTTTCTCTGTCCTACCTTGCAAAGCACAACCTCCTATCTGCCCTCCTGGGATGGGAGCCAGTGCCCACCCTGAGCTCAATCCCTGGGGTAGATTTCTTGGTTCTGTCTTCATTGTATGCAGTGTGTCTTGCCCAGCACACAGAAACAGGGCCGGCACAAGTGATGGAAGACAGACTTTCCACAGGAGAAGGACATTTCGTTTCCTTAGCACAGAATCCGATAGTGAATATTAGCCTCAAAGGAGAAAGGTGGAGTGAATTTCCTCCATCTACTCCTGGAGGCTCCTTCTTTCTCGGACTCCTCCAGAACTGGGTGTGGCATGTGGGTACAAGCATGGGCTCCCTGCAAAAGGAAGGAGGCCTGCCTAGCACTAGGTGCTTCAGGTAAGGGGGGAGGACTCATCCCGAGGCTCTAATAGGAAACAGTTAGAATGAGGGAAGTGGCAGAGAGATGTATCATAACCATTCAGAATGCTATGAGACCTACTAAGAGATGAGATTTCTTATTAAATGAAGTTGTAATTGACCCAGTAGTAGGGATGCTGAAACCCAGCTTTGTTCATTAGGAATCCAGCCATGGAGCAACTAAGTCCGTGCACCACAACTACTAAGCCTGTGCCGTAGAGCCTGCAAGTCACAACTACTGAGCCCACGTGCCACAACTATTGAAGCCCATGCACCTAGAGCCCGTGCTCTGGAACAACAGAAGCCACTGAAATGAGAAGCCCGCACACTGCAACGAAGACACAACACAGCCAAAAGAATAATAATAATGATAATCCAGTAAACATTTGCCTGGGTGGTGATAGGATTTGTTTTCCAGGTTAAATGAGGCTCACTTGGTATAAAATCAATGCACACACTGAAAGTATACAGTTTATTTACTTTTATATCCATACCCATTCATGATGCAGTGGTGATGGGAATAATTTTTAGAAAGTTGCCACCAGTAACAGTGATGTTTAGGGGAACATAAATCAAGGCAAACACAACACAAAAAGTTCACTTACACACACAGAATCATCCCACTCATTTCACATACAGACACCCCCAGTCTCATGCACACAAACCTACACCACCTAACCGTAATACAGCTTCTTCCTGGGACTATAGTAATTGGTCACATTACTTGTAAATCACTTTCTATCACCAGGACACCTACTCTCATTCCCAGCACAAATTTGGAATCAGTCTGCCCTCTACACTAAAACCAGCAAGAATGTCCCACTTTCTTATCTTCAAAGTTCTTCCTCCCCAAGTGACTGATTCCACAATACATACCGTTTTCACGTTCTGGGAAGGCCACCTGCAATTACAGAAGAGAAAACACTATGAGGATAAGATCACAGTGATGCTCAGGTCTTTTGTTCATTTGCTGACAGTAGAAAACCTCATAAGAAACAGTGGTCCAGGGAACCCAGCAAGGGTTATCAGAGCAAAGCTACTCAGGCTGAAAGGCAGGAACATTGCTGGGAGGATGGAACTTCCGAGTCTATTTAGGTTGGAAATTACAGAATTCTTTGCCTAGAGGAAAAATCGCTGCAGGAGAGAGAGCTCCATACTCTACAGTCTGTAATGGATGCTGTCAATTGTAATGTCCTGTGGAATCAGGCTGCATGAGTTGGTAATAGACTCTCACTCCACATTCTCCCAACCAAGGGAATTGTATGTATCTGGAAGGAATACCCTCAAATATTCATAACTTAATTCTATTCAAAGAGAAATAAAGCAATATTTCTATCTCAGACCAGAAACAATCCAGCTTACCTTGGGGATCCACGGAGGCTTTTCTCCTGTCCTATCATGGTGCAGGTCATCCGCCACATCCTCAGGGAGAGCTGGAGGGACACAGAGTAACTGTCAGGACACTGGTGCTGCGACTCAGGAATCACTCAGGGGCTTTCTTCTCGATGAGGACATGGGGTGGTGTGTATGGATGTGGGAGGTTAGTAAGTGTGGGCTGAGCTGGTGTTGGGCCATCCTCTTTGGGGGATGAAGGAAGGCAAAGGACAAGAGGAAGGAAATGAAAACAGAGCTTTGGCTTTCTAGCTAAGGGGAGCCTAATCAGAAGGGAAGGGTCGATCTAAAAAATGGTAAACACTAAAATGCATGCTCTGTTTCAATGACACAGACCCATGACCCACCCTGCCTCTTTTGAGCTTCTGCTAAATTGCCACTGTCTCTTGATTTTTCCCAGATCACTCTTTCCCCAGCATCCACAATGCCAGCTACTGCATTTATCATGTCTTCTAATGTATAATATTTTATACTTGATTAACAACAACCTCTATTAAAGGACTGAATTCAATCCTAGACAAAATATGCTATATTTATTCACTAATCACTTGTCTTAAGGAAAATCAAATACACAAGATTTGACAAAACTGAAATCCTACCATTTAGATACAGCCACTCTCAATCGTGTCATATTTTTCTCCCAATCTTTGTTTTCCATACAATGTATGTATGCCCACTGAGTCAAGGGTTGTCCATACTCTAGGGAGCTGTTCCATAAGTGGGACACTTCGTTATGAAGAGGGAACCCGGACTGAGCACAGCCTGTCTCTAACCGAGCTGTGCAGGAGAAGTGTACAGTCTAACAGTCAGGTTCCACTTTGAGTCCTTGGGTGTGGGCTACAGGAATTGACCAATGCTAAGGCTTATGGTAACATTATCCAATACAATAAAATAGCTCCCTGATTCTTATCTTCTTTTGGCCTTGTTTAAGCAATGACACCAGCACTGACAGATATGACCTGTACTGTATACATGGGGTCTCACACCTCTCTGAATCTGGGAGCTGACCAGGAGAACGCAGGTCCTGAGGTGAATTTCACATTAATGACTGTGCCAAAGTCAACTGATAAGTCCACCCATAGCTGCCCTGGATTCTGTGACCACTAAGGCCACCTGATGGGCAAGGTCTGGAATTTTAGAGATGCTAGGACTTCCAGCCAGGATACGGATGCAGGCACTCCCTTGCTCCATGACTGCGGATCCCTTGGCTGAGTGGTAAGTGCAGCTCAGGGATCCAGAGCATCCATACTGGGACCCACCCCTGGGTTCTCAGTATGGCTTTTCCACTTAGGAGGTCAAGAGCTTAGAACATTTATCTCTGCAGCATCTCCTTCTGAGGAAAAGGAATATTAAACAAATCTGGGCAACAGCTGTGTTGAGGGAAGAACATGCAAACAACTTCACAAAACAAGTTAGGGTCCTGTGCCTGAGCTAACCTTAGGTACTTCAAAACTACACCGTAAGTGTCTTAGCCCCTTAGAGCAGATGAAAGTAATATTAGAGTTAAAAGTAACTTGTCCCAATTCCCTTATTCTGCAATACTGAAACAAAAAGCTACAGCAGAGGAAGCCTCATAAACACACAACTCCTGCCAGGGTTTACCCAGGCCTTGAAAGAACTGGGAAGGATAAGACCAAGGCAGGCCTGAGGAAAGGTCAGAGGGTAGGCAGGACTGGGGAGTGGGGAGCAGGGGCAGGGCTGTCTGGACGGAGCAGTGGGTTGTAAGAAGAGCAGTGACCCTGGGTCCTGCTGCCCTGAGTCTCTGTCCTGGGCCTCTTCAATTCCAGGAGACCAGGTTAGCAGGGCTGTGAGAGCCAGTGTGTGAAGAAGCCCAGCAGCCCCTTCACACAGTCCTCTAGAATTCCTGCCGGCCATGAAGGGTCTTTAGGATCAGCTGGACGTGGACCGCTCTCAAATGGAAGCATGTCAGCACATCAGCCTTAGGAGGTGCTGAGGCTGAAATGAGGAGACTGAGCACATGCAGTGATCCCAAATCAAGTGTTCTGTGACTCTTCCACCTCTGGGAGCGTGCTTTCCATGAGGAATAAACAGTGAGGACAAAAGTAAGATGAAGCTACAAGTCCTGAAAGTGTAGAAGGAGAGAGTTCAACTCTCATCCACCACCTGACACAAAGTATAAGAACTTGTTTCTCCAGTGTCAAGTGACTATGAGAGTTTTGTTCCCACTAGGACATGGCCATCATACGTGAATGTAAAAAGGAAACCAAAATCCTTGGTGCAAAATACCCTCCAGGTACCGAACAGAAACGAACCTTTCATTTTTGGCAGTGACAAAGCAATGAAAGAGTAGTCTTTGAGAAAGAAAATTTCTGAATGGCAAAGCATGAAAAGAAGCACAGTACAGTCAAAGGACATGGACACAATAACTCTATTATATCATTAAAGTTTGGAAAGAACAAATCAGAATTCTACACATATTTCCTTCTTCCTGATTTCCTATTCACCTTCCTTAGTTTCTAAAGAACCGCGTGGAACCCAAGTGTTCTAGGAATTGTCTCGCTTTAGATCCTACCTGAGAGTTGTTCCCTATGTGAATCGTCCTCAGCATCACTGCTATGTATGCTCTCCAAGATCCATTCTGTATGAACACAACCATGAGCATAAAGTTATTATACAAGTTGACGCACCCATTTCTCCTACTCGACTTGCTGGCTCACACAGCATCACCCTGGTATTCCCTCCAGGTTCTCAGACCTCCCCTGTGCTCTGTGCAGACAGAGTCCTTCAATAGGATCTTGATCACAGTTGAAAATTGCAAATGAGGGAGAGATGCTGAGAAAATCACCTTTCAACCACTCACTTCTATTGACCCATTTATAGCTTTCACCGTCAACCTTACCAACCTGAAATTTCAGATGTTACAGACGTACTTGAAACATGGCTAGTGTGACCAAGCACTTGTGTGGTTTTTGCATTTTTTAATAGAATGAGTTAATTATTGTTTGAACTAAATTAATTATAAATAGACACATTTGGTTCGTGGCTACCACACTGGAAAGCTCAGCTCTAAGAAATCCAAAGATGAGAAAGAGGCAAACAGCCACCCCTCCCCTGGTTGTTCTTTACTGCAGAAAATTTGATGGCCTGATCTGATCATTCGTATGTAGGTATATCTTGGGCTCTTGGACCCACGCTAGGCATTGCAAGAGTCCTGGTGGACACTGAAATAGTACAGTCAACACTCAGATTCAAGAGGAATTCCCAGCAAGGGGCCCACTTGTAGACAGAGGTGAAGGGCATGGCCCAGTACACCTGTATTAGACATAATCAGAGTGTAGGTGCAGAGGGGAGGGAGGGATTTCACTCTCTCCATGAGTCCATCCTTCTCACCCCTGACTCTAGAAGACCTGAGGAAGGCAGTGGAAAAGGCCCCGTAGGAGGTGAAAAATTTGTATACTGAAAACTACAGGACATTGCGGAAAGAAATTAAAGAAGAGACAAATAATTGGAATGATATAAGATGTTCATAGACTGGATTATTAAATACTGTTGGCATTTTCTATACTACATAAAGTGATGTACACATATATCGCAACAACCCACAAAATTCCATGTCATTATTATAGAAGTGGACAGAATCCTAAAATACATATGGAACCCCCCACAAGTAGATAAAACAATCCTGAGAGCAAAGAGCAATGATGGAGATTAACACTTCCTGAACTCAAAACACATAACAATGCCACAGTAGTCAACACAGTCTGCTAGTGGCATCAAGACAGTGAGATAGATCAATGAAATATAATAGAGAGACCCCAAATAAACGCACATATATATGGCCAACTGATCTTGGCCAAGGTTCTAAGATTACCAAGTGAAGAAAGGATAGTCTGTTCAACAATCAACAGCATGAAAAGGCAACCTATCGGATGAGAGGAAATATGTGTAAACCTTGTATCTGAATAAGGGACCAATATCCAGAATATATAAGAAACTACTACAAGTCAATTTCAGAAAAAGAGCGGGCAAATAACTGAGTTTAAAAATGGGTAAAAAGCTTCATTATACATTTATCCATAAAGACATACAAGTAGTCAATCTACATATGAAAATTTGCTCAACATCGCTAAGCATCAGGGAAATGGAAATCAAGCCACAAGGAGATATCACTCACACCTGTTAGGATGTGCATTATAAAAAGACAATTAGGGCTTCCCTGTTGGCACAGTGGTTGAGAGTCTGCCTGCCGATGTAGGGTACAACTGTTCATGCACTGGTCTGGGAGGATCCCACATGCCGCTGAGCGATTGGGCCCATGAGCCATGGCCGCTGAGCCTGTGCGTTTGGAGCCTGTGCTCCACAACGGGAGAGCCCACAACAATGAGAGGCCCGTGTACTGCAAAAAAAAAAAAAAAAAAAAAAAAAAAAAAGAAAAGAAAAAAGAAAGAAAATTAATGGATGCTGGCAAAGATGTGAAGAATAGGAACTCCTGTACCCTGTTTGGTAACCTGTTGTAATGTAAAATGGTGTAGCCATTATGGAAAACAGAATGGAGGTCCCCCAAAAATTATTAAGAGAACTATCATAAAATCCACAATCACTCATTTAGGTTTATATACAAAGGAGATAAAACAAGAATGTCCAAGAGATATGTACAATCTCATGTCCATTGCAGCATTATACACAATACACAACATAGGAAAACTGCCTAGTGTCCATGGGAAGATGAATTAATAAAGAAAATGTGGTGTAAACATACAGTGGAATGTCATTCAGTCGTTGAAAAAGAAGGAAATCCTGCCATTTGCAGCAACACGAAAGAACTTGGAGGACATTTGTAAGAGTGACATAAGCCAGTCACAGAAGGTCAAAAACTGAAAGAAAACTCCGAGAAGCAGAGAATAGTAGGGTGGTTCCAAGAGCTGGCAAGAGGTTGACATGGGAAGTCTGTGTTCAATGGTTAGCATGTGTTATT
The DNA here is from genome assembly GCF_964165515.1 of Mesoplodon bidens. NCBI lineage: Eukaryota > Metazoa > Chordata > Mammalia > Artiodactyla > Ziphiidae > Mesoplodon > Mesoplodon bidens. The sequence goes on from NW_027671285.1 coordinate 164,184, forward strand.
TGCAAAATGTAAAAGTTCTAGACACATGCTGTACAACAAGGTGCATGTAGTCAACAGGACTGACTGGACATTTCAAAACTTGTTAAGACGTTGGATTTCATCGTATGTGTACTTTTACAACAATAAAATACACATATGTAAAAGAAATACAAAGTGGAAAAAGGGGAAAAAAGAAGAAAAATAAGGAACGGGAGCCAACAGAGGGAAAGAAGAAAGCAGGAAGGGTCTCGAATGTACACAGGTATCAGGAGATAATGGGAGAGAAGCTCCTCTCCCCAGGCTTTAAAGAAGACATCTCTCCACAGTTCACTCCAGCAAGAGGGGCATGTCCCTTCTCTTCCCCATTCAACCAGAAGCGCCAATAGCATCCTAAGTGGGGCCCAGGCTGTGCTCAGGTGTACACTTTTCCTTGATCACTAAACCAAACACCCCTGATTCCCCATGGCTCAGGTGCCCTTCCTGTATCTCCTTCCACTTCTCTAAAGCATTTCCCTCTTCAAGTGCAGCCCGAGGCGCCAATCCTGTCCTCACTCGTGGGGTCCACTGGGCAGGTCTCTGTGTTCTTAAGAGCCTCCCTGTGAGTAGCAGGCACTGAATCGCACACCAGGGTTCCCCTCAGCACCATCAGCAAACTACCACCTAGGGATTGAGGATTTCTAGAACAACTTTACTCATACACAGTCTCTTGGGTAAACAAGTGACATTTTACAATCAAGCATTTTCAGTGTTTTCTTTGGTGGGGAAAATATTGACACATATAAGGCAATCATATTCTATTAAAGTATGTATTTCTCAAAGGACTCACTATCGAAAAAAAATTTTAACTATAACTTTCCATGTTTTAATTGACTTTACTCCCAGACTTGTTTGCTTGCAAAAGCCTTCAGAAAATACCAAGAACCTACTTCATCTGGCAGTTTGCACCGCAACATGAGTGGAGATGCTCTTGTCACACTCCTTGGTTTCTCCATCCTACCTTGCAAAGCACAACCTCCTGTCTGCCCTCCTGTGATGGGAGCCAGTGCCCACCCAGAACTCAATCCCTGGGGTAGATTTCTTGGTTCTGTCTTCATTGTATGCAGTGTGTCTTGCCCAGCACACAGAAACAGAGCCGGCACAAGTGATGGAAGACAGACTTTCCACAGGAGAAGGACATTTCGTTTCCTTAGCACAGAATCCGATAGTGAATATTAGCCTCAAAGGAGAATGGTGGAGTGAATTTCCTCCATCTACTCCTGGAGGCTCCTTCTTTCTCGGACTCCTCCAGAACTGGGTGTGGCATGGGCTCCCTGCAAAAGGAAGGAGGCCTGCCTAGCACTAGGTGCTTCAGGTAAGGGGGGAGGACTCATCCCGAGGCTCTAATAGGAAACAGTTAGAATGAGGGAAGTGGCAGAGAGATGTATCATAACCATTCAGAATGCTATGAGACCTACTAAGAGATGAGATTTCTTATTAAATGAAGTTGTAATTGACCCAGTAGTAGGGATGCTGAAACCCAGCTTTGTTCATTAAGAATCCAGCCATGGAGCAACTAAGTCCATGCACCACAACTACTAAGCCTGTGCCGTAGAGCCTGCAAGTCACAACTACTGAGCCCACGTGCCACAACTATTGAAGCCCATGCACCTAGAGCCCGTGCTCTGGAACAACAGAAGCCACCGAAATGAGAAGCCCGCACACTGCAACAAAGACACAACACAGCCAAAAAAATAATAATAATAATAATCCAGTAAACATTTGCCTGGGTGGTGATAGGATTTGTTTTCCAGGTTAAATGAGGCTCACTTGGTATAAAATCAATGCACACACTGAAAGTATACAGTTTATTTACTTTTATATCCATGCCCATTCATGATGCAGTGGTGATGGGAATATTTTCTACAAAGTTGGCACCAGTAACAGTGATGTTTAGGGGAACATAAATCAAGGGAAACACAACACAAAAAGTTCACTTACACACACAGAATCATCCCACTCATTTCACATACAGACACACCCAGTCTCATGCACACAAACCTACACCACCTAACCGTAATACAGCTTCTTCCTGGGACTATAGTAATTGGTCACATTACTTGTAGATCACTTTCTATCACCAGGACACCTACTCTCATTCCCAGCACAAATTTGGAATCAGTCTGCCCTCTACACTAAAACCAGCAAGAATGTCCCACTTTCTTATCTTCAAAGTTCTTCCTCCCCAAGTGACTGATTCCACAATACATACCGTTTTCACGTTCTGGGAAGGCCACCTGCAATTACAGAAGAGAAAACACTATGAGGATAAGATCACAGTGATGCTCAGGTCTTTTGTTCATTTGCTGACAGTAGAAAACCTCATAAGAAACAGTGGTCCAGGGAACCCAGCAAGGGTTATCAGAGCAAACCAACTCAGGCTGAAAGGCAAGAACATTGCTGGGAGGTTGGAACTTCCAAGTCCATTTAGGTTGGAAATTACAGAATTCTTTGCCTAGAGGAAAAATCGCTGCAGGAGAGAGAGCTCCGTACTCTACAGGCTGTAATGGATGCTGTCAATTGTAATGTCCTGTGGAATCAGGCTCCATGAGTTGGTAATAGACTCTCACTCCACATTCTCCCAACCAAGGGAATTGTATGTATCTGGAAGGAATACCCTCAAATATTCATAACTTAATTCTATTGAAAGGGAAATAAAGCAATATTTCTATCTCAGACCAGAAACAATGCAGCTTACCTTGGGGATCCACGGAGGCTTTTCTCCTGTCCTATCATGGTGCAGGTCATCCGCCACATCCTCAGGGAGAGCTGGAGGGACACAGAGTAACTGTCAGGACACTGGTGCTGCGGCTCAGGGTTTACTCAGGGGCTTTCTTCTCGATGAGGACATGGGGTGGTGTGTATGGATGTGGGAGGCTAGTAAGTGTGGGCTGAGCTGGTGTTGGGCCATCCTCTTTGGGGGATGAAGGAAGGCAAAGGACAAGAGGAAGGAAATGAAAACAGAGCTTTGGCTTTCTAGCTAAGGGGAGCCTAATCAGAAGGGAAGGGTCGATCTAAAAAAAGGTAAACACTAAAATGCATGCTCTGTTTCAATGACACAGACCCATGACCCATCCTGCCTCTTTTGAGCTTCTGCTAGATTGCCACTGTCGCTTGATTTTTCCCAGATCACTCTTTCCCCGGCATCCACAATGCCAGCTACTGCATTTATCATGTCTTCTATTGCATGATATTTTATACTTGATTAACAGCAACCTCCATTAAAGGACTGAATTCAATCCTAGACAAAATATGCTATATTTATTCACTAATCACTTGTCTTATAGAAAATCAAATACACAAGATTTGACAAAACTGAAATCCTACCATTTAGATACCGCCACTATCAATCGTATCATATTTTTCTCCCAGTCTTTGTTTTCTATACAATGTACATATGCCCACAGAGTCAGGGTTTGTCCATACTCTAGGGAGCTGTTCCATAAGTGGGACACTTCGTTATGAAGAGGGAGCCCAGACTGAGCACAGCCTGTCTCTAACCCAGCTGTGCAGGAGAAGTGTACAGGCTAACAGTCAGGTTCCACTTTGAGTCCTTGGGTGTGGGCTACAGGAATTGACCAATTCTAAGGCTTATGGTAACATTATCCAATACAATAAAATAGCTCCCTGATTCTTATCTGCTTTTGGCCTTGTTTAAGCAATGACACCAGCACTGACAGATATGACCTGTACTGTATACATGGGGTCTCACACCTCTCAGAATCTGGGAGCTGACCAGGAGAATGCAGGTCCTGAGGTGAATTTCACATTAATGACTGTGCCAAAGTCAACTGATAAGTCCACCCATAGCTGCCCTGGATTCTGTGACCACTAAGGCCACCTGATGGGCAAGGTCTGGACCTTTGGAGATGCTAGGACTTCCAGCCAAGGATACGGATGCAGGGACTCCCTTGCTCCATGACTGAGGATCCCTTGGCTGAGTGGTAAGTGCAGGTCAGGGATCCAGAGCCTCCATACTGGGACCCACCCCTGGGTTCTCAGTATGTCTTTTCCACTTAGGAGGTCAAGAGCTTAGAACATTTATCCCTGCACCATCTCCTTCTGAGGAAAAGGAATATTAACCAAATCTGGGCAACAGCTGTGTTGAGGGAAGAACATGCAAACAACTTCACAAAACAAGTTAGGGTCCTGTGCCTGAGCTAACCTTAGGTACTTCAAAACTACTCCGTAAGTGTCTTAGCCCCTTAGAGCAGATGAAAGTAGTATTAGAGTTAAAAGTAACTTGTCCCAATTCCCTTATTCTGGAATACTGAAACAAAAAGCTACAGCAGAGGAAGCCTCATAAACACACAGCACCTGCCTGGGTTTACCCCAGCCTTGGAAGAACTGGGAAGGATAAGACCAAGGCAGGCCTGAGGAAAGGTCAGAGGTTAGGCAGGACTGGGGAGTGGGGAGCAGGGGCAGGGCTGTCTGGACGGAGCAGTGGGTTGTAAGAAGAGCAGTGACCCTGGGTCCTGCTGCCCTGAGTCTCTGTCCTGGGCCTGGTAAAGCCCAGGAGACCAGGTCAGAAGGGCTGTGAAACAAGTATGTGAAGAAGCCCAGCAGCCCCTTCACACAGCCCTCTAGAAATTCTGCTGCCCATGGAGGGTGTCTAGGGCAGCTGAACGTGGACCCCTCTCAAATGGAAGCATGTCAGCACATCAGCCTTGGGGAAGTGCAGAGGCTGAGATGAGCTCAAGGAGACTGAGCACATGCAATGATCCCAGAGCACGTGTTCTGTGACTCATCCATCTCAGGGTCTGTCCTTTATAAGAGGAACAAAGAGTGAGCACAAAACATGAGGTGAAGCTACAAGTCCTGAAAGTGCAGAGGGAGACAGTTCACTTCTCATCCACCACCTCACCCTTTGTAGAAGAACTTGGTCTCACGTTTCAAGGGCGCATGAGAGTTTTGACCCACAGGTTCTGTCCATCATAGGTCAATATGCAAAAGAAAACAAATTCTCCTGTGCACAATATCCTAGATGTGCTAACCAGAAAACAAACTTCCATATTAGGCAGTGACAAGCACAAGACAGAGCAGCTCATGTGCAAAAGATCAGTTTTGATGAGCAAATCAGGAAAAGGTGATTATAGAGCACAGTCACGTCTAAGGACACAATTTCTCTCTATTGTATCATTAAAATGTGAAAAAACAAGTCAGAACTCTACACATATTTCATTCTTCTTTCTGATTTCATATCCACCTTTCTCAGTATCCAAAGCAGGAGATATAACCCTAAAGTTCCAGGAACCCTCTGCCATTAGATCCTACCTAAGTGTTGTTCCTACCTGTATTCTTTTCTTTATCACGGCCACAAATGCTATTCAAAGTCAATTTTGTAGAAACACGAACATGAATTTACAAGTCTTATGGATACATTTAAAATGTGACTAATGTAACTGAGTAATGGGATATTTTATTTTCTTTTATTTTAATACATTTAGTTAATCATTGATTGAATTAAATAAATTATAAGAGGCACATCTAGTCAGTGGCTACCACAGTGTAATAAACAACCTCTCTCTCTCTCTCTCCATATATATATATATATGTGTATATATATATATAAAGTATATGGAGGATGTTACCACCGCTCCCCTGGTTATTCCCCTCTGTATGGTCTACCCATTCAAGATGGCTGTTTGCTGATGGTTTACCAAAGGAAAACCTCTGCCCCGTGAAGTACTTAGCCCAAGGGGTAAGAGGGATGCGTCCCTCTGCTGGTTTCCCTGGTAACCGATGAGCCCATCTGCTGTCAACTCCACCTTTAACTGGTAGCCTGCCTATTCCGCCCAGAGAGAAGCATGCTGCTACTGCTGCTGCTGCGTTCTGCCTGCCATCGGCTATCTACAGTGGGGTGTCTCTCCAGGACCACTTTGCTTCTGACGTGAAAGATCTCCCATCTATTAAACCATGAATGTCTCTGTCCCTGACTTCGGGCTCTTTCCTTAGCCCTGAGGCTGAGCAAGTACAGGGTTTGCAGGCGTGAGAGGTGCAGCCCAACACCTTCTGCAGGGCAGTTTGCTGGCCAGATTTGATGATTCATTTGTAGGTGTTTCCTAGGCTCATGCACACTTGCCAGGCACTCATGAGACCTTGGGGACACTGAAACAGTAATGTCAACACCCAGATCCTAGAGGAATTCCCGACAGGTGTTCCACTTGAGGGGAGAGGTAATGAGCATGGCCCAGTGCACCTGTGCTAGACATAATCAGCGAGCAGGTGCAGAAGGGAGGGAGGGACATTCACTCACTTCATGAGGCCATCCTTCTCACCACTGCCTCTGAAACATCCAGGGAAGGAAGGGACAAAATGCCCATAGAAGGTAAATGGCCTGTACACTGAAAACTACAAACCACTGCTAAAAGAATTAAACAAGGAACAAATCATTGAAATGACATATCATATTCATAGACTGGAGACTTATTATTGTTGACATTTCTACACTACCCAAAGGTAAGTATAAATTCATTGTAATACCTATCAAAATCCCAATGTCATTTTCAAAGAAATAGGAAAAAAAAAGATCCTAAAATACATATGGAACCACTAAGGACTCCAAACAGACAACACAATCCTGAGAACAAAGAACATAGATGGAGGCTTCTCACTTCCTGACTTAAAAACACATTACAAAGCCACAGGAATCAAAACTGTATGGTACTGGCATAGAAACAGATACATAGCCCTAAAGACCAGAATAAATAATCCCGAAGAAAATTCATAGATACATGGCCAAATGAAATTCACCAAGCTTCTAAGACAACAAATAGGGAAAGTATAGTTTTTTCAACAGTCAATAGGATGAAAATATAACTTACAGAAAGATTACAAACATATATCAGAAAAGGAGCTAATGTCCAAAACATCTAAGAAAAACAGTACAACTCAAATGCAAACTAAGTTAAAAAATTAAAAAGGGCAAATAACTGGGTTCAGAAATGTGCAAAGGCTTAAATAAGATATTTCCCGAAAAAGACATACAAATGGCTAACAAATATAGGAAAAGGTTTTCAACCTCACTAATCATCAGGGCAATGCAAATCAACACCTCATACCTGTTAGGCTGTGTATTATAAAGAAAAAAATTAACAGTTTAAGGCCAAGATGTGGGGAATTGCAAAGTTTGTACACTGCTGGTGGGAATGTAAAATGGTGCCGCTATTATGAAAAAGAGTATGGGGGTTCCTTATAAAATTATAAACAGAAATATCATATGATTCAGCAATCACAGTTCTGGGTATATATCCAAAGGAAATTAAATCAGTATCACAAAGAGATGAACATAGGTTCATTGCAGCTTTCTCCACAATATCCTGGATATGCAACCAACTTCACAAAACAAGTAAGTGTCCTGTGCCTGAGCTAACCTTAGGTACTTCAAAACAACTCCGTAAGTCTCTTAGCCCCTTAGAGAGGATGAAAGCAATATTAGAGTTTAAAGTAACTTGAACCAATTCCCTTAGTCTGGAATACTAAAACAAAAGTTCTACAGCAGGGGAAGCCTGCTAAACACACAGCACCTGCCAGGGTTTACCCCAGTCTTGGAAGAACTGGGAAGGATAAGACCAAGGCAGGCCTGAGGAAAGGTCCGAGGCTAGGCAGGACTGGAGTGTGGGGAGCAGGGGCAGGGCTGTCCGGATGGAGCAGTGGGTTGTAAGAAGAGCAGTGGGTCCTGCTGCACTGAGGCTCTGTCCTGGGCCTGGTGAATTCCAGGAGACCAGGTTAGCAGGGCTGTGAGAGCTAGTGTGTGAAGCGAGCCCAGCTGCCCCTTCACACAGCCCTCTAGAATTCCTGCCGGCCATGAAGGGTCTTTAGGGGCAGCTGGACGTGGAGCCCTCTCAAATGGAAGCATGTCAGCACATCAGCCTTGGGAGGTGCTGAGGCTGAAATGAGGAGACTGAGTACATGCAGTGATCCCAAAGCATGTGTTCTGTGACTCATCCATCTCTGGGAGCGCGCTTTCCATGAGGAATAAACAGTGAGGACAAAAGTAACATGAAGCTACAAGTCCTGAAAGTGTAGAGGGAGAGAGTTCAAGTCTCATCCACCACCTGACACTCACTATAAGAACTTGTTCTCCAGTGTCAAGTGACTATGAGAGTTTTGTTCCCACTAGGATATGGCCATCATACGTGAATGTAAAAAGGAAACCAAAATCCCTGGTGCAAAATACCCTCCAGGTACCAAACAGAAATGAAGCTTTCATCTTTGGCAGTGAAAAAGCAATGAAACAGTAGTCTTGTGAGAAAGAAAATTTCTGAATGGCAAAGCAAGAAAAGATGACTATAAGCACAGTACAGTCAAAGCACATGGATACAATAACTCTATTATATCATTAAAATTTGGAAAGAACAAATCCGAATTCTACACATATTTCCTTCTGCTTCCTGATTTCATATTCACCTTCCTTAGTTTCTAAAGAAGTGGGAGGAACCCAAGTGTTCTAGGAATTGTCTCACTTTAGATCCTAACTGAGAGTGGTTCGCTATGTGAATCGTCATCAGCATCACTGCTATGTATGCTCTCCAAAATGCATTCTGTACAAACACAACCATGAGCATAAAGTTATTATACAAGTTGACCCACCCATTTCTTCTACTCGACTTGCTGGCTCACACAGCATCACCCTGGTCTTCCCTCCAGGTTCTCAGACCTCCCCTGTGCTCTGTGCAGACAGAGTCCTTCAATAAGATCTTGATCACAGTTGAAAATTTCAAATGAGGGAGAGATGCTGAGAAAATCACCTTTCGACCCCTCACTTCTGTAAACCCATTTATAGCTTTCACGGTCAACGTTACCAACCTGAAATTCCAGATGTTACAGACATACTTGAAACATGGCTAGTGTGACCAAGCAATTGTGTGTTTTTTGCATTTTTAATAGAATGAGTTAATTATTGTTTGAACTAAATTAATTATAAATAGACACATTTGGTTAGTGACTACCACACTGGAAAGCTCAGCTGTAAGAAATCCAAAGATGAGAAAGAGGCAACCAGCCACCCTTCCCCTGGTTGTTCTTTACTGCAGAAAATTTGATGGCCTGATCTGATCATTCATATGTAGGTATATCTTGGGCTCTTGGACACACACCATGCATTGGGAGAGTCCTTGTGGACTCTGAAATTGTACAGTCAACACTCAGATCCAATAGGAATACCCAGCAAGGGGCCCACTTGTAGACTGAGGTGAAGGGCATGGCCAAGTACACCTGTATTTGACATAATCAGAGAGTAGGTGCAGAGGGGAGGGAGGGATTTCACTCTCTCCATGAGTCCATCTTTCTCAACCCTGACTCTAGAAGACCTGAGGAAGGCAGTGGAAAAGGCCCCGTAGGAGGTGAAAAATTTGTGTACTGAAAACTACAGGACATTGCGGAAAGAAATTAAAGAAGAGACAAGTAATTGGAATGACACACCATGTTCAAAGACTGGATTATTAAATACTGTTGGCATTTCTATACTACATAAAGTGATGTACACATATATCGCAACAACCTACAAAATTCCATGTCATTATTATAGAAGTAGACAGAATCCTAAAATACATATGGAACCGCACCAAGTAGATAAAACAATCTTGAGAGCAAAGAGCAATGATGGAGATTAACACTTCCTGAACTCAAAACACATAACAATGCCACAGTAGTCAAAACAGTCTGCTACTGGCATCAAGACAGTGAGATAGACCAATGAAATATAATAGAGAGACCTCAAATAAATGCACGTATATATGGCCAACTGATCTTGGCCAAAGTTCTAAGATTACCAAGTGAAGAAAGGATAGTCTCTTCAACAATCAACAGAATGAAAAGGCAACCTATAGGATGGGAGGAAATATGTGTAAACCTTGTATCTGAATAAGGGACCAATATCCAGAATATATAAGAAACTACTACAAGTCAATTTCAGAAAAACAGTGGGCAAATAACTGAGTTTAAAAATGGGTAAAAAGCTTCACTAGACATTTCTCCATAAAGACATACAAGTGGTCAATCTACATATGAAAATTTGCTCAACATCGCTAAGCATCACGGAAATAGAAATCAAGCCACAAGGAGATATCACTCACAACTGTTAGGATGTGTATTATAAAAAGACAATTAGGGCTTCCCTGGTGGCACAGTGGTTGAGAGTCCGCCTGCCGAAGCAGGGGACACGTGTTCGTGCCCCGGACTGTGAGGATCCCACATGCCACTGAGCGGCTGGGCCCATGAGCCATGGCCGCTGAGCCTGTGTGTTTGGAGCCTGTGCTCCGCAACGGGAGAGCCCACAACAATCAGAGGCCCGTGTACTGCAAAAAAAAAAAAAGTAAAAGAAAGAAAATTAATGGATGCTGGCAAAGATGTGAAGAAGTGGATCTTCTGTACCCTGTTTTGTACCCTATAGTAATGTAAAATGGTGTAGCCATTATGGAAAACAGAATGGAGGTCCCCCAAAAATTATTAAGAGAACTATCATAAAATCCACCAGTCACTCATTTAGGTTTATATACAAAGGAGATAAAACAAGAATGTCCAAGAGATATCTACAATCTCATGTCCATTGCAGCATTATACACAATACACAACATAGGAAAACTGCCTAGTGTCCATGGGAAGATGAATTAATAAAGAAAATGTGGTGTAAACATACAGTGGAATGTCATTCAGTCGTTGAAAAAGAAGGAAATCCTGCCATTTGCAGCAACACGAAATAACTTGGAGGACATTTGTAAGAGTGAAATAAACCAGTCACAGAAGGTCAAAAACTGAAAGAAAACTCCGAGAATCAGAGAGTGGAAGGGTGGTTCCAAGAGCTGGCAGGAGGTTGACATGGGAAGTCTCTGTTCAAGATTAGAATGTGTTATTTGCAAAATGGAAAAGTTCTAGACACTTGCTGTACAACAAGGTGCATGTAGTCAACAGGACTGCCTGGACATTTCAAAACTTTAGGGGAACATAAATCAAGGGAAACACAACACAAAAAGTTCACATACACACACAGAATCATACCACTCATTTCACATACAGACACACCCAGTTTTATGCACACAAACCTACACCACCTAACCGTAATACAGCTTCTTCCTGGGACTATAGTAATTGGTCACATTACTTGTAAATCACTTTCTGTCACCAGGACACCTACTCTCATTCCCAGCATAAATTTGGAATCAGTTTGCCCTCTACACTAAAACCAGCAAGAATGTCCCACTTTCTCATCTTCAAAGTTCTTCCTCCCCAAGTGACTGATTCCACAATACATACCGTTTTCACGTTCTGGGAAGGCCACCTGCAATTACAGAAGAGAAAACACTATGAGGATAAAATCACAGTGATGCTCAGGTCTTTTGTTCATTTGCTGACAGTAGAAAACCTGATAAGAAACAGTGGTCCAGGGAACCCAGCAAGGGTTATCAGAGCAAACCTACTCAGGCTGAAAGGCAAGAACTTTGCTGGGAGGGTGGAACCTCCAAGTCCTTTTAGGTTGGAAATTACAGAATTCTTTTCCTAGAGGAAAAATCGCTGCAGGAGAGAGAGCTCCGTACTCTACAGGCTGTAATGGATGCTGTCAATTTTAATGTCCTGTGGAATCAGGCACCATGAGATGGTAATAGACTCTCACTCCACATTCTGCCAACCAAGGGAATTGTATGTATCTGGAAGGAATACCCTCAAATATTCATAACTTAATTTTATTGAAAGGGAAATAAAGCAATATTTCTATCTCAGACCAGAAAAAATCCAGCTTACCCTGATGATCCACGGACGCTTTTCTTCTGTCCTATGACGCTGCAAGTCATCCGCCACATCCGCAGGGAGAGCTGGAGGGACACAGGGTAACTGTCAGGACACTGGTGCTGTGGCTCAGGAATTACTCAGGGGCTTTCTTCTCGATGAGGACATGGGGTGGTGTGTATGGATGTGGGAGGTTAGTAAGTGTGGGCTGAGCTGGTGTTGGGCCATCCTCTTTGGGGGATGAAGGAAGGCAAAGGACAAGAGGAAGGAAATGAAAACAGAGCTTTGGCTTTCTAGCTAAGGGGAGCCTAATCAGAAGTGAAGGGTCGATCTAAAAAATGGTAAACACTATAATGCATGCTCTGTTTCAATGACACAGACCCATGACCCAACCTGCCTGTTTTGAGCTTCTGCTAAATTGCCACTGTCGCTTGATTTTTCCCAGATCACTCTTTCCCCAGCATCCACAATGCCAGCTACGGCATTTATCATGTCTTCTGTTGTATGATATTTTATACTTGATTAATAGCAACCTCAATTAAAGGACTGAATTCAATCCGAGACAAAAAATACTACATTTTTTCACTAATCACTTGTCTTAAAGAAAATCAAATACACAAGATTTGACAAAACTGAAGTCCTACCAGTTAGATACAGCCACTATCAATCGTATCATATTTTTCTCCCAGTCTTTGTTTTGTATACAATGTACGTATGCCCATTGAGTCAGGGGCTGTCCATACTCTACGGAGCTGTTCCATAAGTGGGACGCTTCGTTATGAAGAGGGAGCCCAGACTGAGCACAGCCTGTCTCTAACCCAGCTGTGCAGGAGAAGTGTACAGCCTAACAATCAGGTTCCACTTTGAGTCCTTGGGTGTGGGCTACAGGAATTGACCAATTCTAAGGCTTATGATAATGTTATCCAATACAATAAAATAGCTCCCTGATTCTTATCTGCTTTTGGCCTTGTTTAAGCAATGACACCAGCACTGACAGATATGACCTGTACTGTATACATGGGGTCTCACACCTCTCAGAATCTGGGAGCTGACCAGGAGAATGCAGGTCCTGAGGTGAATTTCACATTAATGACTGTGCCAAAGTCAACTGATAAGCCCACCCATAGCTGCCCTGGATTCTGTGACCACTAATGCCACCTGATGGGCAAGGTCTGGACCTTTGGAGATGCTAGGACTTCCAGCCAAGGATACGGATGCAGGGACTCCATTGCTCCATGACTGAGGATCCCTTGGCTGAGTGGTAAGTGCAGGTCAGGGATCCAGAGCACCCACATTGGGACCCACCCCTGGGTTCTCAGTTTGGCTTTTCCACTTAGGAGGTCAAGAGCTGAGAACATTTATCTCTGCACCATCTCCTTCTGAGGAAAAGGAATATTAACCAAATCTGGGCAACAGCTGTGTTGAGGGAAGAACAAGGTAGTGTACAGACAGTGTGCAGTGGTGACGAGCTTTGTTGACAGGTGAATTGTGCTGTGTAAGAGGGAAATATCTCCTGAGGAAACACACACACGCTCACGCATGCAGGTTCACAATCACACCACATAGGCTCACACATGGACCCCACCCCAACCCTGATACACACAAACCCACATCATCTAAATGATGCAGCTACTTCCAGGGCCATAGAACTTGGGCATGGCTCTTTACTGGGAAATCACTCTCTAGCTCTACACCCCCAGCCCTCATCCCTGTAGGGACCCTGAATCAGGGTGTCTCTCCAAGCAAAGCCAGCAAGAGAGTCCCACCTTCTTCATCATCTAGATTGTTCCTCAGCACAGGGGTGAACTCTGAATACATACCGTTTTTGTTTGCTGTCCAATCCACCTGTGATTAGAGAAGAGAAAACAGTGTAAGGATCTCAGCATCCTGTGCTCTGTGGACACAGGTATTTCATCTCTTTTTTTGTCCTCAGAAAACCAAATGGGAAACTGTTGTTGAGCCAATGGCCCCAAAAGAAACCAGAGAAGACAGCTGTGGGAAAGGCTGGAGCTTTGCCTGGAAGATCTCTCAGGTCCACTTTCAGGAGCAAATACAAAAGTCTATTTCAAGGAGGGAAATTTTCTGCTGAGGAAAGTGTGTCTGACTCTACAGTTTCTAACTGATGTTGCCATTTTTTAAATGGCCTTTTGAATGAGTTATCTGTTGGGAAAGACCTTCAATCAGCATCCATCCAACCAAGCAAAATTGTATACATCAGCTGTCTTGAACATTGTAGATCTTCATATCTGAAATCAATTGGAAAAGAAAGAAATGAAGCAAACTTTTAATCTCTGATAAATAAGGGGAGCTTACCCTGGAGGTAGCAGGAGCCACTTTAATTGTCCTCACATGGGGCAGTTTCTCCAACAGGTCCTCAGGGGGCTCTAGGAGGACACAGAGTAAGTGTCAGGACACTGGTGATGCTGCTCAGGAATTACTCAGAGAGCCTCGTTAATGTGGACACAGGGTGGGAGTGTATGGATGCAGGTGGTTACTGAGTGTGGACTGAGGTGCTGTTGGACAAACCTCCCTGGTGGGTGGAGGAAGGCAAAGGGGAGGAACATTTCAGAAATGAGGAAGAGAACCTTTAGCTTTCTAGCTGTAGGGAACCTAATCAATTTGAAAGTGTCAGTCTGAAAAAGCTTGAACACTAACATTGCACTATGTTTCAGTATAGAGTCCCACGGCCCCTCTGCCCATTTGAAAGTCCCTCCAAATCCCCCTTCTTCTTGAAATGTTACAAGACTCTTTCAGCTTCCTTCTAATCAAATATGTTGCTCCTTCATTCATCGTCCATTCTGTTGGATTGTTGACTTATTTTATTGTGATGAAATATACATATTTATATATGTATATTTACATAATTTTCATAATTTTGAAGTATACAGTTCACTAGCATTTCTTACTTTCACAATGCTGTGTACCCATCAACACAATCTACATCTTAATCTTTTTCATCATTTCAACGTAACCTCTGTACCCATTAAATCATAATCCACCTTACTCCTGCCTCCTGACCTTGGTCATTTCTACTTCCGGTGTCTGTGAGTTTGCCTACACTAGGTACCTCATACAAGTGGAATCATATAATATTTGTCTTTCTGCGCCTGCCTTATTTCACTAACAATAATATATTTTTTATATTATTTGGATCATTCATTTTGTAGCATAAGTCAATCTTTAATTCCTTTTTATGGTTGAAAATTATTCCATTCTGTGTATATATCACATTTTATTTATCCATTCATCACCTCATGGACTTTGGATTGTTTCTATCTTTGGGCTACTAAGAATAATGCGACTATGAACATTAGTGTACACATTTCTGTATGGCACCATAATGGTGACAAATAATACTGTACATATTTCAAATATCATTGAATATAACAACACAAGGTGTGACTCTGAGGTGAACTATGGACTTTTCATTAGTAAAAATATACTTACATTGTTTCACTAATTGTAACAAATGTACTTCACCTATGCTATATATTATTAATAGCTGAAACTGGAGTGACAGGATACAGGAATTTTCTGTATTGCATGTACAACTTTTATGTCAATATAATCCTGTTCTAAATAATGTCTAATAATTTAAAGAAATCTCAAAACATGGTTTCAGGGCGGGATGTGTTGTTGCTGACGTTCAAAAATCAGCTAATATCTAAACCATAACTAGAGACCATCTTCCCTCTTAAACATGAACCAAATGTTGAATTTTAAATGCATGTTTACTTCCATGGTTAAAACAGTACCAGCTGGCTTAGTTAAGTTTCAATTTGAACACATGGAATAAAAGAAGAATACTGCTTAATATTTCATAGCTTTTTCTTCAATATGAGGCACGGAATCAACTAGAATAATTATTCTTGAGTGAACCGAATGAGACATTTTCCACAGTACCTTCAGCTGGGTCATTTATAGGGTGCATCCTAAAATGTGGCCGGATGCGGATCTTTTTCAGCCAGCCTGGGGTTGATATTCTTGACCTCTGATGAGTGTTTCTTCTTCTCGCATTCTGGGAGCAGCATCCTGGGAAATGCATTACAATAGAGACAACTATTGACATCTTGCTGGCAGAAGACCATGGGGAAATTAGCAATAATTTATTCACAGTTCAATCCTTTGGTCCCTTTCCTCACCAGCGGCCCAGCAGAGCCTCCTGAATCAAAGTTGGACTTAGGAAGATCTTGCAGTTTGGTATGCAGTGAAAACACCCAACAGACAGGTTTTGTGGGCAAATATCTTTATTTAACTGAGAATGTCTAGAAACTCAGCAAACCATTGGGACCATGACTGATGGACTGGATTCAAATCCCGTTTAGAAGAAGCATGTACTTCGGAAAGATATATAGATCCCTCTTTGCCTCAGTTCCCTGTTCTGAGATGTAGGAATGCTAATATGGCCTACTTTTAGCATTATGTCATGGGGCCAAAAAAGATTGAATATAGGTAAAATGTTTGAAAAATAAAGGACCGGTGCTTCAAAAAGCTCTATAAGTGTTCAATCCTGAATGATGGCAAGAAGAAGCTGGATATTTCGTAGCTGTTGAAAGGAGAGAAGGGATTTGACGGCTCCAAGTAAAGGGGGATTCAAGCTTACTCTTCAGCTTTTTCATGGGAACAATGCTTTACAGCTCATGGAGAATATCCATTATCATGTCTGACACCCAGCCCTCTTGGGGGTGAAGGGGAGGGCAAAGTGGGGGCTGTAACCCATATGTTATGGTGGAGGGTGTGGAAATTTAGAGAGATAAGTGACTGTCCAAGAGTCACCACCATGATGAATGATGGATCACGGACAGGACAGACAGAGCCAGTGCCTACCCTGAGCTCAATCCCTGGGGTAGATCTCTTGGTTCTGTCTTCACTGTATGCAGTGTTTCTTGCCCAGCACACAGAAACAGGGCCGGCACAAGTGATGGAAGACAGACTTTCCACAGGAGAAGGACATTTCGTTTCCTTAGCACAGAATCCGATAGTGAATATTAGCCTCAAAGGAGAAAGGTGGAGTGACTTTCCTCCATCTACTCCTGGAGGCTCCTTCTTTCTCGGACTCCTCCAGAACTGGGTGTGGCATGTGGGTACAAGCATGGGCTCCCTGCAAAAGGAAGGAGGCCTGCCTAGCACTAGGTGCTTCAGGTAAGGGGGGAGGACTCATCCCGAGGCTCTAATAGGAAACAGTTAGAATGAGGGAAGTGGCAGAGAGATGTATCATAACCATTCAGAATGCTATGAGACCTACTAAGAGATGAGATTTCTTATTAAATGAAGTTGTAATTGACCCAGTAGTAGGGATGCTGAAACCCAGCTTTGTTCATTAAGAATCCAGCCATGGAGCAACTAAGTCCGTGCACCACAACTACTAAGCCTGTGCTCTAGAGCCCGCAAGTCACAACTACTGAGCCCACGTGCCACAACTACTGAAGCCCATGCACCTAGAGCCCATGCTCTGGAACAACAGAAGCCACCGAAATGAGAAGCCCGCGCACTGCAACGAAGAGCCAACACAGCCAAAAAATAACAATCATCATCATCATCCAGTAAACATTTGCCTGGGTGGTGATAGGATTTGTTTTCCAGGTTAAATGAGGCTCACCTGGTATAAAATCAATGCACACACTGAAAGTGTACAGTTTATTTACTTTTATATCCATACCCATTCATGATGCAGTGGTGATGGGAATATTTTCTAGAAAGTTGGCACCAGTAACAGTGATGTTTAGGGGAACATAAATCAAGGGAAACACAACACAAAAAGTTCACATACACACACAGAATCATCCCACTCATTTCACATACAGACACACCCAGTCTCATGCACACAAACCTACACCACCTAACCGTAATACAGCTTCTTCCTGGGACTATAGTAATTGGTCACATTACTTGTAAATCACTTTCTATCACCAGGACCCCTACTCTCATTCCCAGCACAAATTTGGAATCAGTTTGCCCTCTACACTAAACCCAGCAAGAATGTCCCACTTTCTCATCTTCAAAGTTCTTCCTCCCCAAGTGACTGATTCCACAATACATACCGTTTTCACGTTCTGGGAAGGCCACCTGCAATTACAGAAGAGAAAACACTATGAGGATAAGATCACAGTGATGCTCAGGTCTTTTGTTCATTTGCTGACAGTAGAAAACCTGGTAAGAAACAGTGGTCCAGGGAACCCAGCAAGGGTTATCAGAGCAAACCTACTCAGGCTGAAAGGCAAGAACTTTGCTGGGAGGATGGAACTTCCAAGTCCATTTAGGTTGGAAATTACAGCCATTCTTTTCCTAGAAGAAAAATCGATGCAGGAGAGAGAGCTCCATACTCTACAGGCTGTAATGGATGCTGCCAATTGTAATGTCCTGTGGAATCAGGCACCATGAGTTGGTAATAGACTCTCACTCCACATTCTCCCAACCAAGGGAATTGTATGTATCTGGAAGGAATACCCTCAAATATACATAACTTAATTCTATTGAAAGAGAAATAAAGCAATATTTCTATCTCAGACCAGAAAAAATCCAGCTTGCCTTGGGGATCCACGGGGGCTTTTCTTCTGTCCTATCACGGTGCAGGTCATCCACCGCAACCTCAGGGAGAGCTGGAGGGACACAGAGTAACTGTCAGGACACTGGTGATGCGGCTCAGGAATTACTCAGGGGCTTTCTTCTCGATGAGGACATGGGGTGGTGTGTATGGATGTGGGAGGTTAGTAAGTGTGGGCTGAGCTGGTGTTGGGCCATCCTCTTTGGGGGATGAAGGAAGGCAAAGGACAAGAGGAAGGAAATGAAAACAGAGCTTTGGCTTTCTAGCTAAGGGGAGCCTCATCAGAAGGGAAGGGTCGATCTAAAAAATGGTAAACACTATAATGCATGCTCTGTTTCAATGACACAGACCCATGACCCATCCTGCCTCTTTTGAGCTTCTGCTAAATTGCCACTGTCTCTTGATTCTTCCCAGATCACTCTTTCCCCAGCATCCACAATGCCAGCTACTGCATTTATCATGTCTTCTGTTGTATGATATTTTATACTTGATTAACAGCAACCTCCATTAAAGGACTGAATTCAATCCTAGACAAAATATGCTATATTTATTCACTAATCACTTGTCTTAAAGAAAATCAAATACACAAGATTTGACAAAACTGAAATCCTACCATTTAGATACAGCCACTATCAATCGTATCATATTTTTCTCCCAGTCTTTGTTTTCTATACAATGTACGTATGCCCACTGAGTCAGGGGCTCTCCATACTCTAGGGAGCTGTTCCATAAGTGGGACACTTCGTTATGAAGAGGGAGCCCGGACTGAGCACAGCCTGTCTCTAACCCAGCTGCGCAGGAGAAGTGTACAGGCTAACAGTCAGGTTCCACTTTGAGTCCTTGGGTGTGGGCTACAGGAATTGACCAATTCTAAGGCTTATGGTAATGTTATCCAATACAATAAAATAGCTCCCTGATTCTTATCTGCTTTTGGCCTTGTTTAAGCAATGACACCAGCACTGACAGATATGACCTGTACTGTATACATGGGGTCTCACACCTCTCAGAATCTGGGAGCTGACCAGGAGAATGCAGGTCCTGAGGTGAATTTCACATTAATGACTGTGCCAAAGTCAACTGATAAGTCCACCCATAGCTGCCCTGGATTCTGTGACCACTAAGGCCACCTGATGGGCAAGGTCTGGACCTTTGGAGATGCTAGGACTTCCAGCCAAGGATACGGATGCAGGGACTCCCTTGCTCCATGACTGAGGATCCCTTGGCTGAGTGGTAAGTGCAGGTCAGGGATCCAGAGCACCCACATTGGGACCCACCCCTGGGTTCTCAGTTTGGCTTTTCCACTTAGGAGGTCAAGAGCTGAGAACATTTATCTCTGCACCATCTCCTTCTGAGGAAAAGGAATATTAACCAAATCTGGGCAACAGCTGTGTTGAGGGAAGAACAAGGTAGTGTACAGACAGTGTGCAGTGGTGACGAGCTTTGTTGACAGGTGAATTGTGCTGTGTAAGAGGGAAATATCTCCTGAGGAAACACACACACGCTCACGCATGCAGGTTCACAATCACACCACATAGGCTCACACATGGACCCCACCCCAACCCTGATACACACAAACCCACATCATCTAAATGATGCAGCTACTTCCAGGGCCATAGAACTTGGGCATGGCTCTTTACTGGGAAATCACTCTCTAGCTCTACACCCCCAGCCCTCATCCCTGTAGGGACCCTGAATCAGGGTGTCTCTCCAAGCAAAGCCAGCAAGAGAGTCCCACCTTCTTCATCATCTAGATTGTTCCTCAGCACAGGGGTGAACTCTGAATACATACCGTTTTTGTTTGCTGTCCAATCCACCTGTGATTAGAGAAGAGAAAACAGTGTAAGGATCTCAGCATCCTGTGCTCTGTGGACACAGGTATTTCATCTCTTTTTTTGTCCTCAGAAAACCAAATGGGAAACTGTTGTTGAGCCAATGGCCCCAAAAGAAACCAGAGAAGACAGCTGTGGGAAAGGCTGGAGCTTTGCCTGGAAGATCTCTCAGGTCCACTTTCAGGAGCAAATACAAAAGTCTATTTCAAGGAGGGAAATTTTCTGCTGAGGAAAGTGTGTCTGACTCTACAGTTTCTAACTGATGTTGCCATTTTTTAAATGGCCTTTTGAATGAGTTATCTGTTGGGAAAGACCTTCAATCAGCATCCATCCAACCAAGCAAAATTGTATACATCAGCTGTCTTGAACATTGTAGATCTTCAGATCTGAAATCAATTGGAAAAGAAAGAAATGAAGCAAACTTTTAATCTCTGATAAATAAGGGGAGCTTACCCTGGAGGTAGCAGGAGCCACTTTAATTGTCCTCACATGGGGCAGTTTCTCCAACAGGTCCTCAGGGGGCTCTAGGAGGACACAGAGTAAGTGTCAGGACACTGGTGATGCTGCTCAGGAATTACTCAGAGAGCCTCGTTAATGTGGACACAGGGTGGGAGTGTATGGATGCAGGTGGTTACTGAGTGTGGACTGAGGTGCTGTTGGACAAACCTCCCTGGTGGGTGGAGGAAGGCAAAGGGGAGGAACATTTCAGAAATGAGGAAGAGAACCTTTAGCTTTCTAGCTGTAGGGAACCTAATCAATTTGAAAGTGTCAGTCTGAAAAAGCTTGAACACTAACATTGCACTATGTTTCAGTATAGAGTCCCACGGCCCCTCTGCCCATTTGAAAGTCCCTCCAAATCCCCCTTCTTCTTGAAATGTTACAAGACTCTTTCAGCTTCCTTCTAATCAAATATGTTGCTCCTTCATTCATCGTCCATTCTGTTGGATTGTTGACTTATTTTATTGTGATGAAATATACATATTTATATATGTATATTTACATAATTTTCATAATTTTGAAGTATACAGTTCACTAGCATTTCTTACTTTCACAATGCTGTGTACCCATCAACACAATCTACATCTTAATCTTTTTCATCATTTCAACGTAACCTCTGTACCCATTAAATCATAATCCACCTTACTCCTGCCTCCTGACCTTGGTCATTTCTACTTCCGGTGTCTGTGAGTTTGCCTACACTAGGTACCTCATACAAGTGGAATCATATAATATTTGTCTTTCTGCGCCTGCCTTATTTCACTAACAATAATATATTTTTTATATTATTTGGATCATTCATTTTGTAGCATAAGTCAATCTTTAATTCCTTTTTATGGTTGAAAATTATTCCATTCTGTGTATATATCACATTTTATTTATCCATTCATCACCTCATGGACTTTGGATTGTTTCTATCTTTGGGCTACTAAGAATAATGCGACTATGAACATTAGTGTACACATTTCTGTATGGCACCATAATGGTGACAAATAATATTGTACATATTTCAAATATCATTGAATATAACAACACAAGGTGTGACTCTGAGGTGAACTATAGACTTTTCATTAGTAAAAATATACTTACATTGTTTCACTAATTGTAACAAATGTACTTCACCTATGCTATATATTATTAATAGCTGAAACTGGAGTGACAGGATACAGGAATTTTCTGTATTGCATGTACAACTTTTATGTCAATATAATCCTGTTCTAAATAATGTCTAATAATTTAAAGAAATCTCAAAACATGGTTTCAGGGCGGGATGTGTTGTTGCTGACGTTCAAAAATCAGCTAATGTCTAAACCATAACTAGAGACCATCTTCCCTCTTAAACGTGAACCAAATGTTGAATTTTAAATGCATGCCGCAGAGCACAGGGAGATCAGCTTGGTGCTTTGTGACCGCCTGGAGGGGTGGGATGGGGAGGGTGGGAGGGAGGGAGATGCATGAGGGAAGGGATGTGGGAACAGATGTATATGTATGACTGATTCACTTTGTTATAAAGCAGAAACTAATAAAAAAATAAAATTCAATAGATAAATAAATAAATAAATAAATAAATAAATGCATGTTTACTTCCATGGTTAAAACTGTACCAGCTGGCTTAGTAAGTTTCAATTTGAACACATGGAATAAAAGAAGAATACTGCTTAATATTTCATAGCTTTTTCTTCAATATGAGGCACGGAATCAACTAGAATAATTATTCTTGAGTGAACCGAATGAGACATTTTCCACAGTACCTTCAGCTGGGTCATTTATAGGGTGCATCCTAAAATGTGGCCGGATGCGGATCTTTTTCAGCCAGCCTGGGGTTGATATTCTTGACCTCTGATGAGTGTTTCTTCTTCTCGCATTCTGGGAGCAGCATCCTGGGAAATGCATTACAATAGAGACAACTATTGACATCTTGCTGGCAGAAGACCATGGGGAAATTAGCAATAATTTATTCACAGTTCAATCCTTTGGTCCCTTTCCTCACCAGCTGCCCAGCAGAGCCTCCTGAATCAAAGTTGGACTTAGGAAGATCTTGCAGTTTGGTATGCAGTGAAAACACCCAACAGACAGGTTTTGTGGGCAAATATCTTTATTTAACTGAGAATGTCTAGAAACTCAGCAAACCATTGGGACCATGACTGATGGACTGGATTCAAATCCCGTTTAGAAGAAGCATGTACTTGGGAAAGATATGTAGATCCCTCTTTGCCTCAGTTCCCTGTTCTGAGATGTAGGAATGTTAATATGGCCTAAGTTTAGCATTATGTCATGTGTCCAAAAATGATTGAATATAGGTAAAATGTTTGAAAAATAAAGGACCGGTGCTTCACAAATGCGCTATAAGTGTTCAATCCTGAATGATGGCAAGAAGAAGCTGGACATTTCGTAGCTGTTGAAAGCAGAGAAGTGATTTGACGGCTCCAAGTAAAGGGGGATTCAAGCTTACTCTTCAGCTTTTTCATGGGAACAATGCTTTACAGCTCATGGAGAATATCCATTATCATGTCTGACACCCAGCCCTGTTGGGGGTGAAGGGGAGGGCAAAGTGGGGGCTGTAACCCATATGTTATGGTGGAGGGTGTGGAAATTTAGAGATAAGTGACTGTCCAAGAATCACAACCATGATGAATGATGGATCTGTGACAGGACAGACCCCTGGACCCCTGAGCCAGGAGTTCCCCTCACTCTCTCTCTCAAATTCTCCTGCCCCAATTTTTCTGTGGGTGAGAGCTGATGCCCTGGAGGAGCTGCCTGAGCCTAGAAAAGAACCCAAATCCTTACCCTACTTTTCGTCTCTATATTTCAATCCCTCATTCAAAATACATCAGTTTCTTATGAACAAAGCTCCCCTGAAGGACCACAGGAATTCCAACTGTGTCCGTTCTCCCCAGCCTCTTCATACCGTCAACTATCTCACAAGCATCCTTCACAATGACCAGCTCACCATGCTGAGTGACCAGTGGTCTGTTACATTCCTAGGTTGCCTCAGAGCTCAAAACCTCTAAGCAAAAGGCCACATGATGGCTCTACCAAGAATCAGCTTCCCTTCAATTGACCAAGTTTGGATGAATAGTTACCATGAATTAACTGGGGAGGTGGCCATCTCTGCTGGGCTTTGGTGGCTTAGTTAAGTGTGTGATGCTCAAAGTCTCACTGACAATTGATCTGAGCACCCATTCGAGCAGCCTGGACCAAGGGCTTGCTAAGAATGGGCAAGCGTTCAAGTCTTTCCTCACTAATATTCTGGCTCTATAAACTCATCATTTTCTAGACCCTGTAGTGGAAGGCAATAGAATCCCACATTCTTTTTGAAAGTCATCTCCATACTCAGAGGCTGGAGACCCCACCCCAGGATTCTCCTTGAGAATCACCAGACAGACCCTCCTTCCCTCAGTGACCAAATGTTCATTCCACTAATGTGATGGCACTGGCCCTTCTCACCAAACTCCCTGGCAGCCGCCAAACAGCCAGTGATCTTGTCCACAGCAACCCATGGAAATCCAACCAGTGAATCCCAGGTTCTTTCCTTTATAAAACTCTCTGGATTTAGACCTTGAATATTTGGTTTCAGATTGACAGCTACATTTAGAAGAGCTGAGCTGTAATTCCCCTTTCCTCCTATAATGACCATTGCTGAGGAGATATGAAGATTCTCCTGCTTCAGTAAAAGCATAATGAGTGAGTTCCCTTTATCTGTTCTCTGGTAGAGTGTGTACAAAATTGGCATTTGGAGATAGTATGTTTTTCTAAATTTAGGAAAATATTTAAGGCAGCTGGCTTGATAGAAGAATCAAAAATATAACTTAAGTAATATAACAAACTATAAAATATATTTATAACTGTAGATAAATGTGGTAGAAATCAAAAAAGAAAACAAAAAAGATGAGGAACATATATCAGTAAAAGTTAACCAGCACATTTGAAGGAACAGCCTTCAGAGGATGAATATGAACCTACCTCCAGAACAATTCAGATTGTCCATTTTCAAAGTCTCAAGGGGTGAGAGTGAGAGCTTCTCATCCGTCACCGTATGTGAACCTCTCAGTTCACAGAATGGCAGTTGGAATGGAATGCCAAGATGTGCATTATCATATTACCATAGTGACAGGTCACAATAGAACTTTCAGAATGAACTGGACTCTGCACAGGATGGGTCCAACTGCTGTTGTCTAGAAAGTGTGTTTCCAAGGACAAGTTTGGCTCTTCAGAGTAAACATTTTATTTCCGAAGTTGAATCTCAGGCGCACAATTTACTCTCTCATTAAGAAAATAATTTATATGGGAGAAAATGATCTGCCCCCCCAAATACAGTTGATAGTGCACATTTCAGGGTGAAGATGGACAAAGGTAACACGTTGAGAATAAAAAGAGGTTCTATTCTTGACTGAAATATCATCCTGTTGCTGAACGCAAGTCCATGTGCCTGACAAACAGTGAGGCCAAACAATACCAACATGTCGAGCTTGGAGCATTGGAGCAGAGAAAGGTTTACTGCAGGGCCATGTGAGGAGATGGGCGGCTCATGCCTTAGAAAACCCTGAACTCCCCAAAAGCTTTCAGCAAAGCCCTTTCATGGGAAAGGTAAGGGAGGGGTGTGGTTAGTTGCTTCAAACTTCTAAGGTCAGATCCTCTTTTCTTGAGTCAGGTCATGGTCAGGTCACGATGTTCCTGTAAGCCTCCATCAAAACAAATGTTACTCTCTGTACTGACAAGAAAGGGCAAGGTCCCGAGGCTCAACTCTTGCTCTCCAGAGTCCAGGTCCTGGCCAAGAGGAGGGGGTCTGTGTGCAGGCTGGTTACCCTGCCCGGGAGTGTCCGTCCATCAACCAGTCTGGGTTCTCCCACCAGTGCCCAGGCCTGCTTGAAGAAGCAGATCTCAGGTGGCGGTGCCCTCCAGGCCAGGTCCCCAGACCCTGCCCAGCCTTCATCACTGAGGGAGCCAGGCGCCCAGGACCCCGCCGGCCCTCAGGCTTTTCCTTTAAACTGGAGAGAATCATTTGTAGCAAATACCAGTCAGGTGAATTCCCAGCTGCCAACAACTGCCCTTTGACGAGAACAGCCCAACCACAGAGGCGGACCTGAAGTAATGATGTGCAAAGTCCTTGCAGCTGAACCTTGACCTCTGGCCTCTTCCTGGGGTGGACAACTGATCAAAGCTGGACCAAGTTTTGAAACTTGAGCAGAGAGTCTGAAGCCGGTTGAAGCTCTTACCTGGATGACAGTGTCCGTGTACTCCAGGTGCTGAGGCCTCTGTGCACCACGACCCATGGGGACCGCTGCTGCCATTAGGTCGCTGAGGCAGGGACGGGGGGTAGGTTCACGCCTGCCCAGCCCCTATTACAATCTCCACCCATTTCTACTCTTCCTCCCCACACTTTTCTAGATAAAATAATTTAAAATGTAAGATTTAATCTTATTATAAACAAAGTTAAGTTTTCATGTCTAATGTCCAGTTGTATTCTTAGTGTCCTATAAATTCGGTTTTTCTCCTCACAGAAATTAATATTTTTGCCACGTATTGCAAGTATATTTCCAATTTGTCACTGTCTTTTTATCAGTTACTCTTACTTTTATCATGAAGACATTTATTTTATTTTCAAAAATCAGTAATTCAAATATTTTTATTTGTTACTTTTGGCTGTGAGAAAGGTAAGGAAGAAGAATAGTATGACTAATATTCATATTAAGGACTAAATACTCCTTTAAGAAAATATTTTACTAATTAGGAAAATAACTACAGGTTATGTTACATTAGTTCTGCCTTCAAGGTGCCCACACTCTAGTGCCATGAAGATATAAATCAAATTTAGAGCCCAATAATAATAAATAGCTCAATCCAGGTGACTTGTAACACCCATTGCAATGTTTGCACTTCAAACTGTTTTATGTGATTCCCTAATTATATTATATGGTAACCTAATAAATGATCTCAAATCCATTAGATAAAAGGCATGATAAAAAATTAAGAAATAGACTTAGTAAAATAAAGGGTACCATGGCAAAATAATGTGTTTCCCTTGATTTATAAACCCATTAATCCTGAATGAACATTTTGGTAACATTTCATCTGGTTTGTGAGTCCATTTTACAAGTATAAGCAGTTCACTTGGAGGAATTTTGTTGATTCCTGCTGGGTTTAAAACTTCAGTTAAGTGACTACCATTCTATTTCTCATGAGAGCTAGCTTAACTCCTTCCATTTTTCTTCATAATTCTCATCTTTGAGAGCAGGAACATGTTGGTTGGAATAATTTTGCATCCCAGTAGGAGCAATTATACATTTTCTCATGTGATTGATACTGCACGCAAGTCTATTGGTGATCAGTAACCTGTGCCTTGTAATTCCTTTAATTTCATTTATATTCAGCTGGGAAAGGAGCCAGATTTCTCCTGGCTTCCACACACTCGCTGATGGTTAGACAATAAATAAGATTTTTATTTTCCTTCCTGTACTTGTAGGCTTGTCGGCTATAACACTTTCTTCTTTTTGCAGCATTTTCTGTCACTATCTTTATTTTTAAATTAAGTGTATTTTATTTTGTGCAAAGTACCCCTTCAGCTTCAACAGAGAAGTTTCACTCTGCAGTATTTTTGTTACTATTCAGTCATATGATTTTAAACTTTATTATTTCTTCTTTCATCTAAGGGTTACTTACAAGAGTAAGTTTATTTCTCCCTAACTTCAGATGTGGTTGTTCCTTAGTAATCCCTTTATATCAAATACCAGCTTAATTGCGTTCTGGTCAAGAATGTGTTCTTTAGGATACTGGTTCTGGGAATATAATAAAACTTGCTTTATTACCTTGTAGCTGATTAATTTTTATGGATATGCTATGTTTGCTTGAAAATGATATGCATTCTACATTTGTTAGGTGTCATGTTCTATCTATACTCATTATATCAAGATCTTGTTTAGTTTAAATCTTCTATATCTTTATCAATTCTTAACATCTTGTTAATATTCCTGGCTTGGATTTAAGTTTTTTTTTCTTCTTAGCATTTCTACATTGTTACATGTGTATATATGTGGTGCTATTATTAGATGCATACATATTTATAATTTATACTCAGTATGATTTTTATCATCCTGATGACTTTAATACTACTATTTAACATATTGTTTGTTTGACATGAACACAAATACATCATTGATATTTTAAATATTTGGTTTGCTTATAAATTTATGCTCTTTTAATTTCAAATTCTAAGTTTTTTGGGTTTTTTTAAATTTACTTAGGGCCTAAAACTTATCCCCTTGCAAAAAAGCATATAACTTTATTTTTAAATTGACTTATTGATTTTTTTTAACCTGGATTATTTCTTTGGCACATTTAATTTCATATATATTGATTCATTCTTACAATCTTATTTTACTTATTTAATGTTTTCTATTTATCTGATTTTCAACATTTGTTTTGTTGGTTAGCATGTAGGTACATATACTTGGGTGTGTGTGTGTGTGTGTGTGTGTGTGTGTGTGTGTTTTAGTGTAACTTTTCAATTTTGGATTGATTTCACTTATATACTACTCTAATTGCATTTCACACAACTATTTTATTTTTTTTGATTGAAGTATAGTTGATTTATAATGTGTTATTTTCTGACAATGTGATTTGGTTTTATATATATATATATATATATATATATATATATATATATATATGTATATATTCTTTTTAATATTCTTTTCCATTATCGTTTATTACAAGATATTGAATACAGTTCCCTGTGGTACACAATGTGTCCTTGTTGATTATCTATTTTATATATAGTAGTGTGTATATGTTAATCTCAAATTCCTCATTTATCCCTCCACTCCTCTCCCTGTTATCCCTTATGGTAACCATAAGTTTGTTTTCTAGGTCTGTGGGTCTATTTGTTTTGTAGATAAGTTAGTTTGTATCATTTTTTTTTCAGACTTCACAAATAAGCGATATCATATGATATTTGTCTTTTTCTGTCTGGCTTACTTCACTTAGTATGATAATCTCTAGGTCCACCCATGTTGCTGCAAATGGAATTATTTCATTCTTTTTTGTGGCTGAGTAGTATTTTATTGTATATATGTACATCTTCTTTATCCATTCATCTGTCGATGGACATTTAGGTTGCTTCCATGTCTTGGCTATTGTGAATAGTGCTGCTATGAACACAGAAGTGCATGTATCTTTTCAAATAGAGTTTCCTCCAGCTACATGCCCAGGAGTGGGATTGCTGGTCATATGATAGTTCTATTGTTTATTTTTTTAAGGAAACTCCATACAAGTTTCCATAGTGGCTGCACCAATTTATATTCTCACCAACAGTGTAGGAGGGTGCCCTTTTCTTCATACCCTCTCTAACATTTATTATTTGTAGAATTTTTTGATGATGGCCATTCTGACTGGTGTGAGGCGATATCTCATTGTAGTTTTGATTTGCATTTCTCTGATAATTGGTGAAGCTGAGCATCTTTTCATGTGCCTTTTGGCTATCTGTATGTCTTCTTTGGAGAAATGTCTATTTAGGTCTTCTGCCCATTTTTGGATTTGTTGTTGTTGTTGTTGTTGTTATGCATTGTACGAGCTGTTTGTATATTTTGGAAAGTAATCCCTTGTCAGCCGAATTGTTGGCAAATATGTCCTCCCATTCCATAGGTTGTCTTTTCATTTTGTTTATGTTTTCCTTTGCTGAGCAAAACTTATAAGTTTGATTGTGTTCTGTTTGTTTGTTTGTGCTTTTATTTCTATTGCCTTGGGAGACTGACCTAAGAAAACATTGGTATAATTTATGTCAGAAAATATTTTGCCTAAGTTCTCTTCAAGGAGTTTTATTCTGTGATGTCTTATATTTAAGTCTTTAAACCATTTTGAATTTATTTTGGTGTAGGGTGTGAGGGTGTGTTCTAACTTTATTGATTTACATGCAGCTGTCAAACTTCCCCAACACCACTTGCAGAGAGACTGTCCTTTTCCCATTTTATATTCTCGCCTCCTTTGTCAGAGATTAATTGACTATAGGTGTGTGGGTTTATTTCTGGGCTCTCTATTCTGTTCCACTGACCCATATGTCTGTTTTTGTGCCAACACCACACCGTTTTGTTTACTGTAGCTTTGTAGTATTGTCTGAAGTCTGGGAGAGTTACGCCTCCCGCTTTGTTGTTTTTCCTTAGGATTGCTTTGGCAATTCTGGGTCTTTCATGGTTCCATATAAATTTTAGCATTATTTGTTCTGGTTCTGTGAAAAATGCCATTGGTAATTTGATAGGGGCTGCATCAAATCTGTAGATTGCTTTGGGCAGTATGGCCATTTTAACAATATTAGTTCTTCCAATCCAAGAACATGGCATATCTTTTCATTTCTTTGAATGATCTTCAAATTCCTTTACAGTTCTCAGAATATAGGTCTTTCACCTCCTTGGTCAGCTTTATTCCTAAGTATTTTTCTTTTTATATGATTTTCAAAGAGATTTTTTTTAACTTTCCCTTTCTGATATTTCATTATTAGTGTAAAGAAATGCAACAGATTTCTGTATGTTAATCCTGTATCATGCTACCTTGCTAAATTAATTTATCAGTTCTTGCAGTTTTGGTCACACTATTTTAGATATTATATACTGTTTTTATCTTACAATGGCTACTTTCTAAAATAGTACATGTTAAAATGTTAATTATTACTTTCCAAATTATATAATAAATCCAGAATTCTTTAATTCCAATATTTTATCCTGACATAGTTTTTACTTTACTTCTGCAATACAGTAAGCCCCCTACATATGAACCTTCAAGTTGCAAACTTTCAAAGATGCAAACGTGTGTTCGCATGTCCAATCATGTAAGTTACTTCATGTGTCTGGCTTCCATTGTCACGTGCATGCGTCCTCTACAAGTGGTTGTGCTTTTGTGTATTTTACTGTACAGTACTGTATACAGTATAATAATACAGTATCTTTATTTCAAGCCCAGGATGTTTGGAAGCAAGTGTAAAAGCAATGGTATATAGCTGTTGTATTAGTTGGGTACCTAGGCTAACTTTGATGGACTTAACGAGCAAATTGGACTTATGAATGAGCTCTCAGAATGGAACTCATTCATATGTAGGGGACTTACTATAATTTATAAGTATAAGCATTAGATGTAAATGTTATATTTTCATATACTCACAAATAGCTTTGACCAACATGATTACATTTTCAATATTAATTCTTGTGTTAAAAAACATTATTTGATGGAGTAAATTTGAAGATGTAATTGGCTTTATTCAATGATTCATGAATTGGGCAGCATCCCATCTAGCAAACAGAAAGGAGCTCTGAGGATCTGTACAAAATGGAAGGCTTTTATACACAGAAGGGGGCAAAAAGAAGTTTCTAACAAAGTATTATTTCAAGCAAGGTCACCTTTTTGGGGGGGATGTCACCTGTCTATGAGGCAGATTATCTCACTGGAACTAACCAGGTAATTCCAGAGTAACTGGTTAAAGTCACATCCCTGGAAGAGGCTGCAACTGTTAGTTATTAAGTCTATGATTAAGACCTATGATTCTTTGGATCTTCTTGTGGGTAACCTACGTCTCTCCCATGCCTTCAAACACCTGTCCTCCCAAAAAGCCCAGATCTGTACCTTGGGTCCAGACCCGTCTACCAGGCCCCTCTAAAGCACTGAAGATGAAGTAAGATCCTCTCGCCACCCCCAATCCCTTTCTACTGTGCTCTGTATCTCTCAAAAAGATGCAGCTGTAAACTGTCACCCACGCTTGCTGCCCTCTCTTTTCTAACTGGTCACCAGGCCTCACCCATTCTCTCTCAGATCTGCAAAATCCAGTCCCACCTTTTATAACTTAAGTGGGACCCTCAGATTACAACTCAGCCTGCACCAAATCAACTGCCTTCCACATGGAGGTCCGAGTGAGCCTCTGAACCACAAGTCCATCTCAGTCTTCTTTGGTGTTTCCCACAGCCTTCAGGATAAACACCCAAACTTCTGACAGGACAAACAAGGCCCCCTTCTCTTGGGCCCCACTAACTTTCCAGTATCAACTCTCATTTCTTTCCCAAACCCTGAGTTCCAGTCCTGTACATTAGTTTTGCCATATTTTCTTATATTTCTCAAACATCAACACACACTGCTCTCTCCTGCCACCCCAGGAGCTTCTACATATCCTTAGAAAGGATGGCACCTCCTCCAAGAAGCCTACCCTGAACTTTCCCTTCCAAGATTCTGTGCTCTGCAAAGGGGAAAGATCGGGGGGAGGGAGACATTAGGAGTTTGGCATTAACATAGACACACGACTCTATATAAAACAGATCATCAACAAGGACCTACTGCATAGCACAGGGAACTCTACTCTATATCCTGTAACAAACTTTACAGGAAAAGAATCTGAAAAAGAATGGATACATGAATAACTAAATCACTTTGCTGTACACCTGAAACTAACACAATATTGTACATCAACTAACCTCCAATATAAAATAATAATTAAATTTAAAAAAAGATTCTATGCTCTATAGCACCAGAACTCACTTCTTCCAGAGCACTGACTACTGTGCTTGTGTTTACCTGCCGCCCAGTAGAAGGGGAGATTACCTAGGGCAGAAGCATCGTCTCCAGCAGCCCTTGGTTCTGACAACTCATTCAAGTGCCAGGCTACTTTACACACATAACCTGCTTAATTCATTCTAAGAACCCACAGAAAGAGTGGTTATTAATGTCATTTTACAAGTGTGGGGATTGTAGTCCATAAGAAACCTGCCCAGGCCACAGACAGCATAAGCCCTGGAATTCAAACCCTAAGCTGCCTTCACACCAGTGAGCTTTGCACTATCTGATACGACTATTGAAAAAAAATTTTTTTCCTGAACCCTGTTTTAATGGAAAGGAAATGAAGCTGGGATATATCCATTTCCTAATCGCTTTGGTGTGTACCAGGCAAAGTCATTCAACAGACCAGGAAACATCTGTGCAACAATTAACGATGCTCCAAACTGTGCTAAGTGTTCTACTTTGTAGAGTCTAGAAGCATTAATACAGTGCATCCTTGTAACCACCACAGAGACTGGGACCTGTTAAGCCCACGCTACAGATGAGAACACTGAGACCAGGAAGCCTTAAGGCACTCAGCCGGGGTCACCGAGCTGGCAGGAGTCCTAGGCCACACGCCCCGTCTAGTGCACGCACACCCGGGCACTGGGCACTGGTTCTAGTGCCCACCCTCCACCTTGCACCATCAAAAACCCCGCTTCTCAGCGCCAACACGAGGGGCCCTGGAAGCGGGAAGTACAAACCTGTCTCGACAAGCCATGGATGGAAGAAGCTCTGGATACAAATCAGGGGCAGCGGGTGCTCAGGAGCAGCGCCAAGTGCACCCCGCGGAGGCGGTCGGCCTTAAGTCCGGCGGGGCATCCCGCAGGGAAGCGTGCACAGAGGGCAGAGGCACCAAGTCCTGCAGCGCGCACAGGTCCTCAGAGCGCGGAAAGAAGTCGGCCGCGCTGTCCCGGCACAGCTTCACCGAGTGATCATGGCCCAAGCACGGCCTCGGGAACGCTGGCTGCGGACACGATGGCCACACCCGCCTGGGGGCCCCGGCCCCTCGGGCGCCCACCGCCCGGCGGCTGCGCCCCGCAGCCTGCGCAGGACCGGCGTCGCAGCCAGAAGACATAGGGCCACGGGCCCCAGCTACGCCGACCCCCCCATGCCGTGCTCCAGAGACCCCGCGCGGCCCGGTGTTGGCGCAGGCATCTAGGGCCTCCATGCCACGGAGCTGGGGTTTACGTCAGCGGGCGGGACCGTTGGGGCGGGGCTCGAGGACGTCAGCACGCTCGCCGTGCGCCCGCACGCAGCCCTGTCTCCCATGGTGACGCGGCCTGAAGAGTAGGGGCTTGAGCTCTGAGACGAAGGCAGCGCGAAACATACGAGGTGTGGAGACTTTGGGGTTTCCAAAAAGCGTTTGCTGACTCATCCAAACAAAACTGAGACCTGGTTGTATCAACGCATTTTAAAAGTAAACTCCCGTAAGTGTCTGTGCTCCCCCCACCCAGGAGAGAGCCTGCACTCCGTGAGGGACACACGAAAGGCTGAGTGAACGTCTGCCTGTGGTCCCTTACCTGGTGCACGGGTGTGTGAATTTATGCGGAGAGCTCTTAATTTCTGTAGTTTCTGCTAATTTGACACGGTAGTTGGCAAATGGTGACGTGTTCCATGCATTCAGGACATGATCGTGGTTACTAATAATCACTTTGTTTGGTACTGACAACTCCACAGAGAATTTACTACTGAATATCCACTTTCCAGAAGAGAAACTGAGGCGTAGGAAGTGAAGTGACTGAGTAAGAGTAAGGACTCAGACAACTGGTGTTAGTAAATTAACCCTGCAAGGAGGCCGTTAGCCTGCGGTGGCTCTAGTGATGCGGCCGCCTATGTAAACCAACAAAAATCTAAGTCTGTCAACGCCTCAGGGTGGCGAACACTGCTGAGGACAACGAGTCACAAATCACCAACTAGGCTTTAAAGTTATAACAAGTCAGTCATTACCTTGCTTTGCTTCTGCCCTTTTAAAATAAACATCTCTGCAGCTCCTGTGGCTGGAGTGCTCCTCACCATTTCCGCTTTGGTGGTGCCTGAATTGAATCTATTTTTGCTCACGTAAAGTCTTATTTTAAATATGCCTCAGTTTGTCTTTTAACATTGGTCGTAGAAGTTGGATTTCTGTCCAGTTTCTAGAACAGTGGTCGTTCTCTGGTCAGGCCTTAGGCGTTATGCATACAACGTTCCTCTTCTACCACCACCTTCTGGATGCCTCCACCCACTACCAGATCCCGCGTATCAGATCCCCTAGATGTGGTCAGAAATGGCTTTCACATGCAGCATGCTCACATTATAATATCGCAGACACTCCTCCGTCCTCCAGCCAGCGTGTGAACTGAAACATTACCATTCCTGTTGAAGAGCCTGCTGCGACCACTTTCCCAAACACAGCCACTCCCCAGCTGACCCTGGGTAACCACTCTTCTGAACTTGGTCTCCATCACTGCATGGATGTCTTTCTATTTAGGCTACATTTTTAAGTATTCTTAAACCTCATATAGTATTCTACTATGTTTTGTCTTCTTACTTGCTTTTTTTAGTGTTATCTTTGCTAGGTTCATCCATGCTGACACATAAAGATCTGTCTAGTTCATGTACTTTCCTCACAATGTAGGATTCCCATGTAGGGAAGTACAATAATTTATATGTGCATTTTCCTGTTGATGGACATTTAAATTGTTTCCAATTTTCAGTATGATTTCTGTTTTAAAATATTTTTATATACTTTCTAAAGGTCACTTTACATTTACTGTTATTACAAAATATTGCCTATATTCCCTGTGTTGTACAGTACATCTTTGAGCCTATCGTACACCCAGTAGTTTACATCTCTCACTTCCCCACCCCGTATTGCCCCCTCCTCCCCCTCCACACTGGCAACCATTAGTTTGTTCTCTATATCTGTGTCTCCCCTTCTTTTTGTTATATTCGGTAGATTGCTGTACTTTTTAGATTCCATATATAGGTGATATCCTACAGTGTTTGTTTTTGTTTGACTTATTTCACTTACCACAATGTCCTCCAAGTCCATCTATGTTGCCGCAAATGGCAACATTTCTTTCTTTTTTAAGGCTGAGTAGTATGCCATTGGTTTTATGTACCGCATCTTCTTTATCCATTCATCAGTTGATGACACTTAGGTTGCTTCCTATCTTGGTAATTGTAAATACTGATGCTCCGTACATTGGGGTGCATGTATCTTTTCAAATACATGTCTTTGAAAACACGTGTTTTTGTTCTTTTTGGATTTATACCCAGGAGTGGAGTTGCGAGGTCATATGGTAGTTCTATTTTTAGTTTTTGAGGACCCTCCATACTGTTGTCCACAGTGGCTGCACCAGTTTACATTCCGACCAACAGTGTACCATGGTTCCGTTTTCTCTAAAAATTGTAAATTTTCTTCCTGGGGTAATTGAGATGATAGTTGAATAATAACATAAGATCAGGCGAAGTCTAAAGGAATTTTAGACAAGCTGGATCGAGTAGGAAAACTTCTGTTCGCTGGCGTCTGAGTGTTAGAGAGACACCAAGACATGTGGGCCAAGTTGTGGAGAGAAGGGAAACACAGACGCAAGCTTGACACTTGGTGCAGCTTTTCTCCTTGGGGCATTTGCTGATTCAAATGTTACAGCCTAGGAGCTGAAAAGCCAAAGAGTTCAAAAGACTCTAACGACAGAAGCCAAACGGCAAGAACCGTTTTACATTGATAAACAGCATTTTAACTATGGAGAAGCAGAAAATGAAAAGAAAGAACTTTGCATTACATTTAATAAAAGTTTAGGGAGATCTTTGTGGTATATTAGTGAACTTATTTGTGGAAATTTAGCCATGTACATTGTGTTGGAGAGGCACCAAGAGTTCAAGAATTCTCACAATTTGAGTACACAGTTGCCTTACATGTAGGCATGGTGGCATCCATTTACATAACAATGATTTGGAGGATGTTGTGTTAGTCAGCTCTTGCTGTGATAATGCTTTGGAACAAATCACACCAAAGTCAGTTACATAAACAAGAATTTATTTCTCTTGGACCTATGG
Source organism: Mesoplodon bidens (assembly GCF_964165515.1). Taxonomy (NCBI): domain Eukaryota; kingdom Metazoa; phylum Chordata; class Mammalia; order Artiodactyla; family Ziphiidae; genus Mesoplodon; species Mesoplodon bidens. Next base: position 200,400 of record NW_027671285.1, read on the forward strand.
GCTAGCTGCAGTGGCTCTCTTTTAGACCTCTAGATGGCTAGTTTTGCTCCGTGTTTTGGGTCAGTTTGAGGTCTGTCACACACCTCTTCGTCTGGAGCCCAACTGTGAGGCCGCAGCTCCCAGGCCCTGTCTTCTCTAAAAGTTCACTGAAACATAAGAGGTGAGCCCAACCGCACAAGCCCATTTAAGGCCTCTTCTGCTCATTTAAGGCCATCATGTCTGCTCATACTTCAGTGGCCAAAACATGTCACAGATCTAAGCTGTATTTAGAATATGTGTATTTGTTTAAAGTTGGGTGCTCTCACAGAAGAATATTGCATTTTGGACAGTGTTAGCTTAGCATTTCCCTTGGCATTTGCAAACGTGATAAACGTCATGTGCACTTTTTCACCTTTGAGAACTTTTTGAAATTGTGGGACAATTTCTATGGGAAAAGAGGAAGGTACATTTTAGAACTCAACTCTAGTTATAGCAGTGTTGGGAGAAGAATTAATGAGATAGGGTCAATACAAATGAAAGATTTGGGATTCACATATTCATAATTAACATTAGCATTCTTCAGAACATTCCTGGAGAATTGTGATGCTTGCTTTACATGATTTTATCATAAATCATTATAATCTGACCAAGCCACTTCAGTAAAACATACATCATACAGTACATCGCATTTTAGTTTTTCCTACCACTGCACAACTTATCATCAGGCAGGAAAGGCTACATATGATATGGTTCCATTTATGCGAAATGTCCAGCAGTGGCAGATCCATACACACGGCAAATATTATACATTAGTGGTTGCCAGGGGTTTGGAACAGAGGGAAATAGGGAATGGCTCCTTAAAATGGGTGTAGGTTTCCTCGTGGGGTGATGAAAATGTTTTTCAGCTGGACAGCGGTGATAGTTGCACAACATTGGGACAGTACTAAATTCCACTGAATGGTACAGTGAATTGTAAAATGATCAAAATGGTGAATTTTGTGTTCTGTTCATTTTACTACAATAAAAAGGAGAAAGAATTAGGGAAAGACTTAGAGTTTGGGAAAGTAAGGTGAACTGGTCAAGAAAAAGACAGCTCTACTGTTCAGTTTTCTCTCAGCTCTCCCAGTGCATTAATCCTCAGCAAAAAGTAGCCTGAACTTGTAGATGATAGTCATTCAACACAGTGCAGGGAAAAGTAAATAAAATAAAAGCCAACTCTTCTTCTTTAGCACATCTGTGAAAGGTTAACTTCCTGCTCAGCCACATGGACATTCATGAAGACATTTCACTTCAGGTGTCCTCTACTTCAGTACTTTACTCACAGCTCATTCACACATGTAGGCAACAGCGTTCCTTAATTCGATGGAATCTGCAGTGCTGGTTGTGACCAGTCTCATGAAAAGAAAAGGGAAAGAGGAAAAAGCCTCCACATTGACTTGGTGGTCTTGACAAAATGGATGCAGAAGACAGCTTGAGTGTCAAACTGGAAACTTATTTTCCTTTTCCTTTTCTTTTTATCTTTCCTATCAGGTCTTCTGCCCACTTCCCACCCCCTTCTTTCAAACAGGAGAGACACTAATTAGCTGCTTTTTTTTTGTTTGTGCTAAAACAACTATTGTTTTGGGTTTCTTGTTGTTCGGTGAACATTTTTGTTTTTACTGCCAAATGAGCTTCGGTGGTTGGTGTAGGGGGTCTCTTGGGAACTTAACTTTTTCCAGTTTAAGTGGGAAAGCTTTTTTGTTTGAATGGGCTTTTACTGGGTGCTTCAAGGTTTGCTCTTGGCTCTTTGATGGGGGACTGGATAGCACTGTGTTTCCTTTGAGGCTCCGATAAGTAAAGGATCCTATGTCCTCCTGGGCACTTTGTGTTGATTTTGCTGTGTGTCCTCTCTAATAGCCAGATGCAGATTCCAGGAAAATGACATATAAATGAATAGAAGTAATCTAATATTTTTAGAATTTGCTTTGGCCATACTCCTGGTCTTATTCTACTTGTAGCAGATGGCTTTAAAGAGCATTAGCTATGTATATATTAAATATAATATAAATATACCAATATTAAATATTATATTGATATATAAATTTAATATGCTAATATTTATATTAATGTATAACAATTATGTATTATATTAATATATATTTTTGCCTAGCGTATATTATATACAAAATATATGGGTAATGAAATGTATTTATATGGTTAATATGTTCATAATATTAATAAGATATATCCTGTAATATTGATTATAAAACAATTATATCATAATATATAAATTATAAATATATATTTATATATATTATAAATATATAGTTATTATTATCTGATATAATACACTAGAGTTAATATATTCTATATAACACAATACGTAATGTATTAGTATAAGACAATTATATTATGTAATATAAATATAATACATCTATAAAACTATATATATTTTAATTATCCATTACACATACAAGTATGTATAGCTATTTATAATTTTATTTACATAGGAATCTGTTCATCCTAACAATTGATGTAAAAATATGCAATATTTTCAATCAAATGGGCCTTAAGCTCACTACCTACACATAACTACTTTTATAATCGTGAGCCCTGTCTAACTCATGCTTCCATATCTCTCAACCTGCTTTTCTACACATGCACATAGACGACACACATTGATACACGATATATATGTATACTACCAGTTTTCAGTTCAATGTATATAACTATATAATATATATAATTATATTCCTGTGTATGTATACAAATATAAATCAAAGGTATGTGTATAGGTATGTATTTCATACGTTTATATAACTATATCATACAAATAATGTATGTGTATATAAATACCTGACTATATACATACATACACAGAAATATACTTATTTAAACAAAAGGGACCTAAATAAACATAGTTCTCTAAGAATAAAACTAGTTATGTCTCACTGTTTCAATAAGAGTTTATAGTTTTCTACTGTATGTGCTTCTATAATTGTTATGAACAATTCCCATTTGTTGAATGTTAAGTTGTTTTAATTTTTTGCCATTATTAATGAAGCTCTAAAGAATACGGTGGGCAAGATGACTTGAAAAACTCTCCTGAAGGAAAAGGGTTAGGTATGCTAGGTTAAATGTACACAACTTATTTTTAAGTGCGTGGTTGATTTTTGAAGTATGCAGTAGAAATTTCCAGGACCCATGAAAGAAGGGTGGTACATGTGTGAGAGTTATAGCTATATTAGGAGTGGGTTGAAGATCTTGATAGCTTAGAACAGAAGCTGGAAATCCTGTTTTTATGGAGCCAAGTGGCAAATATTTTAGGCTTTGTAGACCAAAGAGCAAAATTGAGGATATTATTTAGGTACTTAGGTAACCATTTAAAATGTTACCAGTTAAAATGTGAAAATTATTCATAGCTCACAGGCCATAGCAATAGGCTTGTGTCTGGATTTGTAATACAGGCCATAGTTTAGTGACACACCTGACATAGAGACTTGTTTATAAATGGCCATAACCACGTGAGAGGCAGGAGGTAAGACTCCATCCCTACTAGATGGGAAGTTAGAACTAAACCTATCTATCCCTAGTTTCACCTTCAATGAAAGGGTGTGCCAGGAGAAAAAAATATCTGTTGGCAAAGGGAGACTAAGACCAAATTCTCTTGGCCTCTGCTCTGGGTAGGAAACAGGTAGGAAATCTTGAGAATTCTGAACCCCAGATCTGTGTTCCCAGTGTTTGGGTTGCAAATTTATGTGCGGTCTTGCAAACAGAAGCTAAGAAATTAACTTAAAATGCTCCCAAATCGGTGGTATTCCAAACACAAAACTAAACCCTTTCTGGAGAGGTAGACCTTCAACACAGGCCTATAGCATTCCCACAGATAAAGTTTAGCTAAACATGAGCTCATGATCTAAATTTACACAATAATGAAGAAATCAGCTAGAAGTGGAGAGAATCAGCAAAAAACAATCAATACCAGAATTATATTCCCAAGGCCATCCATCAGATGTTGGAATAATCAGGTGCAAGGCAGAAAATATACATAAAACTAGAACTGAAACAAGGAACAAGGATGTTTTAAAAGACTGGGTAGGATCTTTAAAACATTTTTCAAGTACATGTCATTGATAAAGCTAAAAACTCGAAGGTTGTGTAATACAGCAGATTAATCATGGAGAAGTGTGAATTTATGCTGTTTTTAAAAATATGGCAGGTCAGATTTTCTGCCTAATTATATAAGTAGATTTATCTTTAAAAAATACACATTACTTTAAAGACTTATTGGCTGTAAAATAAGTTAAGGTTATGTCAAAGGGCTTCTCTCCAAAGAAAAGTGAGAAGTAGCAAAACACAGAAAGTCGAGGGGAAAACATGTCAATATATACATTGCGGTAGGGTGAACTAAGCCTTAGGCTAGCAACAGTGTGGACGAGCTGACCCTTAGATACTTACAACTAATCTGGAATCTTCAAAAAGTTCAACTATTTATAACTAAAAAGATTTCTTAAAATTAATAACCAAGTGTTTTAATTGACATCAGAAGAGTAAAACAATAAACCCTGAGAACATAGAAAAATAGATAATAAATATATGAGCAGAACTTAATAAAACAGAAAAAAGTATAAAATTGAGGTGATTTAGTAAGTCAAAAGAATATTCTTTGAAAAGATTTAAAAAACACACTTTGATTAAGCAAAACAAAAACATAAGTAAATAATATACAGAAAGAATCAGGACAATGTTAGAGCAGAGAATATATGAAATGCCAGTAAATTTGAACATTTCTGTAAAGTGGACAATTTCCTAGATACTAAAGTTTACCAAAACTGACACAAGAGGAAATTTATAGCTGGAGTTCTTTCACCAGTAAAGGAATTATGTCAATAGTTTACAATCTTTCACCAAGAAAATACCAGACCCAGCCAGATCATTTGGGAGGTGAATTCTATGGAACTTCTATTAAACAGATAACATCAATATGAACAAAGAAAAACTTCTAGAGATAGCGAAGGAAGAATTCTCCTTTATTCATCTTATGAAGTCTATAAAATCCTAATACTGAAAATAGATTAGGACTGTAAGGAAAAAGAAATTTACAGGTCAAATTTACTTGTAAATATAAAAGCAAAAATTTTAAACTATGATATTAGCTACCCAAGTTCACTAGAGTAAGAAAAAGCATGAGCAAGTTAGGTAATCCAATGAATGAAAAGGTAGTTTAATGTCAAGGATATATATCAATAGATTGAAAACACCACATTTTATTTCTTTCATCTGTCTCTTTAAAAAATGATAAGTACTGGGCTTCCCTGGTGGCGCAGTGGTTGAGAGTCCGCCTGCCGATGCAGGGGACACGGGTTCGTGCCCCGGTCTGGGAAGATCCCACATGCCGCAGAGCGGCTAGGCCCGTGAGCCATGGCTGCTGAGCCTGCGCATCCGGAGCCTGTGCTCTGCAAGGGGAGAGGCCACAACAGTGAGAGGCCCGCCTACCGCAAAAAAAAAAAAAAAAAAAATGATAAGTACTTATATTGATCTCTCTTGTACTAGGCACTGTGCTAAGTCACTTACATATTTACTCCTTTAAACTTTCTATCATCCCTGCGGGAAAGTTCTATTTTGCTTCCATTTCTTAGCTAAGACTCTAACCCCCAGGAAAGTGAAGCAACATTTGTAAGTTTTTGTGGATGGTCAGTGATGGGACCAGTACAGGAACATCCAAAGTCTGTGCTTGGAAACAGTGCCCCATGTTGACACTCACATTACAGATGAAAGGAAAGGAACCATGCACTTACCATATAGATTAAGTCTCACATTACAGGTTAAAGGAAAGGAACCATGCACTTACATTATAGATTAATACCCCCATAACAGGTTAAAGGAAAAAGAAACATGTGCTTCCTCAAAAGTTGTAAAGAAAGCATATCCATTTCTTAATATATTTCCCAATTTCTTTTGCTTGTTTTCTGACCTTTGTAGTGCATTTTGCCATGAGGCAAATTTTATTTCTTATATCATTAAATGTATCCTTTTTTCTTTGTATCTGAGAAAGGTATTCCTCATGAATACTTTATTTCATGTCTCCCAGGTTTCTGATACTTTTACAGTTTCATTATTTTTTAACTTTTAACTACTTGCTGTATCTAGAATTTAGTAATGATAGCCATATTTTCCCACTTTTGTTGAATAATTTTTGCTACTGATCCAAAATGTGAATTTTATTTTAAACTCAATTCCCTTATGCTCTTGCATCTAATTTTAAGATGCTTCCTATTCCACTGGTTGTTTTGCCTATCTAAAACAAAATGCTACCTTAGTTATAATGTAATTATAATATAATAAATGTAATTAGTAAACATAATACGACATATAATAAATAGCATATATAAAATAACAAAATATAATTTACCATATAACAAGGTCCAAGGAGAGCAATACTATACAATCACTTGAAATATCCCGCAAAAGATAGTTTATAAAATTCAATATTCATTTGTAATTTAAAAGAAAGAGTAAAATAGGGATTGATGAATGCTTCCAAAATAAGAAGAAATTATATGTCTACAAGAGAAAGAGGTAAATGATAAACTTTAGTAACACTGGCAATAAATGCAGGACAAGATGAGGATGCCTGATATAATGTTAAAGAAAAAGTATTATGTAACATTGTTTTTGCAGCACTGATGAGTTCAGTGAAAAGAGAATCTCATAGAAAAGAGTATCGCGTTCTTCTTAATGTCTGTACACTTGTCCATTGCATGAACATAACAGCTTATTTAGCCAGTATGTTACTGATCTGCATCTGGATTTCTAGGTTTTCATGGAGTATTTTATTATGCACAATTGTTTCAAACACTAGGACTTCCTCTTATGTTTATATCTTTTGAAAGAAACAATATCTCCACAGATGATTTATCTGTGCTGGCTGCTAGCTGACTTTGGGTACTTCTCAGTTCTTCCCTTTACCTTCCTTGTCAATATGAAAACGGAAGGCAAGAAGGTCTCCTGTTTAGAGGCTGTCAAGATAGATCTTGGTGATAAAGTCTTGGTGGTAAAGGCTAAAAGTATCAACCCAGAACAAACGTTTTTCCAGCTGTAACTATGTGTGATTCCCTTGGCTTGATTCCGTAGAGGATGTCAGACCAGACTGTAGAATCTGCCGTCAAAGTGCTTCCAGTAGGATGAGCTAAGTCAAGTATGGTGGCATATGTAATTCAAGATAAAATATAATGTCTCCTTTTCTCTCCTAGCAAAACTTGGTGGAGTGAATGTAGAAGTCACTGTATGCTTTGAATTAAAGGAACACAATAAATCTTGTTTTGGAAGGTAAGTATTCTGGTCTCTTTGTGGAGATGAATTGGAAATTGTCTAGAAGAAGGAAAATGAGGTTAACCAAAGTTAAACTCATAAATAATTGAGCATTAATTAGATATCTGTGGTCTATGTTTGTCTTTGATCATAATTTCTCCCAATTTATAGACCTCTTTGATACTTGATGAATCCTTGTCAAAGATGCACTTAACAATGGTTATCACTTGTGTATTAGGTTTTGCCTGGGCCCTGAAGAAACTATCCTAAATTACCAGCTATGATTGTCACTTGATTTCCTCACAGAGAACAATCAGAACTCCTTGTCTTAAGTGGCTTGGAATGTGAAACTAGTTAGTCTCTTAGATATTGTTAGAGGACCCTACAGAGCCCATTGGTGAAAGTTTGGAAAACATGGGGCTTCTTAAAATTGATTCTTGTAGTGCTATAGGAAAGATCACTGAACCAAAAGGATAACGGTGTTTCTGGTTCTGTTGTTAGCATTCTCCATGGAAACACTGCTGAAGCTTCTGGACTCAATTTCCTTCCCCATATGTGAATGTCACTGAAAATATCCAACTCCATTCTATCCCCATATAACTTCAGGAACTAAGCAAAATGAAGACTCAAAATTCATTTCAAATAATGAAATGAATATATAACGTAGAATGGAACTGGGAAAATACCTGGTTTAAATTCTGGAAAGTACCAACTATACAATTCTGGATAAGTTGCTTACTCTTGCTTAGTCTAATTTAATGCCCATCTCACAGGATGTTATGATTAATTTAATATCTTTGTATAACACAGAGTGTTATGTAATTTCTTCTTGTTTTTCTTGAGTAAATACATATCCTTAAGCAACTCACTGTAAACAATAGTTACTTACTTGCTTAAATTACTCTTATCTTCTATTATCACCTGAACTGTGTCCTGCTCAAGTTAATATGTGGAAGTCTTAACCCCCAATACCTCGTAATCTGACTGTATTTGCACATAAGGCCCTTAAATAAGTAACTGAGGTCAAATGAGGTCAAATGGGTGGGCTCTAATTCAATATGACTGGTGTCCTTATAAAAAGAAAATATTAGGACACAGACATGCACAGAGAGAAGACCATGTGAAGACCAAAGGAAAACATGGCATCTACAAACCAAGAAGAGATACCTCAGAAGAAATCAATCCTGTTGACACCTTATCTCAGATTTCTAGCCTCTACACCCGTGAGTGAGTAAATTTCTGTTGTTTAACCTCCTCAGTCTCTGGTACTTTGTCATGGCAGCTCTAGGAAACTAATACAACTTTTTATGGCCTCCTTGTCTCAAGTTGAAAGTTCAATATTTGGCATCATAGCTAAGAAACAAAAATATCATCTACATTCCTTGTTGTAGTCTTTCTTCCCCATTCTCATTGCTAGTAATTTCCATATTTGGGTCTGTTTTCTGTATCTTGTAAACAGAGCATTATGCTCATTTCTTGTCTTACTGCTAATATACAATAAATGTGCAGATACGAAATAGATTTTGGAGGAGTGCAACATATAGTTGGTACATGTGTGATATGTGTGTATTCATATAATTTATACTTTTTCTCTATTTTCTTCCTTTGGTGTGAGCTAAGATTCTCTGCTTTTGTGACTAGCGCTCCTGAATACTAATCCCTGAATTTAATTCACCAAAAATTGTCAAAAATAATAATCATATGGGGAAAGAGAGAGTGATAGAGGGAGAAGAACAAACAATCAGGCAAGGGCAGTACTGTGAATTATTAGGCTCTTATTAATAAGATTATTTTAGTCTAGAGGAAATGACCGTAAGTACCATCAGTGAGCCCAGTTGGTCTTTACTGAGTGCTAGACACATCCCTGAGTTCTGTTCTTAGTCTCCAACTGTATGATGACTACTGTCTGGAAGTATTATCTGAACAACTAAAGTCACTTAATGGAAAAGGAATATGTCTTTAGAGAAGCAACAGTAATTTTTCTATCTGATTAAAAAGCAATGTTGACTGTCTGGAAACCTCAGTCATATTTGTAAGCAGAAAAGCATTGGCTATTCAAAGTGGATGACGTAAAGAGATGAGCAGAAACTTTGGCGATAGGTATACCTGGATTTAATTCTCACTTCTACCACTTGGCAGCTGGATAGCCTTAGGCAAGTTTCATACCTCCCTGAAATTCACTTAATTCAGTCTGTAAAATGGCATAATAACTTATTATAGCATCCTTTTAGGAATTTTAAATCAGTTATTGAAATAAAAGTACACACTATATAGACAAGTATGGATTCCTCAATAGGTGTTTGACCTTTCATTTCTCCAGTATCCCACCCCCATCAAATAAAGAAAAATACTTTTTTAAATTTACGAATATTTCATTATTCTAAAGTTAAAGCCATAAAAATAAAAATAATCAAATGGCCTACGATCATACCATTAGAAGAACAAAAGAATAGGTGTTCATGAGAGTTCCAAATTAGAATACAAGTTTTCATTAGGCACCTGTTTATGTATGCTATTCTGCTCTTTAAAATAAATAATTAAATTTGAAAGACTTATTTCCTCACTTTTAAGACTTTATTAGTTTACAAATTACATATCGACCTATGCTAAATATTATACCAACCCATGCTAATGAATTCAGTACAGAAAACGAAAAACACTGCACTCAAGCAAACTACATATATATGTGTGTGTGTGTGTGTGTGTATATATATATATATATATATATATATATATATATATATATATATATTACTTAAATGCATTTATATCCTAGCGTGTCTCATAAAGCATTGTGGTAACTCACCGGAATACAAACAATCAAATATAATGGCAAAAGCACTTAATATAAACAGGGCCAAGGAAACATAGACAGAAGATGAAGAAAAGATGAGGGAAATGTGAACAGGAGGAAGTGTAGTTAATCGAGTTGTATGTTTTGACCTTAAGATTCTCTGTGCGGGGACTTCCCTGGTGGCACAGTGGTTGGGAATCCACCTGCCAGTGCAGGGAACATGGGTTTGAGCCCTGGTCAGGGAAGATCCCACCTGCTGCAGAGCAAATAAGCCCGTGTGCCACAACTACTGAGCCTGTGCTCTAGAGTCCATGAGCCACAACTACTGAAGCCCGTGTGCCACAACTACTGAAGTCCCAGCGCCTAGCCCGTGCTCCACAACAAGAGAAGCCACAGCAATGAGGAGCCCGCACACCACAACGAAGAGTAGCCCCCACTCGCCCCAACTAGAGACAGCCTGTGTGCCACAACAAAGACCCAACACGGCCAAAAATAAATAATAAATAAATTTATTTAAAAAAAAGATTCTCTGTGGATAAAACAACATGTAAATAATTGGTTACAAAGCCACATTATTTGAAGGTGCCAGACTGCATATTAACAGTCTGACACAAAGGGACAGCACAGGAAAACGATTCAAAGATAGAGATTTTTAAATATTTGCAGTTTGAAACCTTTTAGAGCACGTGTAATGAGCTCGACACACATTTCAACACTCAACATGTTAATCACATGTTCAAAGTATGTCTCAAAGTCATTGGAAATAGCTGTTGTCTCTGTCCCTGATATCCAAAACTGATCTGTGATGTGTAAAACTCAGGAGGTATTGATATCCACTTTTTGGCATCTGAACAGGAAACAAAGTTGTTTCGCAGTGATAATAAAGAATGAACTAAATGCAAAAGGATACAAAAGACAAAGTACTGAGGGAATGTATTAACAGAACGAGTTAAACTAAATTCTGGTGAACTGGGGCCTACGATTGTACACACTCCATGGAAATACCCCAGCCTAAATACTGGCATAGGAGGAAGGGTACTGCGAAGCCCATCACAGTATAATCCTTTAAAATGTCCCTTTCAAGGTTGGCTCCACTCAACACTGAGTATAGGAAATCTTCCCATCAGGCAGAAACACTGGCTGCCCAATGATTGACCAAGAAATTAACACACTAATGAATAAATGATGCTAATTTATTTCTATCCCTGACAATGGGAAACAGCATACACTCTGTGTCAATGGTATGTCCTCCTTCCCACTTTTCTAAGTGGTAAATTATGTTTTTCCCTTCATTGCTTTATATCATGTGTGGCAGGCATGATGGGAAATGGCTATCAATGGTTCTGTTATTGATTTCTACCTTCCTTTCACTGTGGCTAAAGAAGATACTTTGTATGATTTCAATTTCTTAAAAATGTATTGGTACTTGTATTGTGGCCTAACATATGGTCTTTCCCGGAGAGTGTTCCATGTGTACTTGAGAAAAAGGTGTATTCTGCTGTTGTTGAGTGGAGTGATCTATATACGCTGTTAGGTTTAGTTGGTTAAATGTGTTATTCAGTCCCCCTACCTCTCTACTGATCTTCTGTCTAGATGTGTTTTCCACTATTGAAAGCAAGGTATTGATCTCCAACTATTATTTTAGAACTATCTATTTCTTCCTTCAATTCTGTCAATGTTTGCTTCACATATTTGGGGGTTGTTTGGTACATATATGTTTATAGGTGTTCTATGTTCTTGATAGATTGAACTTGTTATCAACATATAGTGGCCTCCTTTTCCTCTTGTGATAGTTTTTGATTTAAAGTTTATTTTGTGTGATAGTAACATAGCCATCCCAGATCTATCTTCCTTCCTTCCTTCCTTCCTTTCTTTTTCTGTCTCTCTTTCCTTCTTTTTTGTTACTATTTGCATGGGATATTTTATTCTATGCTTTAACTTTCAAGCAACTTGTGTCTTTTGAAATCAAGTGAGATTTTTGCGGACAGCATATACTTGGATTATGGTTGTTTTTAAAGTCCATTCTGCCAATGTTTATCTTTTCATTGGAGAGCTTAATCCACTTACTTTTTCAAAAATTACTGATGAGGAAGAACTAATTCTGTCTATTTCCTGCTTGTTTTCTGTATGTCTTATGCATTTTTTGCCCCTCATTTACTCCATTACTGACTTCTGTGCTTAGCCGATTTTCTTGTGGTGAACTCTTGATTCCCTTTTCATTTCTTTTTGCATATGGTCTATTGATATTTTCTTTGTGGTTATCAAGAAGATGACATTTACCATTCTAAAGTTAAAACAATATAATTTCAATTGAAACCAACTTCAGTAGCACACAGAAACTCTGTTCCTCTACAGTTCTGTTCCTCCTCTTTACATTATTATTGTCACAAATTACACCTTTTTACTTTGTGAGCCCAATAACATGGATTTATGATTATTTTATACATTTGTTTTTTCAATCATGTAAGAAATAAAAAGTAGAGCTACAAGCCAATAACACAATACTGGCTTTAGTACTTGCCCATGTATTTATCTTTACTGGAGATTTCTATTTCTTTCTACAGCTTCGAGATGCTGTCTAGTGTCCTTTCATTTCAACCTGAAGGTTCAATTTAGCATTTCTCATAGGGCAGTGGTAGGAAGTTGTAAAATAAATGCCCTCAGCCTTTGTTCATCTGGGAATGCGTTAATTTCTCCCTACGTTTTGAAACCAGTTTGGCCAAATATAGAATTCTTGGTGGACAATTTTTTTTCTTTCAGCACTTTAAATATGGCTGGCCTCTTGCTTCCGTGGTTTCATAGAGGAAATTAGCTCTAATCTTTTTGAGGATCCCTGCTTTGTAACAAATTTCTTTTTTCTTTCTCCTTTGGGAGAAAAGATTCTTTCTGTGTCATTTGGCTTCTGAGAGTTTGATTATACTGGTTTTTGCTGTGGGGTTCTTTGAGTTTCTCTTAGTCCTGAAATCAGCCAAAGATTTATAGCAACCAAACACATACTGAACCAGGGAAGAGGCAATTTGAAAATGGCAGGAAAGCTTTGTGGCATTTTTACTTGCCCTTGCCCCATCCACTGTTAGTGTAGTGATGGTCTTAAAGTGGTGGAGTCTTAATGCAGTGATAGTCTTAAAGTAACAGCAGACCATTCCTAGAATGGGACCCTCAATCCTGCTTCAGGAGGGAGCAGAAGAGACTGTACTCTCAGATTATTATGTGTATCTGTTCTAACCTGTCTGGGAGCTACCTGAAGGACTGACACAAGATGCTTATCTCTGTCTTAGCTAACTTGGAACACAGTCTGGAAAAGCAGCGGTCAATGCTCAAAAAAGTGCAAGTTGAACTAACAAAGCACAGATGGCTGGGGCAGAAGACTGTGCATTGAAATACAGTAGACCACAGAAGATGCAGGAGCCAAAGTTGGGGGAGATTCTTTGGGAAATTAGAACCTACAAAAAGTACACATGTGTCCAGAGAAATTAGGAAAGCCACATGCATACTCGAGATAAGATGCATGTTCTGAAAACACCAGAGGAGTCTCTAAGCTTTTACCATGGGCTGAGCCCTGAACTCAATGCAGGTCAGCTAAATGTTGAAGGAGTGATCCAGCAATCTGCACAATGGGCAGAGGTGTGTGGTTTTGGGTGTGCATGTGGATGTGCTTGTGTGTATTTATTTTTGTTTGTTTTAGGTGCAGGAATTCAAGGAAATCTCTGTCAAAACATTAGCTAAACATGAACTAAAGGAACAGAGACTTCGGTGCATACATACGATAAGGAAAACAGTCATTGCAAAAACAGTTTGGAAAGGTCCCTAAACAAACAGACTACTACAGCCTCCAACAATCAAAAGCCCAGGAAACCCTGGGAAAGTGGGAGAATCTGATTTCCATAGATACCACATTATAATATTTGAAAGACAAATTTTCAACCAAAAAAATCACAAGGTATACAAAGACATGGAAAAGTATGGTCCATTTAAGAAAACAAATTAATTGATGAAACCATCCCTAATGAAGCCCAGACATTTCTCCACTGCATATTCTTGCCTCCTTTGTCATAGATTCATTGACCATAAGTGCATGGGTTTCTTTCTGGGCTCTCTATTCTGTTCCAGTGATCGATGTTTTTGTGCCAGTACCATGCTGTTTTGATTACTGTAGGTTTGTAGCATAGTCTGAAGCCAGGGAGCATGATTCCTCCAGTTGTGTTCTTCTTTCTCAAGACTGTTTTTGCTATTCAGGACCTTTTGTGTTTCCATACAAACTTTAAAATTATTTGTTCTAGGTCTGTGGAAAATTCCCTTGATATGTTGATACAGACTGCATTGAATCCATTGATTTCCTTGGGTATGATGGTCACTTTAACAATATTAATTCTTCCAATCCGTGACCATGGTATATCTTTCCAGCTGTTTGTGTCATCTTTAATTTCTTGTATCAGTGTCATATAGTTCCCTGGGTACAGGTCTTTTACCTCCTTAGGCAGATTTATTCTTCTGTATTTTATTCTTTTTTACACAATTGTAAATGGGATTGTTTCCTTAATTTCTCTTTCTGATAGTTCACTGTTAGTGTATAGAAATACAGTAGATTTCTAGATATAAATTCTGTATCCTACAAATTTACCAAGTTCATTTTTGAGCTCTAATAATTTTTGGATGGTGTCTTTCAGATTTTCTATGGATCATGCCATCTGCAAACAGTGACAGTTTTACTTTTTCCTCTCCATTTTGGAGTCCTTTTATTTATTGACTTTTCTTGTCTGATTGCTGTGGCTAGGACTTCCAAAAGTACCTTCAATAAAAGTGGTGAGAGTGGGCATCCTTGTCTTGTTCCTGATCTTAGGGGAAATGCTTTCAGCTTTTCACCATTGAGTATGTTAGCTATGAGCTTGTCGTATATGGCCTTTATTATGTTGAGGTATGTGTTCCCTCTATGCCCACTTTCTGGAGAGTTTTTACCATGAATGGATATTGAATTTTTTTCAAAAGCTTTTTTTTCATCTATTGAGATAATCATATGGTTTTTAGTCTTCAATTTGTTACTGTGATGATAAGAGACCTAAGAGAGCTACAGAGGCTAAGTGACCTATCCTTCCCTGAATGGGTAGGTATCCTTGTTCTGCCTTCTAATTGAGTTAGTATCTGAGTAAAGAACTGCCAGGTGTCATTTAGTTCACAATACACTGTTGTGGCAATATAGAAATGAATTTGTCTAAATCATTTGGCTTTTCTAAATTATAGTAAATGAATATACTGAATGAATACTTCAACTTAAGGAAATGCTCTTAAAGATATATTAATGTAGGCACTTCAGCGGAGAATTGAAAACAAAACAAATAATTCAGGTAAAATTAAAGTACACTCAGTTGTATCCAGTTTCCTCTTGTAAATCTCTCTTTTTCATTTGAGTGGACAGTCACTGGAGAATATCTGACTTGGGGCTAAGGAAATCTAAGCCTTCTTGGCCACACTGTATTCTCTTATGTCGTTTAATAAAGACACCAGTTGGGTTGCTGAAAAAATAGTGGGAAAAATCAATGCCTCACATCCAAAGGGCAGCTCTTGAAAATATGTGGATTGTTGTAGTCATTTTGCTCTTCTGGCCTCAGAAGTTCTAATCTTAACCTTAGCCCCTCATGCAGAGAGACTTTTTAAACCAATTCGCACATTACTCATTATGTGACTGTTGAATAAGAGAAACCCAGCTCTTTTCCTGTGCTTTCAAGCAGTTATCTTCTTCAAAACTTTGTTTGGATTGTTATACCTTAATCTTGCCTGGCAAGGGACTTATGGGAAGGTTGTTATTGTTTGAAAGTTTGGTGCCAGTATCTGCAAAGAAAGAAGAAAGTAAAGAAGGAAAGGTGTGTTTATCAAACATCCCAATAGTGAAGGTGTGTGAAAGCAACTTTTGAAAAAGTGAATCTGTCAGAGTTCAGCCGTATTATTACATTTTATTTTATTCATTGAACATAAATAATTATCAGTGAATCCTTTCTAGATTTTCTAGTTTCCCAAAGTTCCCTGTATTCACATTCTAAGGTGAAAAATGGTATTTTAAGTCACTGCTCTCCACCTTATATTATTTATAGTCACTCCTCATGACCTCTTCCTTCAAAGAAACGTGATCCTGAGAAGTGTCCTTTGTTTGTCTTTGTGGAATAAGTGATGGGGATGCATCCTGGAGACCTGTGAGATGTTTAAATTGTGGCCTAATGAAACTAGGATGGAGAGTTCTGGAAAGATCTGGAAAGATGGCTGGTAGAGTGTGGCCAGATGTGGGAGAAGAGACACGTACCGAGAGAGGGAGAGGAAATTTTCAGAGGGAGACAATTAAACAAATAATTCAAAAAGTTTTGTTGTGTGGTGTGGGATGCAAGCCTTTCTCTCCCCCTTTCCTTCACAATCTCTTTGTTAAAGACTGTGTTTTTCATTAGTTTTACTAAGATAGGATTTGCCGTTTTGTTTGGATACTGAGAATGGACCCATGGAAACAGTTACATTTGGGTTATCTCTGACTATCTTTAATGAAGAACATAAATATTGGCCACACTATCTATGCACATGCTATCACCATGCCTTTTTTGTTCTCTGTTCATATATCTAAGTCCTCTTCTTTGAGGTCAATCTCAAATCTCATCTGAAATGTACATTTATTGATAGATTCAAGCCATAATGAACTGTCCCTTCTTTGTGCTCCTTAGGCTCTGATTATTTATAAAAACTCATTTTTGAACTTAGACCCTGTCCAATATGATATATTACTTATTTCATCAGCATATGTTATATCCTCAACACAGTTATAAGCTTTTGTGGGGCTGGGATCATACATTCTGTAATTTTTCTCAGTACTTACACTTACTTTGATAGAAAGCGCATTCATTCATCTAAACATCATTTATTGAGTGTTAATTAAATGTCTCAACTCAGTCAATATTGTTTGAGTGAATGCATGCATGAATGAGGGAGTATGCAATAGGTAGCCTAATGTACCGCCCGATGTGAAAAAACCAAAAGCATAAACACAAAAGCAAGCCGAAAAGTGGCCCAGGACTTTCTGTAAAATATCCTGCTTTTGTTGGATGAGGCCATGAAAATCAAAATGCTCCTGAAAGGTCTTAAGAGCTGACCAAGAATAGTAAACAATTGAAATTCTCTCAGGCTTATTCAACCCTATCACTGGACACATTTATACCTCTCAGGAATGTTATTAAAAGAAGAGATTAATAAAGCTTTTATAGATGAGTTGATAAATCTCTAAACATTTAAATCTTCATTTCCTCCTAGGTTTCTCTAGTTTGGGTTTCCAAAAGATTTCAAGAAACCACAGGATAATTAAAAAATTAGACATTATCTTTCTTACCTTCATGTTTTTTGATGGTAAACACATTTTATTTTCTCCATAGTGCTGCCCAATTTCCACCAGTACAGTTCTTAAGTGAATTTTGCTCTGGATGGTGGGATATATAAGATGTAAATGAATTGTTTGTATATGTTTTAGAATTCTTCTAAAGGGCCTGGCCATGGAAATGCATTGAATCTTACTTAAATAAGTAAAGGAACTTCCTCAGAATTATTATTTTATTCTGGTTAGGATACTCTCTGCCCTGGTTTGTTAAAATTTCCCTCTAGAGTGGTTTTAATTTTGTTTCTGATAGGGTCCTAGGATTTATTGCCACACCCATCCTGCATCTGGTTTTCTTTGAATTCCTCTCCTTGCAGTTTCTGATTCATACAGGGCCTTACAGGTTAGTGACAACCTGGCCATCACAACCCTGGGAAGGACAGGCCTACTTTTCAGAGGTGCTGATGTTTTCTGTACCTGAAGGTTTTCAAGAGATATCAATCTTCCTCACCACCTCCCTTGGCCCTCTTAATGGACTAAGCAGTTCCTCATGAAAGTTCTGTAGGATATCTGTACTAACTTCTCCATATTGTTCCATCCTGAGTCTAAATTCCTGGCCTCAAGGTAATGTTAGATTTCTAGCTCCAGCCCCTATGTACATAAGGCCTCTACTAAGGAACAGAACGCATACACATCAGTCTGCTCTTATTTCTCTGGATTTAATTTCTCTGTTACTTTCTGAAACATGCAGGTGCTCCTTTCTTTCTTTTAATCTCAGCTATGTGCTTTTAACATTTTGAAAACTGACCCAGAATTTACATGTGTCTCCAGTAAGAGTACATTAAATTGAGCTTAGTCTGCTCTTCTACTGGCATATTTGAGATCCAAATAATTTGCTACTTAACTGGATTCAGTTACCTGTATATTTCAGGCACCTAAAACTCACCATGTTCCAAATTTCCCCCTTTATAGTTAGTAATTTTCTTGGGAATCTGGATAACATTAGATGGAATAAAGTTAGTGAGTGGCCCAGGATTGCCTGAAATTTTGTTTGTCAGAGTGGCCAGGGAAAGTTAAGCAAAGAAGCAAACCAAATGAAAAACAGAATCACATTATTATGGCTGAGACAAGATTCCATGCAGAACTCTCTGTAGAGCTGGGTTGGGTCATAACTTATGCCAGAGCTCTAGGTGGGGTTGACACCATCTCATGCCAAGCTCTCAGTTCTGGGCTAATGTCATCTCTGGTCCACTCTATGGAGTGGAAACTTTGGAGGAATGGCCAATGTGTTCCACAGTGTAGGAAGAGGGAAATTGTGAACGTTACTTTCTAAATTGTGGAGGAACTAACCACTGTAAATGTGCCTTGAACTATGGTGTTTAATTTGACCAGTCAGATCAATGACTTTCCCCTTGAATGAAATGCTGCTACGTATATGAGCAGAAAAACAAAACTGGTATAAGGAATAGATAGCTAGTGGGAAGCAGCCGCATAGCCCAGGAAGATCAGCTCTGTGCTTTGTGACCACCTAGAGGGGTGACATAGGGCGGGTGGGAGGGAGGGAGTTGCAAGAGGGAAGAGATATGGGGACATATGTATATGTATAACTGATTTACTTTGTTAGAAAGTGGAAACTAACACACCATTGTAAAGCAATTATACTCCAGTGAAGATGTTTAAAAAAAAACTAGTGTAAGGAGCTGGAGAGACTGGGAGTCTTATTTTCCCAGCAATTAACTTTTCCTCGACCATGACCTTCCTTTTGAGTCTCCTAGACCTTGGGCATGATAGCAACCCCTTGGGTTGGGTGATGGCAACCCCATCTTCACTAGAACCTCTATAGTTAACTTTGATTTTTCCCACTCCGTCTATCCATCCCATGTATGCAGTCAGACATTTGATCTTGGACTTTTACTGACAAAATATCCTTGAATATAACCATTTCTTTTCACTGCCACTGCTACTGCTTTTGTCACTGCCTTAACTAGAGCTTTAACTTTAAGTTCTTTATATAAATATCTAAATATCTATATATAAATAAAATATACAAATAAATAAAATGTAATATTAATTTTGATGATTTAAAAGTCTTTTCTTGATAAAGACTTTTCCTGATAAATATACACAATATCTTATATAAATATTTGTGTATTATCTGTTCTTTTCTTAGAATTTTAGTCATATGATTCTATCTCTTGGTATGTCTAGAACTTTTTGATTGAATGCTGACTATTTTATTTGGCTTTTAAAATTTTTCTCAGTGGAAATGTTGTTTTGCTTCAAAATATTTTACTCTACCTGGAAGTAGCAAATCTTCAAATTACAATTTGTTAAATGCTTTGAAATATCAATACTATAGGTGTCACAAAATCTAGAAAAATGACATTTGAAAATTAACTACTGCCAGATGTGTCTCTATAAAACTTTTTCCCCACTCTTGTAGCTATATATTCTTTAACTGCCTCCTGTTTTAGAAATAAAATTTTAAGAAATAAACTTTGTAGTTTATAGACATAGATTTCTTTTCACATGGTTGATTAGAGTTTGCTTTTAGTTATTAATAGTTTAGAAAAGTTTATTTCAGCATCACAATTTATTATTGATAATGTCGCATTAATGTTCATTGTTAACTTTGAGAAAACCTCTATGGATTACTTCCTCATAAATATTTACTATTATAAATGCATTACTGATTTCAGTACTGCTATAGGTTTGTGCATTACAGGAATTCTGATAAAATACTCATTCACACCATTCCATTACACACATTATTGATGGGGTATATTCTTTTATTTCTTTCTTTATTTATTTTTGACTGTGTTGTGTCTTCGTTGCTGTGCGCAGGCTTTCTCTAGTTGCAGCGACTGGGGGATACTCTTTGTTGCGGTGTGCAGGCTTCTTATTGTGGTGGCTTCTCTTGTTGCAAAGCACAGGCTCTAGGCACACAAGCTTCAGTAGTTGTGGCTCGCAGGCTCAGTAGTTGTGGCTCACGGGCTCTAGAGCGAAGGCCCCATAGTCGTGGCACACGGTCTTAGTTGTTCCGCGGCATGTGGGATCTTCCCGGACCAGGGCTCGAACCCGTGTCCCCTGCATTGGCAGGTGACTTCCTAACCACTGTGCCATCAGGGAAGCCCCTGGAGTATATTGGGTTTTTTTTTTTTTTTGCGGTATGCTGGCCTCTCACTGTTGTGGCCTCTCCCCGTTGTGGGGCACAGGCTCCGGACATGCAGGCTCAGTGGCCATGGCTCACGGGCCTAGCTGCTACGTGGCATATGGGATCTTCCCGGACTGGGGCACGAACCCGTGTCCCCTGCATCGGCAGGCAGACTCTCAACCACTGCACCAGCAGGGAAGCCCTGGGGTATATTCTTGACAGAAGGAAATTTCCGTTTTGACTAAGCATTGAAGAAAACTGAATCTTTGACTTATCCTTCACATGCCTGATGATTGAAATAATTTTCCACAGAATAACTTCTGGTTTTATACTTTTCAGTTCTTTTTTTCTTCTTCAAACGCACATGCTTTGAGAGCTGTGAAGTGCAAGACATGGCTATATTGTAAGGTGGTTTTTGTCCTTACGCTTCTGTGTCTTGTGCTAGTTAAGTCAGTAGAGTAGTCAGTAAGAGTACTGGAAGTTATTCCTGTAATGGGATATTATATAGTCAGTTACATATGGTGGTGTCTGAAAATCACATAATAGCCTCACTTAAAACATCTCCTTAGCCAGATTTCAAGAAAGCCTGTGACCAATCCAATATGATCCAACATAGCAGAATATGATAGAAGGAAAATTGACAAAGAAATAGACGCTGGACTTACCTGATGGAAATAAAAATATCTCACTTTTGACAATTTTGCAAAAACCTATAATGACATGAACTAATTTCTAGGGTTCTTCGTAGGACCTAAAAAGGAACCCATAGAGTTGTGGAACAACAATAGAAGCTACTGTGATGAGAAGCCCGGACACCGCAACAAAGAGTAGCCCCCACTCGCCGCAACTAGAGAAAGCCTGCACGCAGCACTGAAGACCCAACGCAGCCAAGATAAAAATAAATAAATAAATAAAAATAAATTTATCTTTTAAAAAGTGATACTCAGGTTTGAGGCATGAGAAATTTGATGAGGAGAAATTAGCTCATGTTTGCAGAACTTTTAAAATATCAAACTCAGTCTCTAAGATTTTAGCATTCTATACAACATCGGTTACTTATTAGTGGTTTGGGAAGGCCAATTTAAAATTTTCTCATCTTACTGTATTGAAATTCACGGCCCTAATGTTCTCCACGTTGACTATATGAATGATGAAGAAAAGTCAATCATGTATTTCATTTCCAACTGGACAGAAAACAATATTTTGAAAAGTGTTTGGCCTACTGACTTTTGATTTCTTCTAAGGCAAATGGATAGGTAATTTTTATTCCCTGATTAGGAGAAAAATGGGGGAAGAGGGCAGGGTTAAGAATTAAGATTTCAAGAGCATGAGAGGTAGATGGCCAACCATAGTTCCTAAGGTTCGGTGCCTGTAACTGTTGCCGCTGCTTAAGCGTGCCAAAGCAGTGGTACGGCTGCTGCGCTCGTGTTTGCTACCACTAGAAACATTCTTGCCAGTAGTGGCGGCAGCGGGACTCAATTACTCCCTTTTTTCACTCTCTCCAGAAGCTCCAGATGGCGTCTTCCGTGGGCAACGTGGCCGACAGCACAGAACCAACGAAACGTATGCTTTCCTTCCAAGGGTTAGCTGAGCTGGCACATCGAGAATATCAGGCAGGAGATTTTGAGACAGCTGAGAGACACTGCATGCAGCTCTGGAGACAAGAGCCAGGCAATACTGGTGTACTTTTATTACTTTCATCTATACACTTCCAGTGTCGAAGGCTGGACAGATCTGCCCACTTTAGTACTCTGGCAATTAAACAGAACCCTCTTCTGGCAGAAGCCTATTCGAATTTGGGGAATGTGTACAAGGAAAGAGGGCAGTTGCAGGAAGCAACTGAGCATTACCGGCATGCATTGCGTCTCAAACCAGATTTCATCGATGGTTATATTAACCTGGCAGCCGCTTTGATAGCAGCAGGCGACATGGAAGGAGCAGTACAAGCTTACGTCTCTGCTCTTCAGTACAATCCTTCTTTGTACTGTGTTCGCAGTGACCTGGGGAACCTGCTCAAAGCCCTGGGTGGCTTAGAAGAAGCCAAGGCATGTTATTTGAAAGCAATTGAGATGCAACCGAACTTTGCAGTAGCTTGGAGTAATCTTGGCTGTGTTTTCAATGCACAAGGGGAGATTTGGCTTGCAATTCATCACTTTGAAAAGGCTGTCACCCTTGACCCCAATTTTCTGGATGCTTATATCAATTTAGGAAATGTCTTCAATGAGGCACGGATTTTTGACAGAGCTGTGGCAGCTTACCTTCGTGCCCTAAGCTTGAGTCCAAATCATGCAGTGGTACATGGCAACCTGGCTTGTGTATACTATGAGCAAGGCCTGATGGATCTCGCAATAGACACCTACAGGCGAGCTATTGAATTGCAACCACATTTCCCTGATGCTTACTGCAACTTAGCCAACGCTCTCAAAGAGAAGGGCAGTGTTGCTGAAGCAGAAGATTGTTATCGTACAGCTCTCCGGCTGTGTCCCACCCATGCAGACTCTCTGAATAACCTAGCCAATATCAAAGGAGAACAGGGAAACAGTGAAGACGCGGTTCACTTGTATCGTAAAGCATTAGAGCTCTGCCCAGACTTTGCTGATGCCCATTCAAATTTAGCAAGTGTATTGAAGCAGCAGGGAAAACTGCACGAAGCTCTGATGCATTATAAGGAGGCTATTCGAATCAGTCCTACCTTTGCTGATGCGTACTGTAATATGGGAAACACTCTATGGGAGATGCAGGATGTTCAGGGAGCCTTAGAGTGTTATACTCGTGCCGTGCAGATCAACCCTGCATTTGCGGATGCCCACAGCAATCTGGCTTCCATTCACCAGGATTCAGGGAATATTCCAGAAGCAATTGCTTCTTATCGCACTGTTCTGAAGCTTCAACCTGATTTTCCTGACGCTTATTGTAATTTGGCTCATTGCCTGCAGGTTGTCTGTGATTGGACAGACTATGATGAGCGAATGAAGAAGTTGGTCAGCATTGTGGCTGACCAGTTGGAGAAGAATAGGTTGCCTTCTGTGCAGCCTCATCATAGTATGCTCTATCCTCTTCCTCATGGCTTCAGGAAGGCTATTGCTGAGAGGCATGGGAACCTCTGCTTGGCTAATATAAGTGCCCTTCATAAACCACCGTATGAACATATAACAGACTTGAAGCTCAGTGATGGTCGACTGCGTGTAGGATACGTGAGTTCTGACTTTGGGAACCATCCTACTTCTCACCTTATGCAGTCTATTCCAGGCATGCACAGTCCTGATAAATTTGAGATATTCTGTTATGCCCTGAGCCCACATGATGGCACAAACTTCCGAGCGAAGGTGATGGCAGAAGCCAATCATTTCACT
Source organism: Mesoplodon bidens (assembly GCF_964165515.1). Lineage (NCBI taxonomy): Eukaryota > Metazoa > Chordata > Mammalia > Artiodactyla > Ziphiidae > Mesoplodon > Mesoplodon bidens. Next base: position 224,309 of record NW_027671285.1, read on the forward strand.
GATCTTTCTCAGATTCCATGCAATGGGAAAGCAGCTGATCGCATCCATCAAGATGGTATACACATCCTTGTAAATATGAATGGTTATACCAGGGGTGCTCGAAATGAACTCTTTGCTCTCAGGCCAGCTCCTATTCAGGCAATGTGGCTGGGGTACCCTGGGACTAGTGGCGTGCTTTTCATGGATTATATCATCACTGATCAGGAAACGTCACCTGCTGAAGTTGCTGAGCAGTATTCTGAGAAACTGGCTTATATGCCCCATACGTTCTTTATTGGTGATCATGCTAATATGTTCCCTCACCTGAAGAAAAAAGCCGTCATCGATTTTAAGTCCAATGGGCACATTTATGACAATCGGATTGTGCTGAATGGCATCGACCTCCAAGCATTTCTTGATAGTCTATCAGATGTGCAAATAGTCAAGATGAAATGTCCTGATGGAGAAGACAACGCAGACAGCAGTAATACAGCTCTTAATATGCCTGTCATTCCTATGAATACTGTTGCAGAAGCAGTTATTGAAATGATTAACAGAGGACAAATTCAGATTACAATGAATGGATTCAGTATTAGCAATGGCCTGGCAACTACCCTGATCAACAATAAGGCTGCCACTGGAGAGGAGGTTCCCCGTACCATTATTGTAACCACACGTTCTCAGTACGGGTTACCGGAAGATGCCATTGTGTACTGTAACTTTAATCAGTTATACAAAATTGACCCATCTACTTTGCAGATGTGGGCAAATATTCTGAAGCGTGTTCCCAATAGTGTACTGTGGCTGTTGCGTTTTCCAGCAGCAGGAGAAGCTAATATTCAACAGTACTCACAAAATATGGGCCTTCCCCCAAACCGTATCATTTTTTCCCCTGTTGCTCCTAAAGAGGAACATGTTCGGAGAGGCCAGCTGGCTGATGTCTGCTTGGACACTCCACTCTGTAATGGCCACACCACAGGGATGGATGTCCTTTGGGCAGGGACCCCCATGGTGACTATGCCAGGAGAGACTCTTGCTTCCCGAGTTGCAGGTTCCCAGCTCACTTGTTTAGGCTGTCTTGAGCTGATTGCTAAAAATCGGCAAGAATATGAAGAGATAGCTGTGAAACTGGGAACTGATCTCGAATACCTGAAGAAAATTCGTGGCAAAGTCTGGAAGCAGAGAACATCTAGCCCTCTGTTCAACACCAAACAATATACAATGGAACTAGAGCGGCTCTACCTACAGATGTGGGAGCATTATGCAGCTGGCAACAAACCTGATCACATGATTAAGCCGGTTGAAGTCACTGAGTCGGCCTAAATAATGACTGTGTGCCCAGGAGAATTACCCCTGTAGCTGAGCCTCAACCTTCTGGGGGAAAGGGAACTACTTTTTCAATATCATGGTGCAGATGGGTGACAGACAATGATAAGAAATAGCACAGCCAGACTTGCTTCCTGCATGATCACGATAGGGAGAAACCCAAGAGATGCGAAACTGCTGTTCCACAAGGAGTCTCCATCGAATTTTGCAGCAGCCAGGTGTCTGGAAGGTCTGGAAGGTGAGTCTGGAAGGTAAGTCTGGAAGGTCTGATCTCCCTTGGTCTTCCAGGGGATGGATGGTTAATGTGGAAGGGAGATAGAGATTGCCCGGCCGTTTTGTGATTATCACGGATTGATTGAGTCTTCTGAATTAATTTTTTTCTTTATATTTTGGGTATTGGAGCTTTTAAAAATGTTTGGTTTCAGGTATTTTTATTCATGTGAAGTGTATATGATTCTCTTGAGATAAGGTTTTAAGCTAAAATATTCCTTGTTTTAGTTTCTGAACTCTACCGATAAATGGGGACTTTGCTGGTGTAGTCTTTTTATAGGTTTTATAAACCACTTGAGCCTCTATCAGTCACTTTAGTGTCTGACATAACGTTTGGAACTCTCAGTGCTTTGTTGGTCTGTAGATGATGGCTTCAATTCTTTTTCTGGTCCGTTTCCTTCTTCCCTTCCCCCCACTTTAAAAATTCTCCTGTAACTTGGCTAACAAAATACCAAGTGTGATTCAAAACCTCCCAGAGTGTTTCTCTTCAACACATCATCTGGTGCCAAATGAAGATTGTTAGGAGTGCTTATTAATTATGAAGGGCACAGTTGTGGTACTGTCACTGACGATAATAATAATGGATTTTTGGCCTAGAGTTTTGACCTATTTCACCAGTGTTTTACCATTGACTGCCCCTCTATGCTGCTTCCAAAAGTGAGAGTGTGTGATAAGATTTTTACTTTCATTTCTAAAGTTTGTTTTTTTTAGGTGAGTCCTGTTTTTCCTTTTTCTTTCAGCAGAAATGAAATCCCAGGTAAGTATAAGTATTCAAATATTTGATCAGTAAGTCACAGTTATCTCCAGTACATTAAATAACTTTCATCAAAAAACATGTTATAGGTGAAAAGCTCTGAAGGACCAGCTATGTATATGATAATTATGTTTCAGGCCTTCTAGGGTATTATATATAATAACTTGTCTTCTGGTCGTGGTCTTGAAGTCTTTATGGATTCAGCCTCAGTAGTAGCGAACTGCACTGCTACTTGGTTTGGAGTACAAATTAGACTTTAGCCCTCCTGGAGGTTGAGTTTTTGGTATTGAAAACCATAGGAATGAAATTATTGTATTTCATCAAAGGATCGAGGGCTTGAGGCTTAAACAAGCCAACATATGTGTGGGAAGCAGTCAGCCTTGAGAGCAGGCTACGGACATGCCAGGCATGCCGCCGCTGCTCGAAGGGACTGTCCCTACTTGTTCCCCTCCTTGTTCCATTCCACGGGAGATAAATCACCAGGGCCCAGAAATCATAAAGAATGTAAAATGAGACAAGCCAATCTGTCTCCACCCTGCACGTGCAGGTTATTTTGGATGATTCTGGGTTTATGGGTTTTCTCCCAGGGAAGTTATCCTTGAGCCGAGACAGTCATTAGATGATGTAAACCACCGTCTGGCAACCTTCCCTTTTCTAGTCGATATAATCTGCAACTGTAGCATAATAAAACTTGCCTTGCAACCGTCAGTTGTCTTGGTCCTTCTGACCCCATTCGTCGGTGCTACTTCAGTTCCTTACCCCGTCCCTTCTGACCCTGGGCGGTGAAATCCTCTTTCTGAGGCTGGTCCGCGGCAAGTGGCGCCTGAACAGGGACCTGAAGCGTGAAGCCAATGAAAAGAAAAAGAAAGTGCAGGTAAGAGAACCCTTATGCAAAATATGTGTGGACACGAGTAAAAGTGAAACTAACAGAGGCATAAGGCAACAGTCAGAAGTAAAATAAGATGGGGCAAAAGGGCTCAAAGGAGCGTGAATTATTTGCTCCGGTTTTACTTTCGATGCTTAAAGCTCGGGGTAATAAAGTTTCTACCTCACAGTTGACTGAATTTTTGCAGCATATCCATGATGTATCTCCCTGGTTTCCTGATGGCGGCTCTGTGACATAGAAATCTGGCAGAAAGTTGGAGAAGATTTAAAAAATTATTATGAGTCTCGAGGGCCTACTCATACTGCCGTTGTTACATTTAGTTTGTGGAATCTGATAAAAATATGTTTAGGTTCTTCTCATGATAGTGTTGATTTGAATGTAAAGTCAGAAAAACATAAGCCTCTGACAGAAGAAACGACTGTATTATCAGCTACTGTGTCGCCACTTCCTAAACCAAAAGAGCTAATAAATTTAAATATTTCAGATGAAGAGGAACATTTTGACTTAACAGATGAGGCTTTTAAACATAAAAGAGAGAAGTATCCTGAAGATGATTTTCTAATGGCTATAATAGATAAGTCAGTGAAAAAGCTGCAAATTAGTAAGGACTGTCTTCCTCAAAATTCTCCATCTGTAAAACTGCTCAGTCCCTTGCAACGTGCTGTACAAGCAGCAATAAAACGAGGAGAAGATCCTATTTTCTGTTGTCCTGTCACGGAAAGACCTGATCCTAATAATCCTCAACAGGCTATTAGGGAGCATCAGGCTCTTCCTTTTAAAGTTTTGAAAGATTTAAAATCTGCTTGTGCTCAATATGGGCCCACTGCTCCTTTTACTACTGCTATGGTTGACACTATTACAGGAGAAGCTCTTCCCGCTGCTGATTGGCAGTCTATTGCACGAGCTTGTTTAAATGGTGGAGATTATTTAATATGGAAGTTTGATTTTTATGAACGGGCTGCTGAACAAGCAGAAAAGAATGCTACCCATGATATTCCAGTTGATTATCATATGCTGATTGGGGAAGGACCATATATTTCTTTACAAGTTCGATTAACTTATCCCTTTGTTGCTTATCCTCAAATAAATCATTTGGCATTACAAGCCTGGAGGAAATTATCTTCTACACACAAAACTGAGGATCTTTCAAAAATTAGACAGGGACCTGATGAACCATATGCTGATTTTGTAGATAGATTGTTACAGCCGGTGGGGAGACTCATTGTGGATGGACTCACTGGTACAATTGTAGTTAAGCAACTTGCTTTTGAAAATGCTAATAATGCATGTCAGGCTGCGATATGACCTTGGAGAAAACGGGGAACATTGGAGGATTATATTCGCCTTTGTGCAGACATTGGGCCTGCTTATATACAGGGTGCTGCTATGGCTTCAGCATTAACTAAAGTGGGGTTTAAAAACAATCCAAAGAGAACAAAGACTAGTTTTAAATGCGGAAAGGCAGGTCATTTTGCTGGAGAATGTAGATCTTTTCACTGTAACCCTGGTCCTTCCTTCCCTACTCAAAACCCTCCAGATGGTCAGAAAATCCCTGGTTTATGCCCTAAATGCAATAGGGGAAAACGTTGGGCACGCGATTGTTGGTCGCTCAGTGGCCCACAAGGATGGAACACCACTGTCGGGAAACTCCTCCCGGGGCCTTCCCCGGCCCCAACAGATAATAGGGGCAATGTCTGTGTATCCTCCTCAAACTATCAATCAGACATTAACCAAAAACAAAAACATACAATATCTTTGCTCTCCAGAGAAACAGCAGGAAGCGCAGGACTGGACCACAGTACCTCCGCCCGATATGTATTAACTCCTGAAATGGGTCCTCAGGCCTTCTCTACGGGCATCTATGGACCTTTACCCAAGGGTTTGATGGGACTACTATTGGGAAGAAGTAGTGTCACCATGAAGGGTTTAACTATTATGCCAGGAGTCATAGATTGTGACTACGAAGGAGAAATAAAAATCATGGCACAAACTATTAAAAATATAATAATGATTTCTCCTGGGGATAAAATTGCACAATTGCTACTTTTGCCCTTTGTACCTCATGGACAAATTTTACAACATCAAAAGAGAGACACAAAGGCTTTTGGATCATCTAATGCTGCCTACTGGATTCAGAAGATAGGGAAAGAACATCCAGAAAGGAAATGAACCATTAATGGAAAGGTTTTTTCAGGTTTGTTAGACACTGGAGCTGATGTCTCTGTTATGACACAGATTCACTGGCATAAACATTGGCCCGTTAGTCCTACTATTACAGAACTTCAAGGAATAGGACAGAGTTCTTCTCCTATGCAAAGTAGTCAGTTATTATGGCAAGATAGTGAGGGCCATTCAGGATACTTCCAGCCTTATGTTTTGCCTAGGCTGCCTTTAAACCTCTGGGGCCGAGATATATTAAAAGAAATGGGAGTATTACTTTATAGTCCAAATTCTCAAGTCTCTAATATGATGTTGGATCAAGGATTTCTTCCCACAAAAGGGCTGGGAACAAATCAACAAGGACCTGTCTATCCTATTGATGTGAAAATAAAATATGATAGACAAGGTTTGTGTTTTTCTTAGGGGCCTTGGATTCTCCTCCACTCACTGCCGATCCAATTACTTGGCTGAGTGATGACCCTGTATGGGTGGACCAATGGCCCCTCACAAAGGAGAAATTAGAAGCTGCAGAACAATTAGTACTGAAACAATTAGGGCATTTAGAAATTTCCAATAGTCCTTGGAATACTCCTATTTTTATTACCAAGAAAAAATCTGGAAAATATAGGTTATTACAGGATCTAAGAGCTGTTAATAAAACTATGCTAATAATGGGAGCTCTTCAAGCAGGCCTACCCTCTCCAACAGCCATACCACACGATTATCATCTTTTAGTTATAGATTTAAAAGATTGTTTTTTTCACTATTCCTTTGTTTCCTGAAGATAGAAAACATTTTGCTTTTAGCTTGCCTTCCTTAAATTTTAAGGAGCCCATGAGGAGCTTTCAATGGAAAGTATTGCCTCAGGGCATGGCAAATAGTCCTACATTATGCCAAAACTATGTGGCTCAGGCCTTAACTCCTGTGAGAAAAAGGTTTCCAACGTTATATCTCATACATTATATGGATGATATACTTTTAGCCACTGATAATATTTCTTTATTAGAGACTGCTTTTCAATTTTTACAACAATCCTTACAATCATTTGGCTTGGTCATTGCCTCAGAAAAAATTCAAAGACAATCTCCATTTTTCTATTTGGGAAAATATATTGATAACACTACCATTAGGCCTCAGAAACTGCAAATTCGAGTTGATAATTTAAAAACATTAAAGGATTTTCAAAAATTACTTGGAGACATTAATTGGCCAAGGCCTTCCTTAAAACTTACTACTGCTCAATTAGAGCCTTTGTTTGATATTCTTAAAGGTGACTCAGCTCCTTCTACTTCACGCTCTATGACTCCAGAAGCACTTCAAGCTTTACAAGTAGTTAATAGAGCTATCAGCTCTGCACAGTTAACTCGAATGCATACTCACCTGCCAATTTCTTTAATTGCTTGTCCAACACCTCATGTGCCTACTGCCATCTTATGGCAAACTGTTGGCATTATTGAATGGATTCATATGAAAACTACATCCTCTAAGGTTATTAACCCTTATTTTGAACTTAGTAGTAAGCTAATAATGCAAGGTAGAACTAGATGCTTACAACTTCTGGGTATAGAACCTTCTCAAATTATTATCCCTTATTCAGTTAGTCAACAAAATTGGCTTTTTCAACATAGTAATGAATGGGGTCTTGCTCTTGCAGGATTTTCAGGTGCCTTGGAATGCCATTACCCTGCTGATAAATTGATCCAATTCGACAAAGTTAACTGTTATATCTTTCCTTCTATAATTAGGCAACAGCCTATTCCTCATGTACCTTTGGTTTTTACAGACGGTTCTTCTTCAGGAGGGGCTACTGTAATCACTGACGACGGAACAAAACTCATTAAACAAACTTCCTTGACTTCAGCTCAACGTGTTGAACTGTATGCTGTCATGATGGCTTTTAAACATTTGCCTTCTATATCTTTTAATTTGTTTTCTGATAGTAAATATCTTATCAGCTTATTATTTCTTCTGGAGACTGCGACCAGAGGACATACTAATGACCCTGAATTATCATCCTCTTTTCGTTTGCTTCAACAGCTTATTCGTTCCCACGATGGCCGTGTTGCAGCTCTGCATATCCGTGCTCATTCTAACTTGCCTGGTCCATTGTCTAAACTTAATGTGACTGCAGATGTTTTAACTCGATCTAAACGTGATCTTTATCCTGTGCGTTTTCCTCCCAAAAATAAAGTTAAAGTTACTCTTCCTCCTCAATCTCTTTTCCCTAAAGCAGGACATATCCCAAATTACCGTCCTCCTCCTTTCCGTTCGTCATGCTGTCAAGAATGGCTAAGGTATTGCATTCATTATCTTCATACTGTTGATACTCATGGTCCATGTCCTGGACACCCTCATATTATGGTAAGTTATGATCAAACTGCTTCACAAGCAGCACAGCAGTCGCATGCTTTACACCATCAGTCGGCGGCTACGTTACGCAAAGAATTTTCCCTTACTCGTGAAGCCACCCGACAAATTGTTAAGCAATGCCCACAGTGCTTACCTCACCTTCCTGTTCCACATTATGGTGTTAATCCTCGTGGATTATTACCTAGTTATTTATGGCAAATGGATGTTACTCATATCCCGTCTTTTGGGAAATTACAATTTGTTCATGTCACTATTGATACTTATTCTGGTTTCCTCTGTGCTACAGCACAGACCCGAGAAGCTACTAAACATGTTATCACTCATTTATTACACTGTTTTGCTTTTGTGAACCTTCATTTTACAGGAACCAACATTACTCTTACAGGCCCGGCTACCAGCCGACGAGAGGATCTTAAGGATACCATCATTTGGTATAAAAATGGGCAAGCTATTAATATTAGAGGTCGAATCTCATATGCCTCGCCACTTTGGGATTCCGCTATTACTATAGCCAAGGTTCCAGGTGAAGATTCAGGAAATTATTTCTGTATGAAGCATTTACTTGGAGGACAAGGGATACTTATAGTTGGACATAAGGTTACTATTCTTAACAGAAAATCAAAACCTCAATTTCCTCCTTTTATGACCATTAACTTTGCTGGATCCAATTTTGAATGTTGCAATGCATCTTGGAATAATAACCAAATATGGTGTACTACAGATCATACCAAGGGGTCAATTCTTCTCTCTTCTATTCCCATCATAGATAGGTTTATCACATTTCAAAAGAACTGGGATATATGGAAACTAGCTCTAACTTATTCCAATACACCTGTTATAACTTGTGTTGCTCCTCCATATACACTTTTGATTGGTTCTATTAACATTGGTAATTCTTCCAAAGGAGGATATAATATTAGCTGTGTTAATTGTATTTTTAGCAGTTGTATGTTCCCTTCTGCAGGAACACAATCTGTGCTTATACTAAGGCAACCCATATATGTTATGGTGCCTGTACATCTGAGAGAACCTTGGTATGAAGATACTGGAGTACAGGCATGGGTGGAACTCTCTAAAGCCTTGCAGAGAAGGAGACGCTTTATTGGGTGGCTAATAGTAAGTTTACTTGCCTTGGCTGCTCTGTCTGCTACCGCGGCTACTGCCCGTCTTGCTCTTTCACAGAGTATTAATCATGCTCACTTTGCTAATCAATTATCTCAAAATACCAGTCTTGCTTAATCTTTACAAAGTCACATAGATTTACAGATTAATAACAAGTTAGATGAATTTAAAAACGCAATTTTGAGGATTGGAGATCAGATGGCAGCATTAAAATTGAGGATGCGTTTAGCTTGTCATGCAAAGTATACGTGGATTTGTGTTATTCCTTACAAGTACAATGACTGTATTTGGGAATGGGAAAAAGTAAAAATGCATCTGCTGAGTGTTTGGTCAGATAATAATATTAGTCTTGATCTTAAGAAATTAAATGCTGAAATTCAGGATATACAACATGCACATCTTGATGATATTTCACCAGAAGATGTAATTCAAACTTTACTGGATCATTTAAAGTGGTTAAACCCTTAGTCGTGGATTACTAGAGGGTTGTCAGGAGTTATTACCCTGGCCATAATTTGCCTATTATTGATAATAATCTTCTCATGTCTGTTTCGTATCCTCATGCTACAGTATACTACTCTCGGCACTAAGCTTCATGGAATTATTTTGCAGCAAAAATTAAAAAATAAAGAAGGGGGACCTGTGGGAAGCAATCAGCCTTGAGAGCAGGCTACAGACATGCCAGGCATGCCGCCGCTGCTCGAAGGGACTGTCCCTACTTGTTCCCCTCCTTGTTCCATTCCACGGGAGATAAATCACCAGGGCCCAGAAATCAGAAAGTATGTAAAATGAGACAAGCCAATCTGTCTCCACCCTGCACGTGCAGGTTATTTTGGATGATTCTGGGTTTATGGGTTTTCTGCCAGGGAAGTTAACCTTGAGCCGAGACAGTCATTAGATAATGTAAACCACCGTCTGGCAACCTTCCCTTTTCTAGTCTATATAATCTGCAACTGTAGCATAATAAAACTTGCCTTGCAACCGTCAGTTGTCTTGGTCCTTCTGACCCCATTCGTCGGTGCTACTTCAGTTCCTTACCCCGTCCCTTCTGACCCTGGGCGGTGAAATCCTCTTTCTGAGGCTGGTCCGTGGCACATATGAATATGTTTTTGTCTTGCTGTACTGCACATATGCTGTCTAGTAACAGATATTTTGTCTGCTATTAGTGTTTTAGATTATGTCTTTCCAAAGCGCTGAGGCAGTGCACCTATTTTGATGTTGCAGCTGATGCCTGAACGTATCCTAGCTGACAAATTATTGATTAATAAAAACATGAATTTCTGAAAGATTTGTACTGTTAACCAAAATCTGAGCAAGGAGTCTCAAATGTAATTCTTAGCCAGAATTACATGTTAATGAACCATTTAACAGTGTAAATCAAGGAACATCAATGTAGGGATTTCTTTTCATTTATTTCTTACCTGCTTGAAATAGCAGTTAAAGGTTGCCAGCTTGGTTGCAGATGAACAGACATTTGAAGTTCCCTGAACTACGTAATGTGGAATAGGATAGTAGACTTCCAACGCCCTCAAGGCTGTGACCTTGCAGCCATTTTACATAGCACATCATCCTCCTATAGGGATGAACCTTTCCCTGGCCCGAAAAGTAGCCACTCCGTTGAAGCTTTGCTTATTGTAACAGGCTTTTGTTTCCAGGTTACATGTCTGTGGAAGACTTAATTCTGAATAGAGATATAGATATTACTGGAAACTAATTGTTTTTGCTATTATACTCTGCTTTATCAAAAAAGTAAAACATTTAAATTGTGCTACAAAAATTCAGATGTCTTACAATCTTTAAACAATAAATGAATGAATTGCCCTTAAAAAAAAAGAATTAAGCAGTTAGTTAAGCTGTTGGTCCCACATCAGACAAATTATCCTTATACCTCCTGTCAATATTGTTAACAGAGACTGTTATTTTATTAATCCTTATGATCCCATGATTCTTTCTTTCATGTTTCGGGGCACAGCAGGTGAGAGAGTGGGTTTGTTAAGCTGGGTGGGTTTATCCTTCTTTTATGCGTTCATTCAATTTTCTGTTCATTTACTTATTGTATACATATGGCAATAGAAGCTGCTAAGGCAATCATTGCTATTCTGCAAAACAACAAGGCACAGAAGCAGATGTCTTATTTCCGAGATTTCTCCCCCCAGGATTATTATGATTAAAGATCCTTTCCCCCCACTCCCTGGAGAGGACAAGGGGCTGCTCGCTGGAGGATTTTTAATGACTTGGGGAAAGGCTCAAATATCCCCCCATTATGGTAATCCACCCCAGGGGCAAACCACACAAGAATATTATGAATTTATTTTATTTTTCTATCCTTGCAAAGGTAATACTCAGCTCATTAGAATATGAAAACTATACTGTCAAATTTCAGAATTACATGGATGAAGAAAATCACCAAAGTGGCATCATATCATGTGTGTTATAGCTGTATTTACTATATTGACTATATTAAATATGTTGTGTTATCAATGTATTGTATAACTATATATTGAAAAGGCAAAATGCTGTAACGTATTTCAGAGAAAATAATTATGTTGGCCAACCCCAAATTGTACATTGTAGACGGGTCCTAGGAAAAGAAGATTCAATTCATAGTGAACAAGAGGTTAGCTTCTGTTTTCAGCCATGTGCTATTTCAAGAATTAAACATCATGAATAATACAGGATATAAGAGGAATAGTCTAAAGATGGAAAAGCACATTTTGATTAGGAAAGAGAATTTAAGTCTTTTTTTTTAAGGAAAACTGCCTTATTACTATGAGATAAGAAAATTGTTTCCTTCTTTTCTTCCTTGCTTTCTTCTTCTTTTTTTAACGTTTTTAATTTTGGATATTTGACCTCTAAGCTGAGATGACTGAAAATGCCTCCTCTGGGCATCAACCTTTTTGAAAGACTTTTTCCCCCTCCCTGAGGGCTATTTGTCTCTTGGAGGCTTTGTCTACATTACTCCTCAAGAGGCAAGCATTTGTCCTTGCACTAAATGCTGACATCTCCTGATAAGAGGGAAGCTGCAGAGTAGAAGAATTGAAGGTCAGTATGTTGATATTGGTCTCAAGCGCATTGATGTACATTTGTGTATTGGGGAAGGGGAGTGAAGCTTGAGAGTGGGCCAGTGGGGAGGGGTAAATATTTTGTGATGCTGTCTACCTATGGGCTTATAAAGTTTACGGCTGCATTAGGAGGACAAGCATTACCATTAGCATGAAAAGTAGGGCAGACCTCAGTTGCAAAAGCTTCTAGCCATACACATAGGGCAATACGTAAATGATACACCTTATTGCATTCACCCATTCACCCTCCCCTGTTCACGCTAATTGGAAATTTCCATCCATTTCAGAGAAGTAACACAACTATCAATCATTTTCCCTGGCACGAATCTTCCAGGAGAAAGAAAATGGAATACACCTAGCGACAGAGCTCACGCACTAGTAGTCCATGTGTCTTAGATTTAATATCTGATGACTAGCTGCATTGAAGCCAAGAGGTGGTTCACAAAGTTGCTGCACATTAGAATCACCTGGGGAACTCTGAGACCTTCCCGTGCCCAGGCTCCTCCCTAGACCTACTGAATCAAAATCTCTGGGGCTGGGACCCAGACACCAATGTTTTTCTTCAAAGCTCTTTAGGTAATTCAAACGAGCAGCAAAGCTTGAGAACCAGCCCAATAATGGGAACAAACTTATTTCACACAGATAAAGTGGGGCAATTCATATGTTAAAAGAACGTGAATATATGTATATATTTCTTTTTTTCACTTTATTCTGTTTGTATTTCAAATAGGCTTTTTTTTTTCCTTCTGCAAAAAGCATTATTGTTTCCATTTGGTCCAAGGCTTGGGAGAGGGCTCCAGGGCGGTTACAAAGCTGCCTAGTGGCTGCAGAGCGGGGCTTCAGGCAGAAGCTCTGACGCCAGAGGGTCTCCTCAGACGCGGCTGGACTTCAGAGACTCCTGTTTGGCTCGAGGGTGAGCCTTTCAAAGAGATACTCGCCCAGCACAGCCTGCGGACCAGCCAGCCTGCGGAGGTTGGTCAGGTGGTCTCCCATCTTCTGGATGAGTTTTACCTGCTCTTCCAGGAAGCGGCTCTCCAGGAAATCACAGAACTGGGAGTCTGCACGGGCAGGACCCAGGGCGCGCAGATCCGTTAGTGCCTGGTTCAGATTCTTCTCCCTAAGAATGGCGGCTTCCACAGCATCCTGGGTTTTACCCCACTCATCCTGAGAAGGCTTCTGCGCATCCTGGAAGAGGGCGCGGCCGCAGCACTGGTTTTGCATTTTCAAGAGGCGCTGGGCACCCTCACACTTCTCCTCAGCCAGTTGGCGAAAAATGTGGCCCATACTGTCCAGAGTCCCATTGTTGCTGTCGAAATAGATGCTCAGAGAGAGGTAAGTGTCCACAGATGCATGTTGAACAGGCGGTGGACGGCGGCCTCCACCTCGGTGGAATAATTCTGACGAACCTGTGAACTCGTGGTTGATCAGTGATAAGGAGCTAAGCTCAAAAACTGGTGTTGGCCTGTCCTGGAGGCTGAGGATAGCTGAGTGTCTGATTCCAAAGGTTGCGAAAGGAAGAAAGGTTGGAAGGTGGTCGGGGGCTGGAGCAAGGAGCGTCCCTGGGTCTGTTCATTCCAAACACTGTTGAAGCAAAAGACAGATCTGCAGGACTGCCGAACGCACTGCCTCAAATAGGCTTTGATATAAATGAACAAGAAGTCCAAGCAAGGACAAAACTTACCCTTCCTCCCACCAAAATAGCTGGTGATACTAGAATCTAGATCTGGGAAGGGATTCTTCCATTGCTTTCTTAACATTCCAAGCCACTAGAGCAGTGGTTCTCAAAGTATGGTCACCTTGTAACCAAGCAGTACCCTATGGGGCCTTCCTAGGACAGACCCATCCGCCATATCCTCTATTGTAGTTTCTCTCTGAAGTACTCAGATAATAGTATCTCAGGCATATTTCTTGAGTTTTCAGATGCTAAAAACCACCACCCAATGGAAGAAATGAACTCCTTGATGATCATGAGCACGTAGCCCTCAGACCTCCTGGCACCTAAGGATGGATAATGTTACCTGCCTTGTGGCCTCAACATCAGCCAATCAGAGGATTGTGCACGAGCTGATCACATGCCCTGGGATGTCCCTCCCTCACCTGGCCTTTAAAAATACTTTGCTGAAATCCTTTGGAGATTTCAGGGGTTTTGGAACACGGACCACCCCTCTCCTTGCTCGGTCCTGCAATAAACCTTTCTCTTCTCCAGACTCCAACCTTTAGGTTTGTTTGGCCTCACTGTGCTTCAGACACATGAACCTGCATTCGGTAACAACTTGACCAGCTTTACCAGCGTCCCCTGATAATGTGTCAGATATTCAAGTTTTAGGGCCCTATCCCAGCCCTATGGAATCAGCAACTCTAGTGGGGCTCAGTGATCTCTGTTATAACAGGCCCTCCATATGATTTTTATTCACCTTAAAGTTTGAAAATATCTGCATTGTCAGCTGGCCAAAGTGTCCACCAGCAGGTGAAGGGGAGTGATGCCTGGAAAAGATAGGGAGTAGCCAAGGCAAGTACAGCAGCATTTGCCGTGGTAGTAATGGAGAATGCCTTTTCTCCACTGGTTGGCACAGACTAGTATCTGGGAGCAGTGGCAGGGTTATTTAGGATGCTTTACAATTCAATGTAGTGACCGCTGTCCTGGTTTGCCAGGGACTTCCCCTGTGTGAACACTTAAAACCTCATCCTGGCAAACCCCTTAGCCCTGGATTTGAAAAACTTAGGGAATAACATGAAATTTAGGGGAAACATGATCTAGGATTTGGGCGAGTCACAAGTGCTAATTAAAGCTAAGCAAGTATGGTCAGCATCTAGCCTTCTTTACCCCTTTGTGGGAAGGTAAATCTGATTGGGTGAAAGGACTTATTGTTAAGAAATCTTTGTAGAAACATCCCCTTCTGCTTAGTCTGCTGGTTCTCAGTTCTGGCTAGACACTGGCATCGTCTGAGGAGATTTAAAGTTATTTTATTGGTCTAGGATGACCAACAGTCAGTGTGAGGGTTTTTAAAAAGTGCTTCAGATGATTCTAATATGCAGCCAAATTTAGGTGCCACTGCTTAAGCTTTTGAACCACTGCTACATATTTTCACCTCATCTTCCTATGAGAATATCCAACTGTAGTTGAGGTTTGTTTGTTTTTCTTTTTCTTTTTTTAACTCTCTTATTATAAGATTTACTGTCTTAAATAAGATTGAATGTACAGAAAATCCTGCTAGTCCATCTGGTACAGCTAGATACTTAGAATAATATCGTTAAGATATATACCATTTAAGTACTGTGACTGGCCTTTTTAAAATTAACATATGCATTGAATTAGTACAATCTCTTTTGAAGTTGTCATGTTGGGGAGCTATACCTGTAATCTGCTGCCATTGCTAAATATCTGGACAACTCTTATTAGGAATTGTTTTTAAAAATCTTTAGGGATTAAAACCAAGAGTGCTGTATTATTTGTACTGGGACCACAAAAACCTCACAAAGTTTCCCCACTGTACCTTCTACCCCCATCTCTAACCCTTGGCAACTTCTAATCTGTTCTCTATCTCCACAGTTTTGTTATTTTAAGAATAATACGTAAACATAATCATGAATTACTTAATCTTCGGAGATTGGCTTTTAAACATTTTTTCTTCAGCATCATTCCCTTGAAGTTCATTTTAATTTTTGCATATATTAATAATTTGTTCCTTTTCGTTGCTCCGTAGTATTCTATCATAAGATTTTATCACAATTTGTTTCAACATTCATCCATTGAAAGACATTTGGGTAGTTGCCAGTTATTGGCTATGATAAATAAAACTGCTATGAACATTTATGTGTAAGTTTCTGTGGGAACTTAATTAAGTTTTTGTTTCTTTTGGATAAATGCTCAAGAGTACAAGTACTGCGTTGTAGGGTGAATCTACTTTTAGGATTAAAAGAGACTGTCAAGCTGTTTCTCAGAGTGGCTAAACCATTTTATTTTCCCACCAGTGACGTGATATAACTTTTCTACGTACTCGCCAGCATTTGATGTTGTCACTATAATTTTAGTTATTCTCTGATATCTCATTATGGTCTTAATTTGCATTTCCCTAATGCTAATGATGTTGAGCATCTTTTCATGTGCTTCTTTGCCATGTGTATATTCTCTTCCATGAAATGTCTGTTCCTGTCCTCTGCCTATTTTCTAGTTGGATTTTTTTAAGTTGTTTGGAGAGTTCTTTGTATATTATAGATACAAGTCATCTGTCTCATATGGGATTTTCAAATATGTTTTCCCACTGTGTAATCTGAGTTTTCATCCACTTAAAAGGATCTTCTATGAAGCATTTTTAACTCATTTTGATGAGATACAATTTATCAGTTTTTGCTTTTATTGATCATACTTTCGGTGTCAAGTCTAAGAATTATTCACCTAGTTCTAGATGCCAAAGATTTTCTATTTTTTTTTCTAAAAATGTCCTGCTTTTACATTTAAGATTATGATCCACTTTGATTTAATTTTTGTGTAAGGTGTGGAGGTTTAGGTTAAGGTTCATTTTTTGTTTGTTTTTGTCAAGGGATGTCCAACTGTTTCAGTACCATTTTTTGAAATGTCTATTCTTCCTTGATAGCTTTTGCACTGCTGTCAAAAACAGGTTAAATGTATTTATGTCAGTCTATTTCTGGGTTCTCTATTCCATTCCATTGATCTATGTATCTACCCTCCAAAATTACTGCAAAGTCTTGAAATTGGGTGGATTAATTCCTCCCATTTTAATCTTCCTTTACAAATTGTTTTAGCTATTCTTCAGCCTCTTCTTACCATACAAATCTTAGAAAAAGCTTGTCTATATCCGCAAAAACCTTGAGGGCATTTTAAGAGTAATTGTGTTAAGCCTCTTAACTTGGGGAGAATTGACATCTTTATTATGTTGTGTTTCCTAATCCATGAACAAGGTATGTCTCCCTATTTGTTTGGGACTTTAAAATTTTTCTTCATCAGCATTTTGTAATTTTCAGTATAGAGGTCCTATAAATGTCCTATTGGGCTTGTATTTAAGTATTTATTTAGGTCAGTTGTAAATGGCATCACATATTTTAATTTAAGCTTCTACACATTTGTTATTAATATATAATGTGATAAAATTGTGTTGATCTTGTACTCTAAAACATTTACAAACTAATATTATTTCTCAAGCTTTTTGTGGATTCCTTGGTATTTTCTCCATTTAGATTATCATGTCCTCTTCAGACACAGACAGTTTTACTTTTCCTTAGGCAATATAATAGGATATATTACTCTTCAACATTCAGTAGGATATATTCCTTCCTATTCAACATAGTAGGAATAGTCCTTTTATCTTTTAAATGAACTTTTAAAAAATTTAACTTTTAAATGTATGTATTTATTTATTTTTGCTTTATTTTCTTACTAGAACCTCCAGTAATACATTTAATAAAAGTGGTGAGAGCAGATATCTGTGCCTTGTTTCTGATCTTACAGAGAAAGCATTCAGTCTTTCACGGTTAAATATAATCTCGGTATAGGTTGTTTGTAGATCATCTTTATGAGTTTCAGTATGTTCCTTTTCTATTCCTAGTTTGCTTGGAGTTCTTTTTTCTTCTTTTTTTACAATCATGAATGGGATTGGATTTTGTCAAGTGCTTTCTCTGCCTTATTGGATAGGATCACATGACTTTTCCCTTTAATCTATTGGATATGGTGGATAACATTGTTTGATTTTCAAATATTTAACCAACTTTGCATAACTAGAATAAATGCCACTTGGTCATGGTATATTATTCTTTTTATATATTTCTGGATTTAATTTGCTAATATTTGGCAGAGGATTTTTACAGCCAATTTCATAAAAAATATTGGTCTGTAGTTTTCTTCTTTCTATCGTATCCCTGTCCGGTTTTGGTATCAAGGTAATACTGGCTTCATAAATTTAATTAGGAACTGTTCCTTCTACTTCTATTTCTTATCAAATCATGTAAAATTGGTGTTAATTCTTTATGTCTTGGGTAAAAGTGAAACATCTAAGCCTGAATATTCCTTTTTGGAGTTTTTAAATGAAAAACCAGTGTTTCTAATGGTTACAGGAAAACTGAGATTATCTATTTCATCTTGGCTGAGTTTTGGTAGTTTTGAGTGTAGAAGCATTGGCCCATTTCACCTACATTTTTCAATTTATAGTGTAGACTTGCTCATAACAACTTGTTCCTCATTAACCTGCAGGATATGCCATGGTATCCCTGGTTGCATTTCTGATATCTGTGATTTGTGCCATCCATCTTTTTATCTTTATCAGTCTTGCTAGATCTTTATTGATTAGATTGTTTATTTCCAAGAACCAGCCTTTTGTTTCATTGATTTTCCCCCCTATTTTCCTGTTTTCAGTTTCATGGATTTCTATTTCATCTTTATTATTTCCTTCTTTCTGCTTGTTTAGTGTTTTTTCCTCTTCCTTTTTTACTGTTGTAATATAGAAAATTAGATTATTGCTTTGAAACACTTTCTTTCCCAATTTAGTGCTATAGACTTCTCTTTCAGCATTGCTTTCACTTCATTCTGCAAACTTTGATCTGTTATATCTCCATTTCCTTTTATTCTATGCATTAAAAAATATTTCCTTGATGCTGTCTTTTTTACCCATGAGTTATTTGGAATTGTGATGTTTAGTTTTCACGTGATTGAAGATTTTCCTGTTGTCTTTCTGTTATTGATTTCTAGTCTGATTCCATTATGGCTAGAGAACATACTCTATGATTTTAATTCTTTTAAATCTGCTAACTTTTTTATGAATATATAAATGAAAGAAATAAGAAAACCTCTGAGTCTTAGCATCCAACACTTAGGCACATTACAATTTAAATCTGCTAAGGTTCTTTTTATTGCCCAGTATATAGTATATGAGTGAATATTCCATGGACACTTGAATATGTATTCTGCTGTTACTGAGTGTGTTCTTTAAATGTCAGTTATATCCTATTGATTGATGATGTTTTCATTTCTTCCATATTCTTGCTGATTTTTCTCTCTGGTAGTTCTATAAATTGCTGTGCTGAAGTCTCAAATAATAATTGTGGATTTAAAATTTTCTCCTTTTACTACTTTTTTCAGTGTTTGCTTCATGTATTTTGAAGTTCTGTTGTTTGGTGCACACACATTTTGTATCATTGGGTCATCTAGGTGGATTATTCCTGTTATCTTTATGTAATGACCCTGTTTGCCCCTAATAATTTCCTTTGCTCTGAAGTCTACTTTATCTGATATTAATATAGCCATTCCTACTTTTTCTGATTAACGTTCACATGATATATCATTATCTTCCTTTTACTTTGAACTCCCTATATCATGATGTTTAAAGTAAACTTCTTATAGACAGTATATAGTTGGATCATGCTTGTGAATTTTTAATCTACTCTTCCAATCTCTGTCTTTGACTTGGTTATTTAGATCATTTACAGTTAATGTAATTATTGCTATGTTAAAGATTAGGTCTACCATTTTATTTTTTGTTTTGTCTTTTACCTTAGTTTCTCAATCCTGTGTTTCTCTTATTTTGCCTGGTGGGTTACTTAAACATTTTTTAATAAGTCCATTTTAATTTAATTTATTTATAATCATTTGTGTATACTGTTTGTATAGTTTTCTTAGTGGTTACTTTTGGCATCACAGTATACATATGTAACTTACCATAGCCTACTGGAATCAGTGTTTTATTACTTCAAGTGAAGTTTCAAAATTTTACTTCCATTTAGTCTCTTAATATTCCCCAGTTTTAAAGTATGATTTTCTGTAGTATTTCCTTTCTCTACATTGAGAACCACATCAGATGGTGTCATAATATTTGCTTTGACCATCAGATAGTATTTAAGAAACTCATGAGGCTAATGATAGTCTCTTATATTTACCCCATTTGTTTTCACCCATTCCATTGTTCCCCTTTTCTTTCTGAAGTTCCCAGTCTTCTGTTATTGTTTTTTTTTTATGTTTTCATAACATTAGGTGATATCTGGGCTTTCCAGTGCCATTGGATATGAGTTTCAGGAAACACTGAGTCTGGCTCACTTAATGCTGCTGAGTTGGAGGGTTTGTATATGTTGGGCCTGTTGGCGCAGCAGGTGCTAGCAGATTAGACTAATGTTGATGGGACTAGTGCCACAGGAGGATGGGTTCCCATTCAGGCTATGCTGCTGCTACAGTAGATCAAGTCCCCCTCTACCCCAAGTGTGGGGCAGTGACCTGCTGCTGTCACTGCTTTGTATTAGGCTGCTTTTGCCTCAGGTGTGTGGTGGGATCCCTTGGAAGCTGCTGCTGCTGTCAATCACAAGGTTAAATTCATTTCAGAAATACTTAAGTATAAATATATAGCCTGGCTCCTGTAGGACCCCTGTAATAGTTTTTTATTGCTTTCATACAAATTACCACAAATATAGTGACTCAAAACAATGTAAATTGATTACCTTACAAGTCTGACATTGGTCTCAATTGAGTAAAGTAAAAGTGTTGGCAGGATCGACAGATGAATGGATAAAGATGTGGCACATATATACAATGGAATATTACTTAGCCATAAAAAGAAATGAAATTGAGTTATTTGTAGTGAGGTGGATTGACCTAGAGACTGTCCTACAGAGTGAAGTAAGTCAGAAAGAGAAAAACAAATACCGTATGCTAACACATATATATGGAATCTAAAAAAAAGAAAAAATGGTTATGAAGAACCTAGGGGGCAGGGCAGGAATAAAGACGCAGCCGTAGAGAGTGGACTTGTGGATACAGGAAGGGGGAAGGGTAATCTGGGATGAAGTGAGAGAGTGGCATGGACTTATATACACTACCAAATGTAAAATAGATAGCTAGTGGGAAGCAGCCGCAAAGCACAGGGAGATCAGCTCTGTGCTTTGTGTCCACCTACAAGGGTGCGATCGGGAATGGAGGGTGGTAGGGAGATGCAAGAGGGAGGAGATATGGGGATATATGTATACGTATAGCTGATTCACTTTGTTATGAAGCAGAAACTAACACACCATTGTAAATCAGTTATACTCCAATATAGATGGTTAAAAAAGAAAAAAAAGTGTTGGCAGAGCTACATTCTTTTCTGGAGGCTCTTAGGGGTGTTTCTGTTCCCTGGACTTTATCCGCTTCCAGCGGTCACTTGTAGTCCTTGACTCAGAGTCCCCTTTCTCCACCTACAAAACCCAAAATGTTGAATCTCTCTGATTCTGCTTCTATTAGGACATCTCTCTCTTTCTCTTTCTACAGTTGGGAATGGTTTTCTACTTTTAAGGACTCATGCAATTAGATTTGTTCCATGAGGTAATCCAGGATAATCTTTCTATCTCAAGGTCTGTAACTTCAGTCATATCTGCAAAGTCCTCTTCACCATGTAAGGTAACATATTAATAGGTTCTAGGGATTAGGGTGAGGGCATTTTTAGGAGCCATTATGCTGCCTACCACACCCTTAACAAGTGACCTTGAGAAAATTACTAAGATTTTTAAAGCCTTACTTTCCTCAAACATAAAATGGAAAGAAAGCTAACTAGTTAATATCATGAAAGTGAAACAGTATATATGAAATCAACTAATTCAAAAAATGAGATTTCTTCTTTTTCTTTATGATTTACATGATTCTCAGAGTTCGGTTACTTGAAGAGTTACTTTTTTTTTAAACAGAACTAAGGAATTTCAGGGTTCAGGTGCTGTAAGATTGTCTGAATTATCTGAGTAACAATTAGCTAAGCACAGGTGTAAAGCATTTGATTTACTCCCTGGTTTTCTTTATCTTCTCATCCCAGTAAATGCATATCCCTTTTCTAGCTCCAGCCAGTAGAGTCAGAGCTTGTTGTACTGTTTAACTAAAGTTCAATTTAAATTCTCTCTACATCTCCAGATTCTCAGCCCTGGTTGCATATTATAATCACCTGGGGAGATTTCAAGAACTACCGATGCCAAATTTCTACCTATCATGGATATTTGAGGAGGGACCTGGAATGAAATGCTCTAGCTTATGGTTTTTGGAACCAAATCATAGTCTACACTGAGCCAAATTATTTGTGAGATCACCTCTAAAAAGGAATTTATCTGTGGTGACTAATGCTCTTCCTTTGTCAGTATGCTTGATTTGTCCCTCTTTGGGGGAAAAAAAGAGGGGAAAAAAAACCCCAGCAGTTGTGCTCCCTGAATTATAACCTGATGCTTTGGAATTAGTGTTGGCTTAGAGCGCACATCTTCGGATACCCATTCTCTCTCCTGCTTCCTTGCATGAACTTATATCCTTGGGCAGTGTTTCATCCACCACCCTCTTTTGCTTCTAATCTTAGCAAGTAAAGTCTCCCCTTAATGAAATAGCATTTCATGAGGCTTACTGGGAGCATAGGTCTGTTCCAGACCTATCCTATGTTAGCTAAAGCAGATATAAGTGATGTATTTTTGGCATTCATCCTTGTGGGTTGGAAAGAGAAGACAGAATTTTATCCTTTAGGTGTCATCGGACTGGACAAATGGGCTCTTTCCCTCTGCTGCCTATCATGTAAAAACCTGAGGGTGTTACCTCTAGAAGGTATCTTCTAGTTATCAAAATAGTTCAGATAAGTCAAATTTCTCAGTAAAAGATGACAAAACTATGGCTTAGGTGGTTAATTTTCTATGTCAATTTGTCTGGGCCACCATGCCCAGTTATTTGGTCAGATATTATTCTGGATATTTCTGTGATGGTGTTTTCGTGTTTTTTACAATTTTTATTTATTTATTTATTTATATTTTTGGCTGCGTTGGGTCTTCGTTGTCACACGTGGTCTTTCTCTATTTGCAGCAAGCAAGGGCTACTCTTTGTTGTGGTGTGCAGGCTTCTCATTGTGGTGGCTTCTCTTGTTGCAGAGCATGGGCTCTAGGTACACGGGCTCAGTAGCTGTGGTGCACGGGCTTATTTGCTCCACGGCACATGGGATCTTCCCAGACCAGGGCTCAAACCTGTGTCCCCTGCATTTGCAAGCGGATTCTTAAGCACTGCGCCACCAGGGTAGTCTCCGTGATGGTGTTTTGGATGAAATTCATATTTAAATTGGTGTTGGACTTTGAGTAAAGCAGATTATCCTCCATAGTATGGGTGCGCCTCATCCAATCAGTTGAAGCTCTTAATAAAACAAAGACTGACCTCCCTGTCGCAAAAAGGAATTCTGCCAGAAGACTTACAGAAATTGAACTGCAACTCTTCCTAGAGTCTCTAGACAGCCTAACCTGCAGATTTTGAATTGACCAAGCCTCTATTATTGTGTGAACCAATTGTTTAAAATCTCTCTCTCTCTTTCTCTATCTTTATATAGATATGGATATAGATCTAGGTATCATTATTGATATCTAGATCTATATCTATCAATATATATGGGCACATTGTATACACATGCTGTTGGTTCTGTTTTTCTGGAGAAGCTTGACTAATATAGTGGCCCATATAAATAAAAGGATGAACCCAAGTTCACCCAGGTAGAAATTAGTACAATGAGAACTGGAACTTAAGGCCTCATGACTCATTCAGCTGTGAACACTGACCCAGAACTGGGGTCCTCAAACTCTGGCCCACTGATCAGATCTCGCTTGACTCCTGGTTTTGTACATAACATTTTGCTTGAACACAGCCACACCCATTCATTAATGTATGGTGCATGGCTGTTTCTGTGCTACAGCAGCAGATAGGCAGTTGCAACGGAGAGGTATGGTACACAAAATCCAAAATATTTACTATCTGACCCTTTACAGAAAAGATCTGCTGACCCTTGCTCTAGGATGCCATCTGATTTCTGATAACACAGAGGAGAATAATTCATGCACATTGGGGTTGATTGTTAATCTTCTGTCCTCCTTAGGTCAAAGATCTCTTAAATGCTCACCCTTGCAATAGCCAGCTTGGGGAGCATTGTCTGAGGATGCAGAAACATTTCTTGCCAGGTCTTTCCAATCCACACTGCTCCCTGACTATGGTTCTTAAAACCTATTTTTAAAAAAATTTTTATTGGAATATAGTTGATTTACAGTGTTGTGTTAATTTCACGTGTACAGCAAAGTGAATCCGTTATACATATACATATATCCACTTTTAGGTTTTTTTAGAGTCATTTCCAAATAGCCCATTACAGAGTATTGAGTGGAGTTCCCTGTGCTAATAAGAAGAGCAGGTTCTTATTAGTTATCTATTTTATGTATAGCAGTGTGTATATTTCAGCCCCAATCTCCCAATTTAGCCTCCCTACCACAATCCCCTGGTAACCCTAAGTTTGTTTTCTACATCCCTGCCTCTACTTCTAAAACCTGTCTATTTTAACCAACTACCACTCATTGCTTACTGTCTCTGGCTTCATGTACTTCATAATAAATCTGCCTCTTGTTCAATCCTGGATGACATGTTCCAAAGACTGAGATAATATCTTATTCTACATAACTTGTGCTTGATATTGTCTAACTTGGGGTCTTTATCTATGTCCCAAAGAAGACAGTCACACTCTGTCTTCTAGTACTACTAATAATACCACATTTTATGTCATGAATTTGACCCAATGCACTGAACTATCCCTTTAGAAACTGTATGCAACCTGTCACTGGGTTTTAGCACCGGGATAGAGCTTAAATTAGTGTTCATATTTAAACAAATCTACTTGACCAGAAACTTTTTGCCTCACCATTTATTTTATTACACAAGTAACTTCTCTCTTTGCATCTATGATGTAAATATTTTTGATTTCCTAAATTATCTGGAAAATTATTTAGAGCTTCCATTTCAGTAGGCATTGGAATTGCTGTGTTATGACTATTTCATTATTTTATTTCCAATGTTAAATTAGGCTTCAAGCTTTGGCCAAGAGTAGACAGGAAAGGGTTTTAAAAGAAATGAAGAATGGGAAAGACTTCTGATGCAACGGAGACTTAATAAAGATTTGCTTTTGAATCAAGAATTTATAATAAAGGTTTGAATTTGAATCAATAAGTTATGTCATTGCAAAATAGCTCCCTGGTAAAATTCCATTCTTTTGTAATCATTAAGTACAGAAATTAACCATCAAAATATGCAGTGATCTTTTTCATTTTCTAAAAACAAACCTATATCTAGATGAGAGGAGAATTCATTTCATAACTCAGGCTCTGGACTTATGACTCCAAGTCCTGTTTTCTTTCAACCATGCCTGCTAAGTTTCTGTCTACCTTCTTGAGCATGAGGTAATGGCTTCAGCTTTCATCTCCTTACTCAGTATATAGCTTGGTGACTAAGAGTAAGGGATCTAAACCTTGAGAACTTGGGTTCCAATCTTGACTCTAAAATTTACTTGTTGAGTACTCTTGAGCATGTTATCTGTTTTTGCCTCAGTTTTCTCATCTATAATATAGAGATAACATTACTTCTCTCAGCGAGTTGCTATGAGGGTTAAAAAAATTCATACAATGCAAGAATTTATCAGTTCTTGGAACACAATAAATACTGAAAAGAAATGTTAGCCATTATCAAGGGCCCCTCATTTTATGGATAATATAGATTAGTTTATATAGGTCTAATATTTACATATACATAACTATTTTGTACCTATATGTGTGTATACGTTCTTCTTAGAAATTGAGCAGTCAACATTCACATCTAAAAGTATGTGCTCTGTGAAATGTAGATCTCCTGTGTACAGACACAGTGCTGTAGTTATCTATTGCTACATAATAAAGAAGTCCAAACTTAGTGGTGAAATAAACAAAAATTGTAATATGTGCCCAGATTCTGTGGGTCAGCGATTCAAACAGTACGCAGAGGAGATGGCTTGTCTCTACTCTGTGACTGATGTCTGAAACCTCAGCTCATGAGGATTCAAATGGCTGGGGCTGCAATCATCTAGATAATTTTAATTCACATGTCTGGCCCTTGAGATGGGATGACTTGAACACTGTGCCCAACAAAGACTGTTGCCTGGAGTGCCTATAGATGGCTGCCCATGTGGCTTGGACTTCTCATAACATGGTAGTTAGGATTCAAGATAGAGTATCCCAAGAATGAGCGTTCAGGGTTGAAGCATTCCAGGAGAATCATGCAAAAGCTGCATGACCTTTTATGACCTAGTCTTAGATGTTACATAGTATCACTTTATACTATTGCAGGCGTTGGAGACCTTTTTCCATAAAGTGTCAGACGGTCAATATTTTAGGCTTTACACGCCATACAGTCTCTTTTGCAACTACTTAGCTCCGCTGCTGTGATGTGAAAACAGACACAAACAATACATATACTAAGGAACATGGCTGTGTTCCAATAAAGCTTCATTTATAAAAGCCGGTAGAGGCCTAGATTTGGCCCACCAGCCATAATTTACTGACCCCTGCTCTACTGTTTGAAGCCATGGAAAGCCTGCCCAAATTCAAGGGAAAATGCCCACATCTGGATGTGAAGAATGGCAACGAATCTGAGACCCTGTATTAAAACCACTACATATGGGATACTTAGAAGAAGATCTGTCTGCATACCTTGTTTCTCCCATGTATGGTGGATATGAGGTATTGGCACATGTTACATCTCTGTAAGCCTGGGTCAAGGTCAAAGTTGGAATCTGAACTCAATGACCTTGATTTCTGGAAGAATTGGTAACTCTACTTATGATATCCTTACACTCCTTACCCATATAAATACACCACAAAAGATAGATTTCAAGTAAACAGTTGCTTTATGGCAGCTTTTTATTATGTCTCCATTGACTGAATTATTCCATTTTGGTTAGAAACATGAGTTTTGTTTCTTTCCTAAAGAGATCTGCAACTTTTCAGATGCGGCATTTCATTCTAATGAGAGGATGATGTAGGTTTTTATAAACGGAAAAAGCAGGGCAGGCTGAGTTCACTCAGATCATACCAATGCTTACAGGAATAACCGAAGCTGGAACACAGGCTTCCAGGTTTTCCTGTCCTGTGCTCTTTTCGGTAGGTGCCATTGTCTGCTGGGCCTGGCAGTAATAAGTTTTGACCTTTACCTCTCTACACTATTGTGAAGTGGTTTTGGGCTTTGTTAGCTTTCTTATGAGTTTGTACTAAATTGTGTCCATAAAGTAGGCTGAATTCCTCAGGGAAGGATGATAGCTGTTACTGTGTTATTACTGCAAATGTTGTGTTGGTTACTTTTTTTTCTTTTCTTTTGTCCAGTTGTATCCTGAACTTAAAAGTTATATTATCTGAAATGAACGATGTGCATCTGGTGGAAAACACTAATTTAAGGGATGAAAATTCCTGATGATTGCTTCAGTCAACCCTTAATACACACTGAGCTTCATTAGTAAATAGACAACTCTCAGACCTTTCCCTTGGAAGAGGTCGCATAATCAGGCTTTGTGTTGATTTCGCATTCTGTTCGTTAGAGACAGAACAAAGTAGAATAATTGGCTGGTACAGGGAAAGCAGAAAGAACTTTCTTCTATTTTGGTGATGCATCCCGTAATAAGGGTTGAAAATGAGACTGGAGGTAAAAACGTGAAACTCAGAAGAGCAAAGGAGAGAGGATATTGTTTCTTTGAAAATATTCTTTCAGTGTTGGCCCAGATGAAATATGAAGCTGAGGAAATTTTTTTTTAAATGATGATTTTTGTGTTAACAATGTGAGTGTGGAATTAGTAAGAATCAGAAAGCAAGCATCCTTTTCCACCAAGGACTTGGGAGCAAGTGAAACCATAAATACTCCCGGTTCTTGGAAACCCTTTTGGAGCAGTAATCAGAGAAGGGTAAAGGCAAAGCCTCAGAGCAGAGGTGTTCAGAGCAAAGGGATAGGAGGAGAACAAAAGGAGAGTGGATATTTTTAGAGCTGTCATTTTGAAATTTACCTGCTTCTGATTCAGTGCTGCTTTGCTACTGTGTTGATCCCGTGGAAATCCTCAAAGCAGGAGCAGCCCTATTTTAAAATAATAAGGTTAGAGCAAGTGACTTGAATCCAGGTCTCTTTAGCTCAAGAGCACAGAGGAGAGTGTGAGGAAAGAGTGAGGCCACAAGGAATTGTTCACTGGGTACATTTTCCCCAAACCTCACTAACTGGGAGAAACTGACCACTGGATTATGTGGCTTGAAGGAAAGCAAAAATGTTGAAAGCAAAGAGTGTGGAGCTTGTTTAGAAAGCAAGCTCTATCATTTGGTCACCTGCTGATGATAATAGCATTGGCTGAGTCCTGACCATTTACAATGAAGGCACTTCTGTAGGTCATAAGTTCCAGGAGGGCCAGAACTGAGTATGTCTGTTTCAGCATTTAGCATGGTGTAGCATCTTAGAGCCCGGTACATTATTGGCATATAGTAGACTTAAAAATGAATATTTGTGGATTGTCTGAATGAGTGGATGGATGTGTGTGATTCATATCCTATTTGCAGGTCCTATGCCCTACAGTGGATTTTCAGTGTCAGATTGTGAACGTATTTATGATGGGGATTGGCATTGTTCCCTATCTAATGGATAAAGATTACACATCAAAGGACTTTACATTCACATCCCAAAAACCTCATAGGAATTACTTAACAAAAAAATAAAATTGGATTCTGTATAATTTCTAATTTATAAGCTGGCTAGACCACTGGTATTTCTGCCAGTCCTCTGGTAGTTCCGATGATGTCCCCATGATGACCCAGGCATAATCAGAATGGCTTTAGGATTTGGGAGCCAAAATTTTCCTCAGTATTTACTGCTTTGCTAGTCCATTTAAGAAAATGGACTATTGAAAAAATAGCTTCAGACACAATATGGCATTTTATGATTTAGCATAAAATCTGAGAAATATAGAGGTTATCTGAAGCCTGCAATGGTAAAGTTCCCTCTGCTATTGAAGTTATTGTCTTTAAATAAAGATTCTACATCAGTAATGCTATATATATATTTTTTTTTCTGATATTCAGGTTAATTTCCTATTCTCTATAAGGAAGTAATTGGTTGGTTGATATGAGAGATAGTGTGGCTTCCAAAAGTGAAAAGTATTATTTTATTGTAATTTCCAGCTACCTAAGGATGGGAGAGGCCCAGGACACTGCAGTCAGTATATTATGTGGAGCAGGTTATATTGTGGTTTATTTATGACCTTTTACATGTTTATTTTCTATGCAATTTTGTGTGCTCCTTTTTGAGTTTTGGTAGATAAGTGCTTTGTAACTTCGGAATACTTGGAGTTATATAGATATATATATGATATATATATATATATATATATATATATATATATATATATATATATATATATATATATATATATATATATATATTATCATAGTAGTTAAAGCCGTGGACAGTGTACTAGTCTACCTAGGTTCAAATTCTGGCTTGACCCTATGACTTCCCTGTGGCTTCCTCTGCTCACCTATTTAAAAGGAGTATAATAAGACTGCTGTGGTGAATTATATACTAAGTGCTATTTAAGCATTTGCTATAATGATTATGTATACTCGAAGGCAAGGGACTTGCCCCTTGATTGTCTCTGTATTCCTAGTGCTTAAGAATTCCTAGTGCTTTCCTAGTGCATTGTCTTAGGATAGAGATAGCTCAGTATAGTTCTTCTCACTATAAAGTACTGTTACGTTGAAAGTCTTTGCTTGTGTACTAATAATCTATGACATATCTGCTGAGGACAAGGAAAGGAATAGTTTTAAAACTGCAATGGATAACAAAAGATTGTATGATGTAATGCCTTTATTATGTAATTATAAAACTAACAAATGATCATGGTAGAAAATTTGAAAAACTCCTAGACAAAATAGAGATCAATAAAATTTGGAGTAGCATTCAGAGTGTAGAGTTGTCCATGAATATTAGTGCTTTCACATTTTCCAGGACTTTAAGTAGACTCTGCTTCTTAAGAGTCTATTCATGATATTTTATTTTAATGATGTTTTCATCATGGGGACACACACACACACACACACACAGAAATCTGTTAAAAAAAAAAGAAAGACATGTAAATCACTGATGTTTCAGATAGCCACATGAAATAAAGTGAGAAAGGTCAACAAGCTGAAAGAATGTGGAGTAGCATCTCCTTAATTGCTTACATAATTCTGATAATTACCTCTCTGTGGATAATGTAATTAATGGGGAATCTAATTCAAGAAAAATGTATGAACTTCAAGCCTTCTCGAAGCCAAGTATTTCTTTCCACAAAAGTTTAATTTCCACGGCCGTGCTTCCTTATTACCTGACAGGGAAAGTGTATTGTATGGCAAAGGATCTTCCCGAAGGAGGGTGCTTCCCACACTGATCGTCATAAATGACTTCGGAATTACTGTTGCTATATTACCAAAATCTTAAACTAGGGTATTTTTGACAAATGCGGTCCTTAGTTAATTTTTAGAGCTACAAACTGTCAGATGGCTCTGCAATAACAATTGTCTGGCTGTTCTTCAGGGTGATCACAATATGGTAATGACCTTGCGGTACCACTAAAAAGCAGGAAGGTGTGAGTCTTCCTTTGGTTCCAGAGTGAAATGCGAGTTGGAGTTGGAGTTGGAAAAGAGGCCGACAACCAAGTGATAGAGAAGGAAATGTGAGGTCATTAATGAAAAACCAGGTTTAAGTTAAGGTGAAGAGGCATGAGGAAATGGTCAGCTGTTACAGTATTACAAAGATCATGAAGAAGCATATCCATGAATGTGGTTTGTATTGCAATCTGCTGAAAAAGAGACAAATATCCTGGCCTGGCCTTCATGGAGATTATTTTTATTGATTCTGATAATAGATTATTGTTGAAAAGGGCTTCCTATAAATTATAACCATGCAAAGGCAGCAAGATAATTTGTTTTTTCTTTATGTATGTGTTTCTCATTCCTACTCACTTCTCTCTTAGGGGAAGAGAAAATCACAAAACACAAAAATGTCAAATCTCAGCTATTCATTTTCAAAATAATTTTTTTTCCAAATTCCAAAGGAGGCAATAGGTTAACTTTTAAGATTTGTAAGGCTCAAAAAACTAGATTTTTACAAAGTGTAGCCAAATTTTGTTCCATAAATAGTAGCTTTGGAAAGAATATGTGATGATGCAAAGTTGGAAAAAGCTGGTTTTTCTTCCGTAAATGACTTCACCGTGTGGGAGAAGAGGCAGAGAAGAAATCAAAGTAATTAAACATGGGGTGAGTTTTTCTGATAGGGGACTCTAGTGCTTTCAAGTAGACTAGATAATCCTCGGGATAATCTGAGGGTAGAACAGACCAGTGCCTCATTTCCAATCTGGTACCCTGGAAGAAAACAGTGTATTTCCTTTGAGGTCTTGAGAGGTTTTTCTTCTTCTTTGTTTTGTTTTTGGTTCATTTTGTAATCAACTTTATTAAGGTATCATTTACACACAATAAAATGCAGACATGTTTAGTCAACGGTTCAATGACTTTTAATTAATGTACACATCTGTATAACTACCACCCCCATAAGATCGATAACAATTCTAAAACCCTAGAAAGTTTCCTCCTAGGCTTTTGCAAAAGTATCCCCATCTCCCACCCCAAGGCAACCACGGATCTGATTTTTATCTTTAGAGATGAATTTTGCCCAGTTTAGAATTTCATGTAAGTTGAATAATATGGTAGGTGCCCTTTTGATCTGGCTTCACTTGCTCAGCATATGGTTTTTGAGATTCATTCATGTTGGGCTGTTTTAAACCAGGACTTTAGCCTGGGTGACTGATGTTGTCTGAAGGCACCTATAGGTACATCTGAGTCTCTGGCATTGTCACTGTCTGTTCTTGGCTCAGTATTTTCAACTTTACTAAGAAGCACAAGGTTGAAGTAAGGAAGATCATTGTCAGTATAATGGAGGTGAAGTGGGGTCTGTTATATAATATTCTCAGCATAAATTGACCTGCTTGGAATCATTGTGTTGATAATCGACAAGGATACTCTTCCTCCAAAAACCTTGATACTATAAAACTTCTAAAGGACGCTGTCCTAGGACTCTTTTAGTTTTCATTTTTGGGGAAACATTTCTGGAAAATTGAAATGCTCACAACCTGAAAGAAGCAATTATTCACCTGAAGGCTAACTCTGCTAAAGTTGAGTTGTCCGACCTTTACCTGCTGATAGAACCCAAATAGCCTTGCAAAACAATGCTCTTATTGGATATAAGCATATAGATTGTTTAAGACGGACGTGTATATGCAGTAAAGTAAACAAAAAAAGAATCTTTGAGTTTTCCTTGCTGGTTTTTTTTTTTTCATTTATGCTTCTATATCATACGCTAATAGTTTAGGGTAACCTCAGGTTAGTTTTAGGTCCACTCTTTATGTAAATGTTGATGTACTCCATACGCAACTTTTTTCTACCTTCCTTCTTTTCTTCCATCTTTCCTTTCTAACTTCTTATAATCCATTATACTTAATCCTGCATTTGTTGAGGTGGCAATTACTGTAGGAAATTGAAAGCAGTGTGAAATTTTGCTGTTCAGAATGCATGTTGACCAAATTCTATATTGAGAAAAGGTCTGAATTTACCCACAGTAACCGTTTCTCAGCGTCTCTGAATAAAGGCCGTAGAAACTGGACTATATATAATATCCTGACAGGTATGTAGAATTCATAGCAATTACCCTCAAAGAGCTTACCTAGCGTAGATGCCTATGAATGCATTTAATGATTGCTTTATTGGCAGCAGTGCCAACACACACAGTCTATTTTGTTTTATATGATTATCATTACCTGCTGTTTACCACTGTATACATTGCTAATGGTGTGGTTTCTATGGCTTGTGAATTTCACGGCCCAATATTATGTAATTTATTGCACACTTTAGTGTAGAAGATGGAGACTCCATAAATTTTCGTGTGCTCTTTGCCCCTTTGGAATGTATTACACTGAGATCAGGCAAAGTAATAAATTTATTTCAAATGTGCGTGATAGCTAAACATCAATTAGGACTTGATGGGAAATATTTCTTCTTCCAGCAACATAACAGTTTTTAAAGACTAAGCCATTGAACGTGGAGTTCCTGAACATGGGACTCAGTTCACTGGGATCCCTTCTTAGAAAAATAAAGGAAAACTTGAATTGGATATGTGTGGCTTATTCAAGTAGTAACTAATCAGCTACATCTTGGTTAACTTAATTTGTCACAATGGTTTGGTATTTTATTAACTCTCTTCCCCTTCTTCCCCTGACTCTCACTAGAATGGATCATGAGTATCTTAAAACATACTAAGTCGTCTTCCATCCCTGTTAATCTAACTACAAAAACACACTTTCCTTATCCAATGTAACATACTGTCTTTTAGAGTAGCTGTGGTTTTAATTCTCTACAAAATTAAAACCAGCAAAGAGAAACATTTTCAAGGAGCCACCACATTGTAGAGCTTTAGAAAGAAGACTTTAGAATTAAGAGCAACTATATCATTTTATAGCTAAAGCACCTGAGACCTAAAGTAGGAAGGTAACCATCGAGGTCAGGGAAAGGGGTTGAAGATCAGGTTTCAAGCTGAGAAAGAGTCTACAGGGACTCAATCTGAGCAGGTCAAAAACTGAAATGAGACCACGAATGTTCTGGGAAGGGTGGCACCTGGCCTCAAGGGTGGGATTCAAACAGGGAGTGGGCCTGGGGGAACTGAGCTTCTGCAGTAGGCAGAGAAGGCCACCTCATCTGTGGAAAGTGCCACTGACATCAGGGAGTTGAGGGGAAAGAGCAGTGAATTCCAGTCCCCCTGAGAAAGCAGGCCAATCTGATTAACTCTGAATTTAGGCTTATTTCAGATACTTCTAATTTTTTTGTTTGTTTGTTTGCGGTACGCAGGCCTCTCACCGTTGTGGTCTCTCCCGTTGCGGAGCACAGGCTCGGACACGCAGGCCCAGCATCCATGGCTCATGGGCCCAGCCACTCCACGGCATGTGGGATCTTCCCGGACCGGGGCACGAACCAGTGTCCCCTGCATCGGCAGGCAGACTCTCAACCACTGCATCACCAGGGAAGCCCAGATGTGTAGTTCTTTAAAAATATTTTTAACATTTTTCCAGCTACATGTAGACTATAACTTAGCATAAAAACAATATGGGTTTTATTTTAAGTAATTTAACATTTTGACATCCTCATAATGAAATTAAATCCAGACGGTTTCTCTCCATGTTCTCTTGAAATAGTCCTTGATCATCCACAGTATTTCCCATCATCACAAAGGTGGTACCAAGGGCAGAGAACTCCAACATTATTAAAGTTTCATAAAGCAAAGTCAATTTTAAGAATATAATGTCCCCTAACTGCTAAAGGTCTTGACAGATAATTTCAAGGGAAGCATAAATTATTTTCTGTTTGTCAGAGGGCAAAATTATTTAGGTTGACTTAATGAATAGTAGAGTTTTTGAGTGGAGAGTGTTCTTAAAATATTATGTAGATCTGTCTAGCATCTGTCAACAGATGCTAGCCACGTGGCATTCTTTATGTGGAAACAAATTTTAAAATAAGGTTAAAAATTCAGTTCCTCAGTTGCATTTGCCATATTTCAAAGATGTTTATTAGCTCCATGTAGCTATTGAATACTGCTTTGCATAGTACAGATATAGAATATTTTCATTATCACCAAAAATTCTATTGAGCAATACTAAAATTATACCCAGATATTCACAGAGAAGGCAACCAAGTCTCAAGGAAATAATATAACTTCCCCAAGGTCACACAGCTATGTTTTTAAAGAAAAGCAAAATGACACAAAGGAAATAGTAACAGAGGCATTAAAGAAACCTAGTAAGTTTCTGGAGCAGTCAAAGTAGGGTTTAAAAGTGCACACTTAGCTGTTAGCAGGGTTGAAGCTCTTGATGGTTGGTAAGATCTACCTGCCTGAATTTGGACATTAGCATTTTATGCAATGAATTAAAAGCAAAAAATCATTTCAACGAATGCCTTCCAGCTCCATATTTTTAGCCACTGCCGTGCTTCCAGATTATGTTTATCACTTTCATATACAGGGCACCACTGTGAAATGTGATGGTTTATCTGACCCCAGAGAAATCAGGAAATCTTGTGGGGGTTATGGCTCTATTTGAAAACGTTGATTTTTAAATGCATCATGCATACTGGCCCTGTTTTAAAAGGGATTCCTGCCATCAAATAATCAAAATGTAAACCTCTTCTCAGCTTGCAAAAGTCAAAGATAGTCCCTGCATCTTTATTATTTCATTGAAATCCAAATATTATTTTTCCTTTCTCTAACTTGTTTTCCTCACAGTGTGATCAACTATTGCCAAGGAAGGAAAGGTTAGATTTATCAATCAAAGTTTGCTAAAGGCCCCCTAGGTAATTGAACCCTCAGGAGAAACAATCCTCATGTATTCTTTTTCTGTTGTTTCAATAGCTTTGTAAAGAGTCATTTCAGTATGTTTGGTTCTGTAGCAGAGGTTCTGTGAAGTGCTTGTCGTCCTCAGAGGTCCAGAAAGTCTGCGAGTCTGTGGGTAAAGATGGGTAAGGAGAGAGAGGGAAGGAGGATAGAGAGAGGCTCAGGGCTGAGATAAGGACAGTGATCTAAAGACTCCTGGGGGTGAGGCTGGGGTGCACAGACACCCACGACTAATCTAGACAGAAACTGAGTAATCAAGGGGATGACCACTGTGAGGTCATGTGGTCACCTCTCCCTCTAGAAATAAACATTGCCCTCAGTAAGTCTCCTCCCACCCCAGAAGAGCATTAGGAAGGTCTGGAGAGGGGGCTTATTGGCAGAAATGGAAAAAGCAGGTTGAAGGGATTAGCCTGGAGCAGAGAGACCAAGAAACCCAAGCCAGTAGGTGGAAGGCAGACTTTTCATGGAAGTCTCCAAGCCCAAGTCAAGTTCTGGGACCACCAAGTACAAGTCAAAGAGTGCTCATTTAACCCCTTTGGGCCCCCATGGGTGTGGAGGAAGACTGGACAGAGAGGGAGAAGGGGCCAATGAAGGTACAGTATTTACTATGGGATTTAACACCTGAAAGGCCTCCCAGTAGCTTCAGGTCTGCTCAAGAATCCTTCATGTCCTGCTGGTTTGCAGTGAGTGGCTCACAGCTTCAAGGCCTCCTCTGCCAGATAGAGAACTATTTCAACCATCCTGCCTCTATTTTGGACTGTAGCAATGCAGACAGGAAACCTGACCCCATTTTCAGGTTCTAAAGAGAAATTCTAAGTACCTGAAAGACTGAGGAACATGGTGGCTTTTATTTAAGATGGGGAGCTAGAGAGCACATACCTGGACTTGGGCCTGCAGCAGCACCAAATTCCACCAAGAGTTCCCTTTATTTTCTCTCGCATCTCTGTTTCTCCTTTTCTCTCTGCTGGATTAGCCACGGGGACTCCAAGTTCTTCATTGTGTGGTCCTGGTACCAAGATTCTCCTGGGAATTATAAAGCTATTCACCTTCTACATCGAGCACTTCTTATTTTTTCCCCAGCAAAGTTAAGTCATCCTTAAGAGGAGTCAGGGTGCTAGCTCTTAAATATATTTTAGTCATCCCTTTGTACATTAAATGCTCTTTCTTGGAGACTGCTCCTGACGTGGCGTTCACCGTGCTCTCAGCTGGCCTCCTGAAGTTCTGCCCTGCCTTCCCCACCAGGTACAGTTCAGGAGCTGCCTACCTCAGGGTGATAGGTTATCTTCTAGTTGCTTTATTCCTTTCCCTTTTACATTTAGAAAATATAATTTGAATACATAAACTTCTCTGTGGCCACAGCTTTATTTGCAACCCACAGGTTTTGTTATGGCATATTTTCATTATCATTCAATTAATAAAATTCTAATTCCCATTGTGACTTTATCTTTGACTTACATAATGATCAGAAGTATGTTTTTAATATCCAACTATTTGGTAAAATATTGGTTATATATTTTTAAATTTCTTGCTTATTCGGAGTCTTGTTTTATAACCGGAATATAGTCAATTTTATAAATGTGCCATGTGCACCTAAAATTTTCTGCATGATATATATATTCCATCATTGTTGTTGCAGTGTTTTATGTAAATTTAGGCCAAAGTTTTTAATGTTGGTATTCAGATCTTCTCTAATCTGCTGATTTGTTGTTGTGGTTCTATGTTACTGATCTAGGTAATTTAGATTTTTCTATTTCTACTTAGTTTTTTGGAATTTCCCTTCATCTATTGCATTGAAGTTTAGATTTATAATATATTCCTTGTAAAGTAACAGTGGGTTTTATTATCCTGCCTTATCGCCAGTGATACTTTTTGCTTTCAAATTTATGTTAACATTAAAAAATCTTCTTCAATTTTACTTATTGTTGTTAGGACATAATTTTTGAATCCTTTAATTTTCAATCTGACTCTTGTCTCTTGTAGGTGGCATAGAATTACGTTTTTTGTTTGAATAATCCTTGTCCTTTAATTTGAATATTTACAGTTAAGGTATTTTCTTGTAGACCATTTACTCCTCGTTTACTATCTGTCCCACCTTGATATGTTCCTTTTGCTCTTCTTTCTTCCTTTTAGATTTCTTCAAATTCCATTTTCCCTTGTATTAGCTTGTTATTTGTACATAAGTAGCAGTTACACATGTACCATGACTTATTAGCTCTTTTACTGCTTCTCAAGCAATGCTGAGATCTTAAATATCTTTTACTACTTTTTCTCTTCCATTTGTTTTAATGCATTTTAATTTTTGATATATTTTATTATTACTTTTTTGTGCTGTTAGATTTTATTTAGGTTTATCCACTTATTTATTCCTTCTGTTATACATAATTCTTTATAAAGTCCTTATTTTCGTCTATGATAATCTTCCTTCAGTCTGCGGGTCTCCCTTTATAATTTAATTCAGTCAGTTCTGATGAGAACATATTTTCTAAATTTTGTTTGTCTGCAAATTTCCTTATTTCATCTTTCCTTCCAAACAACATTTTCTCTGCCTCTAGAATTCCCAGTGGGCAGTTCTTTTCTTTAGCACTTAAAAATGTTATTCCATTATTTTCTAGTATCCAGTCAGTTTCGTTGAGAAGAAAGCTGTAATCTTAATCCTATTGTTCCTTTGAAAGTAATCTCTCTCTTTTTCGTCGGGCAGCTTTTAAGATGTCATGTTTTTCTTTGCTATTCATGAATTGTACTGTGGTGATCTCAGGTGTGGTTTTCTTTGGATTTGTTCTTTTTGCCTTTTTTAATGCTTATTGAATTTATGGCTCCTTATATTCTTTTTAGTTTTAGAGAACTCTCAGCTGTTAATATTTCTGAAATATTGTTTTCATCCCAATCTCTCTCTCCTTTTTTCCTTGGACTCCAGTTTACACATATGATAAAAAATATTTACTGTGGCCCATGTGTCTCAAATGCTCTTTTGTCTACTTTTTATTCTTTTCGTTTCCCATGCCTTAGTCTTAATATTGTTACTACTCTGTCTTCTAGTTCACTTACCTCTCTTTACCTGTGTCCAATCCAGTACCGAGTTTTAAATTTCGTATAGTTTTTAATTCTATCAGTTCAACTTCAATCAGTTTATAGTTTCTAGTCGTCAAGTTAAGTTCTCCACCTTGTCATCTATTTTCTTGAACTTGATAATATTTACCAAAATATGTATGAACTTTGATGTTTAGGTCATCTATGATTCTGATTCTGTTTTGTTTTTTATTCTAATTCTCCTTTTCTTGGTAGTCTTGGTGGCTCTTCAGCGAATACCAGACTTGGGATATGACAAGTTGTATAGAATCTGAATGACATTACAGTTGCCCTTTGAACAACCTGGGTTTGAACTGCACAGATGCACTTATACATGGATTTTTTTTCAATAAGTAATACAGTACTGCATGATGTGTGGTTGGTTGAATCCTCAGATTCAGAACCACAGATAAGAAGGGCCGACCATAAAGTTATATGTGGATTTTTGACTGCACAGGGAGTCAGTGTCTCTAACCCCTACATTGTTCAAGGGTCAACTGTATTTTCTTGAGGAGAGAATTTCCTATTCTTAGGTAGGGAGCAGAGGGGAAGATCACCTCAGTCACTGGACCAACTTCATACTCATTTTCCTTCTTTATAAGGTTCAATGTAGATGTTGCCTCAACCTTCCTAACACACACACACACACACACATGTAGAGATTTCAGTGTCCTAATTCATATCATTAGTTTACCATTGGGCCACAAATCTTTCATAGGTTCTGAACCCCAATTTTGTCTCTTCAGCATTATGAACCAACTAAGTCTTTGCTTTGACTTCAGTTAGCTTTTGTTTGACTTCTTAGCATCTTGCCTTGTCTACCTATTATACATGGAAAATACTGCAAGGGAACACTGTTGCTGAATCCAGCTCCGTTCTCTGAATCTTTACTCTCTCTGTGATTTTGGTCCTTAAAATTCTAGCTGCCTTGTTATTTCTCAATTCCAGTTCTGGTTTCCTTAGTCCTATGACACTGTCCTAAGATCTACTGGCTTTTCTACCTCTTAGGAGCCACATTTGGTTTCTCAGCCTTTTGCTCTTCATCAGTAGTTTCTAAATGACTGGGCTAGAAAAGCATGTGCAGAATATTGTTCTCACTTCAGTGAGTTTCTTTCTCTATTTTACTTTTCTAGGTCATGGCTACCTCAGTAGCTTTCTAACGCTCACAGTCAAATGTTGCTTATGATTTATCTGGCCTTTCTAGTATGTTTTCCTAAGGTAAACTGATATAGTTGGAAACAGGAGTTCGTACCCACCATTTAAAAAATGCTGTTTTGTCTTTCTATGAACTCTCTTTTCGTCCCATCTTCTGTCACTTTTTCCCACCAAAAATTCCCATTCTCCCAGATAGATTATTTTAAGAATAAAAATTATTATTAAGCTAATATGTTAATTTTGAAAGGAATTAATTTTGCTTTGAACAAGAACACAGATTGGTGAATGGAATATGGAAGATTCCTTAAGACCTTTTTCATCTCTAAGAGTAGTATCCAACCATCGGTACCATAATAAGTTTGTCAACAATGGAAGAAAGCAGTCTTTATAAAATCAGCATTATTCAGTAATCTCAAAAACTGCTTCACTTTCCTGCTCATGCCACCAATTTCCAAATGTTCAATAGGAGCAGAGAATCATGGGATGGGATGTGGAGAAATGGCCTGTCATAGTAACTATAAATATTGGAAGAATGGAATTATAAATAAAGAGGGTTTTCTATGAATATATTTGAAGTGTTTGTTCCTAAAGAACTTCTAGAATAAGACTCAAAAGTTTAACATAGAAACACCTCTTAATAAGTATGAAAATCACTAAAATTTATCTCATAATACTTTTTTCTTTTGTGTTATGTGATTGTCAGAGTCACACAAAACTATTTTTATCTGGACTTCACAGATCTTCTTATTTTTACTATGGGATCAGTTACCCTACATTTTTGAAATTTGGCAAAATAGTTAAAGTTGGAACATTTCCCCCAAATCCAGGGCATATGACTTACATTTCTGTAGAAGGCAATATTATATTTCTGTCTAGTTCTGGGGTAAACATTTTCATACCTGCCAATCCAATTTGACGAATGTATCATTTTTCCAGTGCACTAGTGTAAAGTAAATGGTAAATTCAGTCAAACAGTCATTTCATACATCAAAAAGGAAAATCAGTCAACACAACTGTCTGACGGAAATGAATGAAGAAAACAAATCAAGGCAAACAACTGTCCCAGTAGACTTGTATAAATACAGTAGTGGTGTCATGTGCAGGATTAATCTTCCCTCACCCTTAACTGGAGAACACTGGGCCAGCCAATTCAGTCACTCAAATGATACTGAATTACAATATTCCAGTTTCATTTACTCTCAGTTACTGCTGACTGCCCTTCCTTCTCCTTCATCTGTCCATCAGTGGAGAATGTCAGAGCAGGAGAATAGTAATATTGGCATATTGTAATGTACTGTCGTGAATTCTACAGCTTCAAAATTCTTAGGATAACTCAACGATCTTAAAGAGTCTGGTGCAGAAAGGATATGTGAATTAAATCGCAGACCACTGTCTGACCCTTCCAGCACTAACACCCCTTATTCCTGGTTCTAATATATCACAGAATACTCAAGAGGAAGGTTTTGAGTGGTCAGCAGAAATATGGCTCCAAAGCAGCCACATGGAAAAGAAATGTTGTCATCTCTGATCCACTTTAAAGTTGACTTGTCTTTTACTCATAAACCAGATTCAGTGTGAATTCTGTTCTGCTAAATGTTAGAGAATCTATTGGAGGCATGTGGCCAATTCTTTTGAATTTTTTTACTCTCTAACTTTTTGTTTTTTTAACATCTTTATTGGAGTAGAATTGCTTTACAATGCTGTGTTAGTTTCTGCTTTATAACAATGTGAATCAGCTATACATATACATATATCCCCATATCTCCTCCCTCTTGTGTCTCCCTCCCACCCTCCCTACCCCACCCCTCTAGGTGGTCACAAAGCACCAAGCTGATCTCCCTGTGCGATGTGGCTGCCTCCCACTAGTGTGTGTTTTACATTTGGGAGTGTATATATGTCCAAGCCACTCTGTCACTTCACCCCACCTTACCCTTCCCCCTCCCCGTGTCCTCAAGTCCATTCTCTACGTCTGCGTCTTTATTCCTGTCCTGCCCCTAGGTTCTTCAGAAGAATTTTTTTTCAGATTCCATATATCTGTGTTAGCATACGGTATTTGTTTTTCTCTTTCTGACTTACTTCACTCTGTATGACAGTCTCTAGGTCCATCCACCTCACTGCAAATAACTCAATTTCATTTCTTTTTATGGCTGAGTAATATTCTACTGTATATATGTGCCACATCTTCTTTATCATTCATCTGTCGATGGACACTTAGGTTGTTTCCATGTCCTGGCGATTGTAAATACTGCCACAATGAACATGGTGGTACATGTCTCTTTTCGAATTATGGTTTTATTAGGGTATATGCCCAGTAGTGGGATTGCTGGGTCATACGGTAGTTCTATTTTTAGTTTTTTAGGGAACCTCCATACTGTACTCAATAGTGGCTGTATCAATGTACATTCCCACCAACAGTGCAAGAGGGTTCCCTTTTCTCCACACCCTCTCCAGCATTTATTGTTTGTAGATTTTTTGATGATGGCCATTCTGACTGGTCACAGAAAGAACTTTGGCATGGTGTTCATCATCTAACTTATCCTAACATGCAGACATTTATGAGAGTAAAGTCATGTCTTTGCCAGAGTGGGTTGCTTATCTGGGCAACTGGGTCAAATCAAGAAGGGCAAATGTAGGCTGCCAGAGTAAATAAGGAGAGGAAAAACAAAAGAACGAGCCATATCATTCATCAGTGATTTTCCCCCCAATATTCTTAGACTCCACCTATCTCCATCTTACTGGTAACACAGGAACTAGACTGAACTATCAGGTAAAAGGTCTCTACAGAAACTGAGGTAATATAGAAAATTAAAAAAAAAACATAAAATTGTAAACTTTCTTCCTAGGGCTAATTGAGATGATACTTCAATAATAACATAAGATCAGGTGAGGTCTAAAGAAATTTTAGAAAACCTGGATACAGTAAGAAAACATCTGTTCGCCAGCATCCGAATGTTAGAGAGACACCAAGACATGTGGGCCAAGTTCTGGAGAGAAGGGAAACACAGATGCAAGCTTGACATTTGGTGCAGCTTTTCTCCTTGGGGCATTTGCTGATTCAACTCATACAGCCTAGGAGCTGAAAAGCCAAGGAGTTCAAAAGACTGTAACCACAGAAGCCAAACGGCAAGAGCTCAAGCTAAAGGCAACAACTAATGGAATGACAAGCTACACGTATCCTTAGTCTCACAGGGCTGCGGGAAGCATTACATTTAAAGCCTAACAAATACAAGGGTAGTTGGGAATAGGGAGAATCCAAACTTTCACATGGTTAATCCCAAAGGGCAACACCCATAGAGGAAGGACAAGACAGAAATAGAGCACCCTTCACACAGATGGAAAAAAAGGCTTTGAATGAGCTCAAACTGAGAATGGACAAAGGTTTCCAGTCCCTATAGTAACTGTCTGCCATGGGCAAAAGGAAATCTTTTCAAGAGAACAATAACAACATCCAGAATGTGGAGGTATCTTTATAGTTTCCTAAAATAAGTTAAGCCCAATTTTAATATAAAAAATAATTGGACATACCAGGAAAAAGACTCAATGATCAAAAGCTCAAAAAAGAAAGAAAGAAAAAAGACAATATAAATAGACACAGGAGGACAAGGGTTAGTAGGCATTGGTTAAAAAACAAAACAAAACAACTATGATTAAACAAAGAAAATAGACACATGGCAAATAAGCATATGAAAAGATGCTACACATTCCATGTCATCAGGGAATTTTAAATTAGAATAACGAGATACCACTACACACCTATTCAAATAGCTAAAATCCAAATAATGAAATACCAAAGTTGTTGATGATGCAGAACAACTGAAATTCTCATTTGCTGCTAGCAGGGTACTTGGCAGTTTCTTACAAAACTAAACATACTTTTACCATACAGTGATCTAGTAATCATGCTCTTTGGTATTTACCCATAGGAACTGAAAAGTTACGTCCGCATAAAAACCTGCACATGGATGTTTATAACAGTTTCTTTCATAATTGCCAAAACTTGAAATCAACCAAGATGTTTTTCAATAGGTGAATGGATAAACAAACTATGGTATATCGGTACAAAGGAATAGCATTGAGCAATAAAGAGAAAATGCTATGAAGCCATGAAAAGACATGGAAGAAGCTTAAATGCATATTGCTATGTGAAAAAAAGCCAATCTGCAAAGGCTACATGCATATTATATGATTGCAGCTATATGAAATTTAGGAAAAGGCCAAAGTGTGGAGACAGTCAAAAGATCAATGGTTGCCAGAGGTTGCGGGGAGGGAGAAAAGGATGGGTGAAGTGCGGAATTTTAAAGGCAAAGAGACTTCCTGTGTATGGTTCTGTAATGGTGGATACAGGTTATTGCACATTTATCAAAAATCATATAATGTACAAAACAAAGAGTGAAGTCTAATGTAAACCATGGACATTAGTTAGTAATAATGTATCAATATGGGTTCATTAACTGTAACAAACATCTTACGCTAATGTAAGATGTTAATAATAGGGGAAACTGGGTAGAGAGCTAAGGAGGTACGAGAACTCTGTCCTTTCTGCTTAATTTTTCTGTAAACCAGAAACTGCTCCGAAATAGTCTGTTAATTTAAAAAACAAATCTAGACCTGCATACATAACTTGCACGTAAATCCAACCACAGCAGCATTATTCATAAGAGCCCCAAAGTGGAAATAACCAAATGGCCATTTACTGTGAATGGATAAATGAAACATAGTAATATCCACACCATGGAATATTATTCAGCCATAAAAAGACATCAAGTACTGATGCATGCTACAACATGGATGAACCTTGAAAACATGCTAAGTAATTGTATGATTCCATTTGTATGCAATGTCCAGTCTAGACAAATCTGTAGAGACAAAGTATATTAGTGGCTGCCTAGGGTTTGGAGAAATGGGGGAGTGAGTGACCTATAATAGATTCTTTTTCTTTTGGGGGGTGGATGAAAGTTCTAAAATTGATTGTGGTGGTAGATGCATAACACATTAAATTGTACAGTTTAAATAATATGGAAAGTAAAATAGATCTCAATGAAACTATTATTTAAAATTATGATTAATGTATTAAAAGAAGGGCAACATGTACAATTTAAGCAAAAATTA
Organism: Mesoplodon bidens; assembly: GCF_964165515.1. Classification (NCBI taxonomy): domain Eukaryota; kingdom Metazoa; phylum Chordata; class Mammalia; order Artiodactyla; family Ziphiidae; genus Mesoplodon; species Mesoplodon bidens. Next base: position 268,822 of record NW_027671285.1, read on the forward strand.
TCTGTGAAATGCAACCAAAAGAAACTTCTAGAATTAAAAAAGTTGAAATTAAGCACTCAGAAGATTGGTTGAACAGTACCTTAGTCAAACAAAAGAAAGGAATACAAATGTCAATTAAAAAATAACTACACAAAAATTTGGAGGGAAAATGATGGAAAACAGAGAAATAAGTACTTAAGACATATAGAGTATATGTGAAACACTGTGTCTAGCCAGCCCCAAGTCACACAGCCTAGGAAGGAGACACACAGCCTACCTGAATCACAAGGACTTCTCCAAAGTAAAAATGAGGTTCTGAGGCCAGAAGTGGAAGGAATGGATTACAAAGGAAAAGAACAACGGTAAACTATAATGTAGATATACATCAGTAAATACATAGGTTCCCTGGGGTTGTGATCTGGTACAAACAATAAAAAGAAAAGAGATAAGACTCATAGTAGAGGCTGCTAGATTCTGCTGAGGAAAATGTCCAGGGAGGGAAGAGTTGATTTATTTCATTATTTTTTTAGAGTCCACATATAAGTGACATCATGCACTATTTGTCTTTGTCTTATTTCACTTAGCATAGTGGCCTCCAGTTTTATCCATGTTGACTTAAATGATAGGATTTTCTTCTTTTTTAAGGTTGAATAATATTCTATTCTATATATATACCATATTTCCTTTCTCCATTAATCTACTATGGACACTTAGGTGGTTTCCATACCTTGGCTCTTGTGCATAATGCTACAATAAACATGGGAGTACAGATATCTCTTCAAATTATGATATTTCCTTTGGATATATACTCAGAAGTGGGAGTGAGGAAGAACTTATGACACAAATCGACCATATGTAAAAGATGTTGTAGGAATGAAAAAGTCTGAACACCTAGAAAAAGTGTGGAGTATTTGGAAAGGTCATTGTTCAAGGTCATACATAGTTTAAAGTTATGACATTTCAGTGAGCCTGTGTGCATGAAGGCTTGCTCATATTTGGGGATTTGACTACAGTGCAAAGAAGTGTTGCTAAATTTTCGATCAACATCAAAAAAGGGTGGACATGTTTTTTTCTTTGATTATGAAACTGCAGGAAAGGAAGCCTAGAATTCTAGGCCCACTAGAATTTTCCCTGATGATAGTGCTAATTTAGGAGAAGAAGAAGGATCCAAGGCTATAGAACAATTTTGAAAGCAAAATAAGACTGCCGAGTCTTCACACCGTGTATGAGATTAAGCTTTAATGGCATATGATGAAGTGGCCATGACACAGCCGGCAGAGCTCGTTGAGTTTTGGAAAATGGCTCTTGAAGCTACAGGAAATGGACAGTAGACATAGAAAAAGAACAAGGTAAATGCCAGAGTGGAAGGACAAAATTAATCAAGAGAAAAGTCAAAAATAGAGAAGAAAAGCAGTAAACGTGACAAAGAAAACCAAAAGCTTGCTCTTTACAAACACCAATAAAATAAGCAATATTTGGCAAATATGATAGTGATGGGACTAGCTATAAAACAGAATTTTTTTTAATTACAAAAGAATACTATGGTAGCTTTATACCAACACATCTAAAAATCTGGACAAAATGGCTGATTATGATTAGTTATATGCAGCCATTATTTACTCCTGTTTTGAGTAGAGAATACAAGAAGCTTTATGAAAATAGAAAACATAATCAAAGATATACACCTTAGAAAGACATCAGTTATTTTCCAATATATATAAAAAATTAGAAGAGTCCTAATACGAAAATCAGATATGGGGCTTCCCTGGTGGCGCAGTGGTTGAGTGTCCGCCTGCCGATGCAGGGGACACAGATTCGTGCCCCGGACCGGGAAGATCCCACATGCCGCAGAGTGGCTGGGCCCGTGAGCCATGGCCGCTGAGCCTGCACGTCCAGAGCCTCTGCTCCGCAACGGGAGAGGCCACAACAGTGAGAGGCCCGTGTACTGCAAAAAAAAAAAAAAAAGAAAGTGAGTGACAACTTAAATGATATATGGAATATTTTGCTGACTTACAAGAGCATGCAGAATTAAATATGACCCAGTTGAAATGTTAATTTTATTTTAATGTGTATGTTGGGATGGAGTCTTCAAGGTGCCAGAAAACAAGCATTCATCCATGCTGTTTGGAACTGCAGCACACAGACACCTTCAGTTACCAGTTCTGTTCATGCCACAGAATCACCTTCAGAAAACATACTGTTTTTTATGGACCTGGTATATATCTTAATTAGTTTGAAGAATTCCCCAAATACCTGTTAATATGTAGTGCTCCAATTCCAATCTTGCCACGTCCTGTACCAGTGACACAGCACATAGGAGTTTCATTTCTCTTTCTTTCTCTGGGTTGTTCAGAACCCAACGAAAGAACAATGGAATGGCATCAAAGAGATCAGGGTTCTTGTCCCAGAGTTACCATAAAATAATAGTGTCCTCTTGGGAAAATTATAGTTATTCTAGGCCCCTTTCCCTTTCTTTACTTTGACAGAGCTGCACTAGATGACCCCAAGTAACATTGCACTCTTTGCAGTAGTAGCTTAGATGTTATTGGTTTTCTGAAACAAATGAAGACAATGACACATGAAACTGTGCAACATCTCTGTAACTATGTTTTCTTAGAGTTGCCTCCATTTTACAGATGATAAGATGGCTGAGCACAGAAGTAGATGTCTTGACCAGAGGTTGCAGAGTAGATGGAACTGAACCACAAGTTTCCTTCTTTCCTGAAGCTCACTTAGCCAAAACATAGGCTTCTGAATATTAAGCTGTAAAGCATATTATCCGTATGCTTTAAAAGAAGCGGTTCTTCTAGGATTTCCAATTAATAGCAGGAGGTTTTGAAATTCTTCAAAGATCATCTAATTTTGTGAGATTTACAGCTCAATTTTCCTGTCAAGCAAGTTGTATTAGTGCCAATCATCTGAGCTTCTGGATGCTTCTCTGAACTTCTTGAAGTTTTCTTCTTGCTATCTGAAATTCATGCCAGATAAGCCTTTTTCTAGAGCGCATATACAGACTTGTGTATTTTTATACAGAAAAGCAATGCAGTGAGTCAGGATGGGGGTTAAGCCCTCATTCTCAGAGTGGTATTGAGCTCCTGGTGAAATATAATCATCATTTCCTCAGAATCGAAAAGCAGTTATCTCTAGTTTTTAATCCCATTAACTATTTATACATTTATGTATGATACATGTATTTATTGTACCTACTAGGTGTGTTCTCTTTGGGAAGTACAAAGCTCTTTGAGATATAGGTTGTTCATTTTTTCGTTTTCCCACAAATACTGTGACCTTTTGAGCAGGAAGGTCTATATTTTACTAACATCTAGAACCAGCAGTTAACACGGTGTCTAAGATGTAGTCAATAAATATGAAATACATAAATGAACACATTTTTAAGGAAGGAAATGAACAAATAGAAATTTTTCATTTTCAGTCACAAAGCAACCAGAGACATAAAAATGATACACACAATGAGTGCTACGGTCATTCAAATAAGGCATAGAATAGATACAACAAGGATCTCCTTATTGGCACAGGGAACTCTACTCAATATTTTGTAATAACTTATAAGGGAAAAGAATGTGAAAAAGGAATCACTGTGCTGTACACCTGAAAGTAACACAACATTGTAAATCAACTATACTTAAATTAAAAAACAAACAGACAACAACAACAAAAAAACCCGAAAGAGGTCATAGAAGTTTTTATGAGATTTCATAAGAGAAGCCAAATGAGGACGGGCGAGACGGCTTTTGAATCAATTCAGAGGAGAGGTCACAGAGAAACTTGTCTTTGACCTGAACTTGAGTTTCCATTAAGATTGCAACACAGGGATATTACAGATGAAGGTAATCACATAAACTTACTACACTGAAACTTGCAGAGGTTATGAGTGTTGTTCAAGATCCCAAAGCAAGTGCATTGTGGAATCAGAATTTTAAGTGAGACCTAATGAACTAAAAACAAACAAACAAAAAAACAAACCTTTTCTGTGATACCATGTTGCCTTTTTTTTTTTTTTTTTTGCGGTATGTGGGCTTCTCACCGTTGTGGCCTCTCCTGTTGCGGAGCACAGGCTCCGGACGCGCAGGCTCAGCAGCCATGGCTCACAGGCCCAGCCGCTCCGCAGCATGTGGGATCCTCCCAGACCGGGGCATGAACCCGTGTCCCCTGCATCGGCAGGCGGACTCCCAACCACTGCGCCACCAGGGAAGCCCCCATGTTGCCTTTGAAATCGTTATTTTGGTGGGTTGGTAGAAAGTGGTTCCCGTGTTTCTGGCAGCAATGACTAGTTCTGTCCCCCCCCGCGGCCCCCCACCCCCGAGTTGATCCTCAAAGTTTCCTTTAGAATTGACTTGCTAAAATGCAGACATGCAAGTATTCATGACGCCTGTGTCCAATCATTTCTCCTGCCATTGCCTACTTCACTTCTGGATTATATGAACAATTCACTGTCTTCATTTATGCTTTTCCCTCCTCCAAGAATTCCTTTCTCCCTATGGGGCACCTGGGAAACCCACTTCATTTTTCAAACCTCAGTTTACATATTATGTCTTTTGTGCAGTCTTCTTTTTAGTGTTGTGATCACATGCTCCTTTTTGCTACCCTTGCACTTCTGCATGCCTGATTGTTGCACTCGCTACACTGTATTGTGATTGTGTTGTTTACATATATCTGTGTTCTCCTGGGCAACGTTCCTTGGGGCCAGGGACTACCGTTTTTCATCTATTGATGTTGCCTTAGCATGTTACTTGTTGCGAAGTAGTTAGTTATAAAAATGAGATTTGTTTAAATTGAAAATTGTTATGTACATATTAGTTATTATCATTTACAGATATAACAGGAAAAAATATTAATGCTGGTGCTGAAAGTTCACTTCTAGTAAATGATGGTGGTACTTGACTTCACTTATATTATTTTCCCCACTATTTTATATCTTTCTACCTGATATCTCTTCTTTATTCCCATCTCTTTCTTTATTACTAAACCAAGAAAAACAGGGATGAGGGTAGGGCTAGGCCATACTTGGCTGGAATAGTAAAGAAATTGTGTGGGGTTTTGGTGAGAAAATCCTGAAGCATACAGGTCTGCATCTTCCTTTTATTTTTATTTTTTTGCGGTACGCGGGCCTCTCACCGTTGTGGCCTCTCCCGTTGTGGAGCACAGGCTCCGGAGGCCCAGGCTCAGCTGCCGTGGCTCACGGGCCCAGCCGTTCCACGGCATGTGGGATGTTCCCGGACTGGGGCACGAACCCGTGTCCCCTGCATCGGCAGGTGGACTCTCAACCACTGTGCCACCAGGGAAGCCCCTGTTTGAAGTTTTTTGATAAATTAGATTTGATAACACAGTTTTATAAAAACTTAGTTTGGACATTTCTGAACCTCTTTTTTTGTTTCCTTATGTAAGAAAGCTGCTTGCTTAGGGTTAATACTAATTCAGTGGGGGTAAGATTTACACAGGACCAACCCTAACATTCATAGTGTGTGGCACAGGAAACAACTTTGAATGGCCATTTCAAGGAACAATATACTTAAGTGTATACAATGAGTAAAATGGATGAACTACACAAATTTATGAGTTGAAAACCATAGAATCATAGAATTTTCTCACTGTAAAGGCTCTTACTTTTCCAACTGCTTAACTTCAACCTCTGTTAAAGCACTTCAGTAACAGGGAGTTCTTGAGTTTAAAATGCAGTCGGTCCATTTTATAGTTGAAAGGTTCTACTTGTCAAAATATTCATCCTTTTATCAACCTAAACCTGTCTACTTGGTCTAAAATCTTCAGTGTGGGACAGTCTAAACCCTTTTTCATAGGACAACTCCTAAAATAGTTTAGAGCGACCACCTACTTCTCTCCTGGTCTTGCTTCATGTCATCTATTCCCAGTTCCTTCAATTACTTCTTATTTTAGATTCCAGACACTTTACTGAATTCATCACTTTCTTCAGTATAATAACTCATTTGCTGAATGTGATATTTTAAGCCTAAAAGGATTTGTTTACTGTTTTCTGTAAAGAATTAAAACATAAAATGTCCAATCAACCAATAATTCTTCACCTAACATGATTCATATACACCAATTGATAAGGAAAATTTAAAAACTCAAATTACTTCATTCTTAAAGAGTGATCATAGTATGTCCTTATTTATAATGTACAGGAAATATGAATTTTCTTTCTGTGCATCTATAACAGTGCCCTCTTGCAGGGTACAGAGGATCCTCCATTGATGCTGCCTAATGATGTGTATGTGATATCCTGATATTTACTAAGAAGTTAGACATTCAGGAGGATTTTTTGTTCCCAGCAGACATACACATATGAATTTTTCTTCTCTATTTTTGTGTGTTTCTAACTTTTATTATTCATCTATTGGCACTTAAGTGCATTCCCCAAACTGCATCATAAACATCAAAGTAGATTACTTCACTTTTCCTTTTATGAGATTATTATACTTATCAACCAATATTTGAGCCCTTAATATGGGCAAATCATCCTAGCCTGTTAAGCACAGAGGTAAAGAGCATGGAGTTGAGAGGGCACACACCAAGATTTGAACAAATTACTTAATCTCTCTAAGTCTTCATTTTTGTATGTGAAAAATGAGAATAATTACAAGGATTGAACTCATAAGGTGGATCGTAGAAAACATCTAGGTGCTACGTGCAAAGAGCTGGTTTGACTACCTGGCAAATATATCCATTCTTTATTAACATGATGGTGATGATGTTGATGGTGATGATGATGATGATGCAGCTACCAGCAGGTGTCCTTATTAGGTTGGTAAGGATGGTGAATAAGCCACAAGATCATGTCTGTGAACATTTGCATTCTAAGGCTACACTGCCTTTGCCTTCCCAACTCCGGCTCCATTCCTCATCTGTTTAAACATCTCCCAAGATAGCTCAGGTCTTCTCTTCTGTGAAGCTATTCTGAACTACTCCTCTAGAATGAACTTAAAATACATTGCTTGCACTTATATTAATTTATATCAAGTACAAACTTCTGCAGTGGAATCACTCATCCTCCGTCAACCTTATATGGACCTTTACCTCCAACACTGATACCTAGCAAATCCTTCCACTACATTCTAAATTATTAACCATAAGGTTTAGCATGTTCTCTCTTCCAAGGTATTTAGAACTTTAAAGGAGAAAGAAGCCTGCCCAAGTGGACAAAGCTAACACTTATCAAGCATGAGCTTCCAACATTTGCACCAGACAATTTCACATCATCTCATTATAAACTGACAATAATCTTTGTGAGGTTGGGGTCCTAACCTTCTTTTTACTGTGGATCCCTTTGACAATATGGAGTAGCCCATTTAAAGAGTCTTAAAATAACACTTTTAAATTCATAAAATATAATACATAGAATCTCAAAAGAAACTAGTTACTATGTTTTAAGTGCAGTCATTAGAATATTTTAAAAACCAAATTTGTGATATAGAAACGAATGGGTATTTAAACTCATTAAATAACGAGATACAACAGAGACTCTATTAACTACTATACTTAAAAATAGTGATGTTGGGGAGATGGGTTCACAACTCTGATACATGTGTACTGAAATTGAACAATTAAATAAATAGATGGTGGATGGTGGTAGCCACATTTCTCAATATTGAAGTATGAATTTACAGATAAACAAGAGGAGAAGGCTAAACTAATCTCAGCGTTAATGCATTATAGTTGCAGACATCAGTATACACTCAGCTCAATATAGATATAGATAGTTATATATAGAAATATTTACTGATATGTGTATATACATGGGTTAGTATACATATATATTTCTTTGTTCCCTCAGTTAAGAGAGCCTAATCAAATAATAGCCCATTAGCAACAGCACATCTAGAGCCCAGATCTTGGTTTCTATTACTACTCTCCAATAAAAGGAATCAGGGCTCCTCAGAGAAATGACTGATTCTAGGACTGGGTCAGGAAATACACAAAATGAGCCTGGAGCATCTTGTGGTACCAGAAAGTCAGGAAGTGTTAAACACACACACAAACATGCATGCTAAACACAGATACACAGACACACACAAACTCACACACCCCAAAGGGAGTATGTCAAAGGAGCACAGGCGCCGAAAGCAAAAGCTCCCAATGGCCAAAGCTGGAACAATTCAAACAACAAAATAAAGTAGTATTGGATTATAACCCAAAGGATAAAATAGATATCCATGAGTCTATACTGATATAAATAAATATCAATAATTGAATAAATTAATGTTTAGGGGAAAATAGACAAATCTGTGTGGAAGAATTCCAAATACTTTATGTACATACTCTGTCCTCAAGGAGGTGGATCATAACTCTCCACTCTTTGGGTTTGTGCTTCACATAGTGACTTCCTTCCAACAAGTGTAGTGTGGAAGGGGTGGAGGAGTAACTTTACAGTGGAGAAATCTGAGACACTACCTCAGCCATGTTATCAAGGTCAACATCAACAGGCAAATCACGTTGATAGCATGTACCCTTGATAAGATGTTATAAAAAAGGCACTTTATCTGGTTGTCCTCCCAATAAACCATAATCCCAGTCTTACCATGAGAAAAGCATTGGACAGTTTACATTAGTGAGGTATGCTACAAAACACTTGATCACTGCTCCTCAAAACCGTCAAGGTTGGGGCTTCCCTGGTGGCGCAGTGGTTGAGAGTCCGCCTGCCAATGCAGGGGACACGGGTTCGAGCCCTGGCCTGGGAAGATCCCACATGCCAGGGAGCAACTAAACCCGTGCGCCACAAGTACTGAGCCTGCGCTCTAGAGACCGTGAACCACAACTACTGAGCCCATGTGCTGCAACTACGGAGGCCCACGCGCCTACAGCCCGTGCTCCACAACGAGAGAGGCCACCGAAATGAGAGGCCTGCGCACTGCAACCAAGAGTAGCCCCCGTTTTCCGCAACTAGAGAAAGCCCACGCGCAGCAACGAACACCCAACACAGCCAAAGATAAATAAATTAAATAAATACATTTAAAAAAGAAATTGTCAAGGTTATCCAAAACAAGAAAAGCCTGAGAAACTACCACAGCCCAGAGGAGCCTAAGGGGGCTTGATAACTAAATGTAATGTGGTGTCCTGGATGGAAGCCTGAAATGGAATTAAGGACACTAGGCAAAAGCCAAGGAAATCTGAATAAAGTACAGACTCTGGTTAATATTATTGTATTAATATTGGCTCATTAATTGTAAAAAAGGTACCACACTAGTGTACGGTGTCAATAATAGAGGAAATTGGGAATGAGATATATAAGAACTCTGTATTATCCCCTTAATTTTTCTGTATATCTAAAACCATTCTAAAATAGATATAGTCTATTAGATAAAACAAAAAAGGTAATGATGATTTGATTGTAACATCAGAGTAGTGATACTTTGAGATAACTTTAAAAACTGCCTTAGGAAATTGTCTGTGGTATCTGCTGGGGATATAGTCACAGGTACTCCTAATATTGTGGTTTGTTGTCTGCATTTAGATTTAAAGGACATGCTAAATACTAAATTGCAGCTAGAGGTTAGTGAAATTAAAGATGTAATATTCCCATCCAGATTCCACATACACTTTGATACATATTAAGAATCCCCTGCTCTTTGGTGAGGTCTAATTTTATGAAAGTGAAACTCAGAGAGATGAATTAGGTTGTTCCAGCTTTTAAAAAGCCCGCATTCTAGGGTCAAGAATTCTTACTGAGCCTTGTTGAAACTGTTTGCTACACTACCTCCTAATTTTGGAACTGCTAAACAGAGAGTTGGGAACTCTTCCTAGAATAAAAGTACTGCCTTGGCCTTGTGCAATTATACTGTTTAGGTTGCTGGACAAATCCAAGGATAAAACTGGCCTGGACCTAGTGATGGGCAATTCCAAAAGCAAGCTGAATGTGAGAAGCTCACTCACAGAGAACCCTAGTGTCAAAGAGCCTCTCTACTTGGGAATGGCTCAACACTGGGAAAATAAGCCCTGGTTCAGCTGTAAAGAGAGCACATCCTTGGCCTTTTTTCCCCCTTAAGTCCGGAAACTGATGATCTGGTCAGCTTAGGAGAGGGAGGAAGGGAAGGAGGGAGGGAGGAAAATGAGAGAGAGAGAGAAACCTGTTAATAGCTGGTGCCAATTTAAAGAGAGAAGGAAAGGGTTTATTATATACGTATATGCTAATATTATTCCTAAAGCCAATTCTGATAAATCCTTCGGGAAAGAAAGAGATGCAGCCACCTGTTAATGTGGCTTCAGCTTCTTTGTTTCCAAATGTTACAGCGGTCACCAGACCAGCCATTCCACTTGGGGCGGGGCCAGGGGGTTAGAGGGGGAACATCTGTCCACTAAGGACACTACTGAACAGCAACAAAATCTTGGGGCGACCCCTCTCTCTTTCCTCGAGTGCTTTCGCTAGCCGGTCCTACTTCCCCACTCCTTTGGGAGTTTCCTGTTCCATTACGTAGGCAAGAGGGCGAGAGGTCCCAGCTTTCCTAATTGTGAGTGGTTTGGCTGGGTGTGTACGTGCGAGTAACTCTGTGTGTGTGTGTGTGTGTGTGTGTGTGTGTTGAGGGAAAGTGGAGCTTGCTACAGGGGCTTAGAAAAACTAGTCGCCAATTTAAAATATTTTCAGAGTGTTTGAATGATATCTTCAAAGCTAATCCCACTCTCAAATTCAGCGAAATGAACAATACAGATAAGGAAGATGAAGAGGGTGGAAAACCCACACAGCGGAATGGAGCTGTGCATGCCGCGGGAGTGACAGGGGAGCGCTCAGAGGTAAGGCGCTCTGCAGAGAAAGTCACTCTGGCTCTTCTCTCTCGGTCCACCAGCCGGCGACGCTTCTTCTGTAAAAGCATTCCTAGAAAATAACCCTACAACCGGGAAGGGTAGCGATCTTTGAGCGCAGTTTCCAGGAGCTGGTCCCCGCAGCAGGGAGAGGCCCCTCTCCCCCCGCGGCTGGCGCGGAATGTGGCGATCCGGCCCGGCGCGGGGGATGACTTCCTGCGGCCGGAGCTCGGCGGCGGGAGCGGCGGGAGCAGCTGCTGCAGCTGGCAGGTGGGGTGGGGGCCGGCCGAACTGACCAAGCACAGACCCGGCGCGGCGGCACTGCGGCCCCGGGGCAGCCGGCGCGGGGACATGCGCTGATTCGATCCCTCCGGAGAAGGTAAGCAGCCCGGCTATTATTAGCCTCGGCCACACTGCGCGGTGCTTTCTGCTTGGTTAGTAATGGGGTTTGTAATACAGAGGGAAGAAGGGGAATATCCCTGCCGCCTTCTGCAATGGGAAAAGGAGCAGCAACTGGAATTGAAATATTAATCAGCCAAGTGCTTGAGATTATTGGAGGAGCGGTGTTACTGGGCAAACAAAGAAGGCGGTCAGCCTCTGTAATCTTAAGATAATCAACCATTGCTGTGCCACACTCGCTTCGATATTGAAGAGGATTCAGAATGTAAAATAATTTGAGTTGCACTTTTACGTTGCTACCTTCAACCTTCGCTTGGTTAATTTCTGGTTTGCGAGCAGCAGGTTCTTGTCAGCAGCCTAGAGAAGTAATCGGAAATCTTCCCTCTCCTTTTGCCTTCCTCAGTCTTCTCCCTTTCCAGTTATTAGAATGGGTCTGCACATTTCAACGTCAAACACCCACTTCAATACTGAACCTTTAGAAAGAATCTCCAATTAGAGGAGAAACTTACCTCCTGGAGTTCAGCTTGGGTTGAGCAGCACTTGTCCCCACTTCTCCCTTCATTTACCATCTTCTCTTGTCAATCATTTCATGGATTCCCCCACCCCCCACCCCGGGGATGCTGTGCTCATTAACAAGCCAGCTCTTGTCAGCTCCTGTCCACCACCTCTGTTCCGTGACTGATTTTTCAAGGACCCAGAAAGGACATTGCCTTATACCATGTTTGGACTATTATCTGTGTCCTTCCCCAAAATGCATGGCATGAAAAATCCTTTAAACCCAGTACCAACATGGTTTCCGATAACTCCCTTCATTGTAGTCACTGCAGCTACCAGATGGGTTTCGAGGACAGCAGAATCTGTTGGGGTGTGAGAAAGAGGGCTATACCTACATATTTTGCTCCACGTGCATAAGAATAGGTGGAAGTAGAAATGCAAATGTCAGTCTGTCCCGTTTTTCTTGAAGCTTTTTTAGTCCAGCTAGGTTGTGAGACACCTAGCTGGGTAGGGTATGGGGCAAGTCCTCCTGCAAAAGCAAGCAGTGTGTTTGTCCTAGGATTCCCCCAATAACCTCAAAAGAGATTCCAGAGAGGCTTTTCCCACAGGCAGTCAGAAAGCCAGGGGAGGTGGCCAAGGTAAACCTCAGGTTATTTGGGCATCCTCAAGTTAGTCTCCCCTTTTGGGGGTTCTGACCTAGGATTTCCCCACAAACGCTTTGCTGCTGAGCTCAAGTGCCCATTCTTGTTGCCCACCTAGGGATGTACAATTGAATGATATTCTGTGAAATGGTGAAGATTGCTATGGTGGGGATTACAAATGTGCCACTTCACCAACAGAGAACAGTTGCAATAAGCCAGACTGTGTGGTGTCTGTGTGCCAATATTCCATTTAAAAAGAGATTTGTTATCTTTAAATCTGAAATTAAAGAGACAGTTTGACTCAAAAGGCCATGGATTTTATTTTAACAAATTAAAATAGGAGACCAATGAAAAAGAGGTCCAGGGTTTATAGCTAACCTTCTTACCTTCTTTTTTAAATATTGCTTTAGAACAAGATACTGGTTCTGAAAAATCATGTTACTTCTATTATATATCGTTATTGTTTTTCTGATTACAAATTCTCTATTTATAGATACACTTTGGAAAGAGTTGAGTTGGTTTCTTTGTCTCTATCTTCAGTATATGAGGCAGAAGGAGTGGAGGGGGGTGGGCAAATCCCACTCCAAATGGCCCCCTCAGAGAACTGTTCCCCGGACCATGCAAACCTCTGGACCGATATTGTTTTGGCTGGTTGTTATTATTATCTTTAAATGTGGTTTGGGTTTGAAATATTAAATTTTCAATATTCTAAAATTTTGGCTCAGGCACACCAACTAGAAGAGAGAACAAAGAACAAGAATAGCAAAACTACTTTCCACCTTTCTTACCTAATTGTAAAATATTTAATTATATGAATTAATTATTCTGAATAATAAGTGAAAAACATATTAAAATAATAATTCATTTTTAGAAAGTAGCCCAAGGTTTATGAAATACAGGTTAGTGCAATTGATCTTAAGTACAGTAAAAATTTCTGTAATTTTGAAAGGTGTTTTTATGTTGAGTATTAGTACATGAAAATATGCTAATGATGGTTAGAAATTGAAATGTCTGTTACTTTGTTTCTGAAGAAACTGAGTTCTTTGGCAAGAAATGGGTCAGGATTAGGAGACTGGAGCTGCCAAAGCCGGCATCATACCTGCCAGTGACTTTATAGGTGAGATGAATGCATTAAGTTATGGATTAGGGTTGGAGAAGCCTTCTAGGGAAGAAAGAAAACAAGATAGAAAATAGAATTTGTTATTTTAGTGCAACTAAAATAATTAAATTTAAGGTATTTCTGAATTTGGACTTCGTTATATTTAAACAATTTCTGAGGAAAATTTCTAAATTCAAAGCCCTAGGTAGAAATAGTTGTATGATTTCCTAACCGAAACTAATTTATGACTCTATTTCCTTTGTTAAAAACGTTTCCCAGAGAAAGGAAAAATTAATTGCCCCGTGTTAAGGAGGAGTAATACCAAATAGAAGGATGTATTCTATTAGTTGCTAAATGAACTGTAGGAACTTTTTTGTAGATATGACAAGATAGAATTGAAATCAATCTGTTGCTTTCCAATCACGTAAAAAAAAACATTTAGTCTGGTGGGTGGTCAGTGTTATCAGTAATTTAAGACTTGAGTACCCACTTAGGATTCACAAAGTTGCCCTCTCTTTACAAAAGGCATTTTCTGGTGCTGCTTTACTGCCATTAGCTACAATTGAAATAGACTTATCCTGAGATTTTGAAAAACAGAAAAAGAAATAGTAGGATTCATAAGGCTTTGCCTCCACTGAGAATGGGTAGAAAAAGTGCTATTTTGAAAGTTATCAATGGCCTCTTAATTGCCAGATTTCTGTGCTGTTTCAACCTGCTCTTTATGTCTTTATTTTTAAGTTCTCTTCTAAGTTCTTTTTTAAAAATTTTACTGCTTAGTGTTTTATTCACTAAAATAGCATTTTTAATTGAAGTATAGTTGATGTGTAATATTATATAAGTTACAGGTGTAAAATATAGTGACTCACAATTCTTAAAGGTTATACTCCATTTATAGTTATAAAATATTGGCTATATTTTCTGTGCTATGCAGTATATCCTTATAGCTCATTTTATAATAATAGTTTGTACCTCCTAGTCTCCTATCCCAATATTGTTCTTTTTTTAAAAAATTAAATACTTGTGTTCAAAAGTATTATTAATAAGTAATACATAAAGAGATATCTCTTTATCTAGTTTCTCACTAATCCCCTTAAATTACCTCATGACCAGCCTAGAACAAGTGCTGTTTATTTCTAGTTTGTGCCTCATGATATCACGACTATATGTCTTCATTTGTTCCTTTCACTCACCCTGCTACACGTTGAAACCTTGCTCACAGCATACACTGCCTCTTCCATGAACCCTTCCCCATACCCACCTTCCTTCTCATTTCAGATGTGTTTCTCCCTTGTCTAAATGCCTGTGGCACTTTCTATTTTGGTCTATCCTTTAGTTTGAACATGATTTGCTGTTGTAAAATAACCCTAGGGAGCAGAGTCTTTGACTAACAACTTTTTATTACCTGAAACTCATAATACAGTGCCTAGCTATGTATATGCAAAGTAGATGTTCAGCAATTTGATTTTAGTGAAGAAATTAGCTATTATTTTCCAGGGGTGTATATCCACCTACTCAAATATCCAAGTTAGGCTCTAAATAGTGTGTGCAGGTACATTTTAGTTTAAAATCCCTATATAATAATATAGTGAAAGTACATTCAAACAGTTATATTCAACAAAAGTTATTGTGAGCTTACATGCCCTTAAGTGGATATTGGCTCATCCGTATCAAAAAGCATAGTAAGCATTACAAAAGAAAACTTTAAAGAAGACATTGTACCAGCTTTCAGTATGCTTTCATTCTACTGAAAACAAGTAAGCAGGGGAAGATGTCTTGCATAAATAAGTACTAGTCTTAAAGCGCTCTGCTAGGTACTTTCATCTATGGTGTATAATTTCATCCTTCCACTATATGCTAATTTTACACTGAGACTCAGAGATCTTACCTAAATGGCAGAGATTCTTTCCACATTCACATGCTGTTCTTTGAAGTGTTAACGAGTGAAGGAAAACTATAAAAACATAATCAGAGTAGTTTAAAATGGTTTTGTGGTCAGGCTTTCCAGTGCTTTTTAAACTTTTGGGTCTTAACATCCCCTTTAATAATTCACTAAAGGCTATGCGTCCACTCCCCAAGTACATACACAACACACACACATAGAATTTTGCCTGTAATTGCAGGTGTTCGCGGACCTAATAAAGCCCTCCTTTGCAAATGCTTTAAGGACATCTACGCTGGGCTCAGTTTTTCTTTTTGCTTGTTCTATGCTTAATATTTATTTTTGTACCTATTAAAATTAAACAAATTGTTATCTGTTATAGATTGAGATATAAACCTAAGCAGCTTCGTACTTTACAACTTTTCTTTTTGCATTTTTGTATTCTGTCCTTCTCTCTCACACAAACACACAAATTTATATAAATGAGATCAAATAATACTTTTCTGTGAAGAGAATGCTTAGAATTTATTCTTAACGATTTTTCTATATATCACACCTCAGTGTTAGCTGTAGTCATCATGTTGTACATTATGTCCATAGTATGTATTTATCTTACAATTGGAAGCTTGTACCTTTGACCATCTTCCTCCAATTTCCCCTCCCCTGACCCTCTGTCTCCTGTAACCACAGGTCTGATCTCTTTTTCTATGATTGTTTTCTTTTTTTTTAGGTTCCACATATAAGTGAGATCATATAGTGTTTGCCTTTCTTTCTCTGACTTATTTAACTTAGCATAAAGCCTTCAAGGTCCATTTCTGTTGTCTCAAATGGTAGCATTTCTTTGTTTTCTTACAGATGAATAATATTTCAGTGTGTGTGTGTGTGTATACATATAATACGTATATATCTATAAATATATAAAACAACCTCTTTACCCATTTGTCCATCAATGGGCACTTAGATTGTTTCCATGTCTTGGCTATTATAAATAATGCTGCTATGAACATGGGGGTGCAGATATCTTTTTGAGTTAGTGTTTTCATTTTCTTTGGATATATTCCCAGAAGTGGAGTTGCTAGATATATGTAGTTCTAGTCTTAATTTTTGAGGATCCTCCATAATGTTTTCCATACTGGCTTTACCAATCTACAATCCCACCAACAGCACAAGGCTTCCCTTTTCTCCACATCCTCACGAGCATTTGTTATCTCTTGACATTTTTGAGGATGACTGTTCTAACAGGTGTGAGGTAATATCTCAATGTGGTTTTTTTTTTTTTTTTTTTTTTTTTTTTTTTTTTTTTTTTTGCGGTATGCGGGCCTCTCACTGTTGTGGCCTCTCCCGTTGCGGAGCACAGGCTCCGGATGCGCAGGCCCAGCGGCCATGGCTCACGGGCCCAGCCGCTCCACGGCATATGGGATCCTCCCAGACCGGGGCACGAACCCGTATCCCCTGCATCGGCAGGCGGACTCTCAACCACTGCGCCACCAGGGAGGCCCCTCAATGTGGTTTTAATGTGCATTTCCCTAATGACTAGTGGTATTGAGCATCTTTTCATGTACCTGTTGGCTTTTCGTGTGTCTTCTTTGGAGGAATGTCTATTCGGCTCCTTTGCTCATTTTTTTAATTGGGTATTTTTTTTTGCTATTGATTTGTATGAATTTTTAATTTATTTTGGATATTAACCCTTATCAGATATATGGTTTACAAATATGTTTTTCGCATTCTATAGGTTGTCTTTTCAATCACTTTGTTGATTTGTTTTTGTTTTCGTTTGCTGTGCAGAAGCTTTTTAGTTTGATGTAGTTCCATTTGTTTATTTTTTATTTTGTTGTTTGTGTTTTCAGTGTCATATCCAAAAAGTCATTACCAAACCCATGTAATGAGCTTTATTCCTATGTTTTCTTCTGGCAGTTGCATAGTTTCAGGTCTTACATTTGAGTCTTTAATCCAATTCAAGTTAGTTTTGTGAGTGGTATAAGATATTGGTCCAATTTCATTCTTTTACATGTGAATATCCAATTATCCCAGGGTTCCCTTGTATGTAACTTCTCTCTTTTCTCTTGCTGGTCTTAAAATTCTTTCTTTGTTTTTGACTTTGGTGATTTAATTGCAATGTGTCTCAGAGTAGCCCTATTTGAGTTCAACCTATTTGGGCTTGTTTGGACTTCATGGATATGGATGTCCATTTCTCATCCTAGGTTTGGGAAGGTTTCATCCATTATTGCTTTAAATATACTTTTTTCCCCTTTCTCTCTCTCTTTTCTTCTTCTGGAATTCCCATACATGAACATTGTTTACTTTATTGTGTCCCATAATTTCCATAGGCTTTCTTCACTCTTTTTATTCTTTTCCTTTTTGTTCCTTTCACTGGGTAATTTCTAAAGTCCTGTCCTCCACTTTGCTGATTCTTTCTTCTGCATGGTCGAATCTACCTTTGAAACTTTCTATTGAATTCTTCAGTTCAGTTATTGTATTTTTAAAATCTAGTGTTCCTGTTTCTTTGATGTTGCTACTTCCTTGTCAAACTTCTTGTCTTGTTCATGCATTGTTTTCCTAATTTCACTTAGCTGTCTGTGCTTTCTTGTAGTTCACTGAACTTCCTTAGGAGGATTATTCTGAATTCTTTGACAGTTCATAGATATTCTTTTTTTTTTTTTTTTTTTTTTTTTTTTGCGGTGTGTGGGCCTCTCACTGTTGTGGCCTCTCCCATTGCGGAGCACAGGCTCCGGACGTGCAGGCTCAGCAGCCATGGCTCATGGGCCCAGCCCACTCTGCGGCATGTGGGATCCTCCCGGACCGGGGCACGAACCCGCATCCCCTGCATCGGCAGGCGGACTCTCAACCACTGCACCACCAGGGAAGCCCAGATCTTCATTTTTTTTAAGGTCAGTTATTGGAGTTTTATTACTTTCCTTTGGTGGTGTCCTATTTGCCTAATTTTTGTGATCCTTGATTCCTTACATTGGTATCTGCATATCTGAATAATTGGGCTCTTCCTCCAGACTTAACTGGGTATTATATTCAGTAGTAGTAGTACATGGGGCTATGAATTAGTTTCCTGGCAGAGAATCAGAGCTTGTATAGGACCTGGCTCTGGACAGGACCCAGAGCCCGTATAGTTCATTGTTTGGGAACCCAAATCAGGCCAGAGTGTGCACTTAATTCCCTGGTCAGGTGAGGGCACTGGTTTTGCCCTGCAGAAGGGGGAGGCCACAGGCTGTGCTGTCTGTTCAAGTGCCACTGTATCTAGGGCTGTTTAATGGGCTGTACAGCTTCCCATGTTCTCTGGTTAGGTTCCCCAGTTGGACGTGCTGAAGGCTGTATTCAGTGATGAGTAGGGCTATGAATTAGATTTCCTGCCTGGGTGCAGCAGGAGAAGCAGCTCTAAAGCCAGTAAAGCTCTTTGTTGTCTTAACTCAAGCTGATCCACACTCCACGTTCTGTGGCTGAACAAGGCCACTGGCTTTGCTTTGCAGACTATCAGCTCTGTCTACCCTTCTCTAGGCTTGAGCACTGCTGGGCCGCACAGTTTCTAGGAGTTGTCACCAATCCTTCTAGTCAGATGGGCCAGGAAGACACTCTCCACAGCAGATGGGATGGGGCTAGTCCCAGTTCCTTTGCCTGGGTGGGATGAGGAGGGACCACTCCAGGCGACTCTTAATTTCTCAAACAGGCTCCCCAGTTGGGAGGAGCTGGGAGCTCCTCTCAGCCTTGGATATGAATTAATCTCCCTGCCTGTGCATGGTACAGGATCCCTCCACACCTGATACTGGCTCTGCTTTGTACCAGAGCCAGTGATGAGCTCTGGCTGCCTGCCTCTTGGCTGGAGCACGACTGGGCCAAATAGCTTCCAGGATTTATTGCCAGCCCTTTTGGTCAGATGGCCAGAAGACACTCGCCACAGTGGGTGGGCTGTGACTCTGCTCTTTCCCTGGGTATGGGCAAACCAGGTTCAAGGGCCAGATGCATATCAGGTGGATCTGTACCCTGCTGAGTTCCCCGGTTGTAGTGTCCCACCAACCTGGCTCTGTAGATAAGCAAAGGTGCCAGTTGTGATCACTACTTGGGCACTGCAGGTATGAATTCCATCGGTCACAATCCATGTGCTGGCTGCTGCATGCCCCTTCCCCCTTCATCACAGTCCAACTTTTAGTGGTCAAACCCTGCAGATTCCCCTGCAAACCCAGTGGAGCAGATTAGAGCAGTGGCTCCCACAAAGCAACCCCAATGCTAGTGGTGGTGCTTGCTGTCCCCCAGTTCTCTTCCCCTACTGGAGGAACCAGAGGTTCAGGGGAGACCTCACCCATGGTGCTCCACTGGCTTGGGGGAGGGGCAGTGTGGTCAAGCTCCTTTTCTCACCCTTCTAATGCAGTCTGTCTTGGTCTCTGTGGTGCACGGGGGTGCTTCAGCCTCACCTCCATGTTCTAGGATTCTCTCAAATAGTGTCCTGTTTCCAAATAATTGTTAGTTGTTCCTCCTGTGGGGGACATGGAGCCAGGAATGACCTTGGTGATGTCACCCCACTCTGGGCTTACTTTGACAATATGTGTGTCCTTTATAGCCCAGACATTTCTGGTACTTGAAATGAGGTTCTCCTTTTATTGTTCTCCCTGCTTTAGGACCTAAAGTGGGAGCTCTTCATTAGCACTGGCACAAAGGCTGCTGAGATGACTAGGAAGCAAGTGCCAAGGAGGATAGTGAATCAAAGAACCTTGATTCATGGAAAAGGAATCCCAGAAGGAGCTCTAAATGTTACACATTCCAAAGGATTTATTCAGGGTTTTCCAATCAAAATCATTTTTTACAAAAAAGAAACAGTTCAGGGCTTCCCTGGTGGCGCAGTGGTTGGGAGTCTGCCTGCCAATGCAGGGGACACGGGTTCGAGCCCTGGTCTGGGAAGATCCCACATGCCGCGGAGCAACTAGCCCCGTGAGCCACAATTACTGAGCCTGCACGTCTGGAGCCTGTGCTCCACAACAAGAGAGGCCGCGATAGTGAGAGGCCCGTGCACCGCGATGAGGAGTGGCCCCCACTTGCCACAACTAGAGAAAGCCCTCGCACAGAAACGAAGACCCAACACAGCCAAAAATAAATAAATAAATAAATAAGTTTAAAAAAAAAAAAAAAAAAAAAAGAAACAGTTCTCAGACTGCGAGTAGTATACTGCCAAGTATGTGGAAGAACATTGCCAGCAGTTGAGTGGTGTGGTCTGCTTTGAAATATATTCAGTTTGCTTAGGATGGACATATGTCTACTTCAAAGTTACTATTTCTTTCTAGTAATGCTGTCTACAGTACTATATTTGCTTTTGGCAAGTTAAGAAAACAATGACATCCCTCCCAGGTTCTAGAACAATTACCAGCATAAAAATACATTAAACTTTTTAGCTGATACTTAAGGAAACCAGTACTAGCTAGCATTCCTACTGATGCTAGTATTCAAAGAGAGGCGTGACAAAACCATTAATCTAGAAAACACCAGGTTGGAAAGATGGAGAGAAAGAACTCAAGAGGACTACTTAAGCTGTTGCTTTCTTTACATGTCCCCAAATATGATAATAACCATATAAGCTCCTAAAATAAGTGCAATTTTATGCAAACTTCATAGTATGCCTAGTATGAGGTAAATTTTTACTTTATTTTATAGTATATTTTTATTTTTTATTTTGGTAAAATGTCCCATAATGTAAAATTTACCATTTTAACCATTTTTAAGTGTATCATTTATTGGTATTAAGTACATTCACAATGTTGAGCAACCATTACCATTATCCATTTTAAGACCTTTCTTGTTATCCCAAACAGAAACTGTACGCACTAAACAATAACCCCTTATTTCTCCCCTCCCCTTAGCCTCTGGTTAACTCTATTCTATTTTCTGGGTTTATAATTTGCCTATTCTAACTACCTCATATAAGTGGAATCATATAATAGTTGTCCTTTTGTGTCTGGCTTCTTTCACTTAACATAATGTTTTCAAAGTTTATCCATGTTATAGCATGTAGCAGCATTTCATTCCTTTTTAAAGCCATACAATGTATAGTGATTTTTAGTTGCAAAACACTTTTAGTACATTGTGTTTCTATTATATTAATGATATCTAGCATATGTCACTACCATATTACCTTTAGTAGATGCCCAGTAATGTGTACTATGAGTGAGCCATAATTTCATTCAGTCAAAACCCATTGATAAACATTTATTAAGTTCCAAACAGTTTTATGATTTCAAGAAATGTAGTAATGGACATAGAGGTTCATGTCTTTATGTCCTGGAGCTTTTACTTTTGATGGAAGAATTCTTGGAGTGGCATGGAATGGTATTGTTGGGTCAGAGATTATGCAGAAACATTTATCATTTGAATACATACATTGACTATAAAAACCATCAACTTCTTCAACAGATAATATTCCTGTATTTTATGTAACCATTTATGACTATCTTAAAAATGAATGCAAGTAATGTAAGGGAATCCACTTAATGTGATTTGAGCAAGGAAACATTCTCACTTTTTTCATTTCTAGTTCATGGAAGAAAATTCCTATACACAAGTATTGAAATATTTCAAGTCTCTGGATCACACATTTCATCATTTCAAAAATATTGCAGAGTACATCACGGATGTCAGTCAAGTCTTGTAACAACGGTGTAGAAAACTAGTAACATTTATAGCTAGTTTGTTTTTAAGCTTCAGCAATGGATCAATTCTATCCAGCCTAATCTGTAATTTTAATGAGATTAATTTTTAAAATAAAATAGATTAATTTTTAATTTAAAAGTATTTTTAGCTCATATTTATGTACCTGCATTATGGTAAATCTTTTATTTTGTTGTTTTTTTTCTTAGTTTCTCTTCAGAGTATCTTTTAAAATTTATTTTTAAACAGAATAATTAAAGCCCAAAGATGAGAATGTCTCATTTAAGATAAACTAAAGGACGTTGGAATAGCTGAAGTATGAACACAATTGGCACAACTTTTCACTACTCTCCTTAGAAGAAGACTCTTTTGATTTGCATGGTCCAAGAAAGGAGAAACAGATAACTTGCTGGGGATTGCATCCTGCTTTACTTAAATTAGACATTAACAGGCTAAAAGGGCAAGGATGAAGCAACATGTTTATAACTTATTTTTGAAAAGCTACTTAAAGGTGAAGGGTGGTAAGAACACAGACAGACTCACCCTAGACATTTCACTACAATATTTTAAGGTATGCCTTTTCTTTGGTTGATAGGGATGGAGGGACCTATTAATAAACATTTCTCCTATTTACTTTTGTCTTTATTGCTGTCTAATCAAACCCTCATTAAAAAACAGACATAAAACAAATAAGCATTCTGACTTTTGCCTGAATAAGCAACAACAAGCTCACATCTTAAACAATGGACTGCAGTGGCTATGAGATTGAGGATCCTTGGCCATTGCAACAGTAGCAGCAACACAACCTGCTTTGTTCCTTCTGTTGTATACTGCAGAATCTGAGTAAATAGAGAGAAGTCAGTGATACCTTTAGTGCCATTTCTTACACTCCTCTCCATGATCTTTCACACTCAGGTTCTCTGGTCATCTCAATGTAGTGAAAAACCACCAGGATGTTAATACCCTCTATCCATTCACAAAACTTAATGCTTCTGAGACTTGCAGAAATAATGTTGAATCTGAATTGGTGGTACCCAATAGAGTCACTAAGAATAATCCGTCAGACTCACCAAATCCAAATTCAGATTTAAAGGCCATCAAATTTTAAAGATAATGAAGATTTTAAGATTTCCATATTTATTATATATGGTCATATGTAAAAATTTAGGAAAGTAAAATTACATGTATAGGTTTTTAATTATAAGCTATATTCACTGGAGAATTAATGCATTTTAAAAAGAATTCATTCTGAAAAGATTACATTAGCACTTTTTTTAAACCACTACCCTCAAAAATAAATTGTGACAAATCATTGTTCACCCAAGTTTATGTCTCATCTCAAGGAAGTGAGTTGTTCTTGGGGAAATTGCTTTCATCTAATTTGTGCTTTCCTGCAGTGGATCAAGCTGAAATGAAATGGGGCTGACATTCTTAACTATTATTACGTGCCCACATTTACCAGAATTACCTAATGATCAGTACCGAAGAGTTTTATAATAAATAACTATGTATGTACTGAGAGTCTCCACTGATAAAAGTTAGTTGAGACATGGCTGGTGATCCCATAGAAGAGATATCTAGCTTATATTTCTTACATCATCTCCATAGTAGAAAGCAATCCAGGATTGCAAAGCAAGGCATGAGACAGTAGCATTTGGTGTATTTTATAAATGTTTAGATTTCTAGGGAGTTTATTGGTATTACATATTGTGGTAAGCACTCAAATGTAAACTGTTACTTTAAAATAGTAAAATATCAAGACCGTACAAATTCCTGCAACTTAAATGGTCAGTTTGGTGTTTGGCTTTATGATAGGCATCTGCAAGATATTTATTAAACAACCAAATGAACCAATGCCATTTAATTTTGAAAACTGCCTTCCTAATACAAAAGAATTGGTATTCTACACAAGTTCCTTGTGATTATTTTTGTAGGTGTGGTGGGAATGAATTATGGATGGCACTACCCTTTCTCCTGTTTCTTGTCTGAGGTTTTGGTAAGGTGGAAATTAGAGATGATGGACCTTAAAGTTTGAGCAGTTCAAGACACTCAACCAGTAAGTCAGAAAGAGAAAGACAAATACCGTATGCTAACACATATACATGGAATCTAAGAAAAAAGAAAAAAAGGTCATGAAGAACCTAGGGGTAAGATGGGAATAAAGACACAGACCTACTAGAGAATGGACTTGAGGATATGGGGAGGGGGAAGGGTAAGCTGTGACAAAGTGAGAGAGTGGCATGGACATATATACACTACCAAACGTAAAATAGATAGCTAGTGGGAAGCAGCCACATAGCACAGGGAGATCAGCTCAGTGCTTTGTGACCACCTAGAGGGGTGATAAAAGGAGGGTGGGAGGGAGGGAGACACAAGAGGGAAGAGATATGGGAACATATGTATATGTATAACTGATTGACTTTGTTATAAAGCAGAAACTAACACACCATTGTAAAGCAATTGTATTCCAATAAAGATGAAAAAACAAAAAACAGTGAGTAGAATTCAAATAAGTAATAGTAGATCTAAAAATAATAAAAAAGAAATTCTGGCAAAAAAAAAAAAAGACACTCAACCAAGCACAATCCATTTACCCAGGACAAGAAAACATATGACATTACTCTTCTTTTTTCAACCACCATGGATTTGAACTTTTAGAAAACTGAAAATGCAAGATACAGAGTTTATTTATTTTTTTAAGTAATTTATTTAATTCTGGCAGCGTTGGTTCTTTGTTGCCGTGCCTGGGCTTTGTCTAGTTGCAGGGAGTGGGGACTACTCTTCGTTGTGGCGCGCGAGCCTCTCATTGCGGTGGCTTCTCTTGTTGCAGAGCACGGGCTCTAGGGCACGCCGGGTTCAGTAGTTGCAGCACATGGGCTCAGTAGTTGTGGCTCGCGGGCTCTAGAGCGCAGGCTCAGTAGTTGTGGCACATGGGCTTAGTTGCTTTGCGGCATGTGGGATCTTCCCAGACCAGGGTTCGAACCCATGTCTCCTGCATTGGCAGGCGGATTCTTAACTGCTGCACCACCAGGGAAGCCCAAGATACACATTTTAATAAGAAAATATTAGTCAACAGTTCTCTTATCTCTGTGTCTTTTTCTATCTCATTGATTGTGAAGAATACAATCATAGAGAAAGCAAAATCTACATCAGTTGAAAATTTTTTCCACCTGCATGCATGTTATAAACATCTTTACAGGGTTTGTGAAATCACTATTTCACCACAGAAATTAAATATGACACTAAAATGATCTGACACTAATTAGTCCATTGAATAAGGGGAGGAGGATCGGCATCTTGGTCATCGTTTAGAAGAACAGAAAATCATTAACCTGTTAGGCAAAATACTTGTCTTTAAATTATCCCTTAATAAATATAATAGAAAATGAAATAAAATGGCAGTACAGTGTTATGAAAGGAAAGCAATTGGGTGATCTCAAAGTGAGTATAAAAATCAATATTTTTTGTTTAGTTTGTTAATAATTTTATTCTTAGAGCTCTCAGGCAGCTAGTTTTGGTCATTTTAAAGATCAATCAAAAAGTTCTAAACATTATTTTTAAGGTATGCAGATCACTAGGCCCTCCTCTCCTCCTTTCTCTCTTACTTTTAATTTTTTAATTTATTTTGGGGAGTTTTGGCTACCACTTATGTTCTAATCATGTTTTTCAGGAAGTGAATTTGAACTTTGAACCTCACCTAGTTTGAATCCTACCTCTATTGTTTTCTATCTCTATGACTTAGGGTAAGTTACTTAACCACTGTGAATTGTTTCTGGATATTTAAAACAGGAAAATCACAGGGTTGTTGCGAAGATTAAAGAAGATAACATAAAAGGGAACTTACTGCAGTGTTTGAGACATAGTAAGGGTTAGTAAATATTTCCAGTTTTTATCTTTCTAATTCTCAAGAGCAGTTTACAATGAGATCTCATTACCACAGATTTTCCCTAAAATTATGAACCTTTTCCTACCCCTCTCCGTTTTAAAGCAAACCTTGAAATGACTGAACCTCATAGGAAGACGTCTCAACGCAGGTAATCCCAGTAGCAGGAGAGGTTGAAGCTACCACAATGCAAAGTTGTCAGGCTCTGATCTGGCAGTAGCTGTGGGAATTAGTCTTAGCTTCTATTTTTAACTCTGCAAGGAGTTGATTGGATGACCTGGGAAAACTCAGTTGGCATCTTATTTTCTTTCTGAATTTCTTTCTGCATCTTATTTTCTTTCTGAATTGTACCATTTGTCTAATCACTCTTTTCACTGGCTCATTATCAGAAATGATATCAAGGGTGTTGATTTCAGAAGTAATGTTATAGAAAATGGGAATTGTTCACTTTCTTAAAAGCAATAGTTGACAATTTTATTTTATTTTTTTCTGATACAGTATTGAAGTCCCTGGGAGAGGGCAACTTTAATTTATAAAGAGTTGTTAACATTCACTTCCTCTAACAAAAGCCTTTAAAGGTAATACTACTAATTATCTGCCTTGTACCCCAGTCTTTTTTTTAATATGTAGCTGTTGAAGTTTTTTAATGTTAATCAATATCATTAAGTTGTCCAAAAAGGAAAATTAATCTGTTACCCCATTGTACATCATATACAAAGGAATCTTCTTGGTATATGATATCTTTCTATTTGACTGAATCTCAATGAATTGAGAGAGTACATGTAAGAATTTTAATATTCAGAGTCTTATTCATAAAAGTGCACTACTGAGTAGATTCAATCACTAGCAACACCTTTAAACTGAAATCAAAAATAGAGCCTCAATTAACGTGAAAACTTTAGTAGCCGAAACACCTGCCTATAAAAACTACACTATTAGTACACAGGCGAGCTTTAGTATGACAACAGTTTTGTTGAGCTTGAAAAGCACATAATTTTACATTTTTTTCTTATTTGACTTTTTATCATTATGTGGACCATTTAGGTCTAAGGAAACAAGTACAAAAACTGCCTAAAGCCTCCCATTTAATATGTAAGCCATAGTTGTCCGCAAGAGAGTGTTTTGTGGTGATCAACAACTCTAGCCAAATCGGCAATAATTTATTTTAGTTGGTAGAGTCTAATCATGTGTACCTAACTATGTTCTTTTAAGTAAAAAGTGTAAAACATTTTTAGTAGTAAGTTTGTCCTGAATTTCCAAGTCAATATTTTTAATCCCTGTTTGAATACTGAATTCATTAGCTATTCACCAAAGGTTTGAGGCATAGATTTTGGGCCTAGTCTCCTTCTAAGATGAGATGTAGCAAACAGTCTAAATTCCAGTTTTAAATATACACGTGCAAACACATATACACATATATTATACAAAGATTTATATACAGACATTCCCCAAATTACAATGGTTCGACTTACCGATTTTTCAACTTTATCATGGTGCGAAAGTGATACTCGTTTAGTAGAAACTATAGTTGGAATTTTTTCACTTTTTCAAAGTATACTTTGAATTTAGAGTAGAAACTATACTTTTCCCAGACTCCTGATATGCAGCATGATGCTCTCTTGTGATGCTGGGCAGCAGCAGCAAGCCACTCCTCCCACTCAGCGACTCGATCACAACTGACACACTTACAACCGTTCTGGTTTTCACCTTCAGTACAGTATTCAATAAAACAAATGAGATATTCAACAGATTATTATAAAATAGGCTTTGTGTTAGATGATTTTGCCCAACTTTAGGCTAATGTGAGTGTTCTGAGCACATTTAAGGTAGACTAGGCTAAACTATGACGGTTGGTAGATTGGGTGTAGTATAAGCATTTACAATTTATGATATTTTCAATTGATGATGGGTTTATCAGGATGCAATGCCATAGTAAGTTAAGGAAGATCTGTATTTTATGTGTATTATATATATTCATTATATTATCCAATTATGTGTATATATGCATATATATGCATGTATATATGTCTGCTTTCATGAACATTTGCCTTCTATTTCAAATATTTGATTATATCTATTTATTTTTATTTTTTTCTTTGGTTATATTTAAAATAAACAGACAAGTTCTTGGAGAAGCATTTGAAGAATCTTTGTTTCCAGAGTCAAGTTTTGCAAAGAAAACTTATTTTTTCACTAGCTGTTTATTTTTCAATAGTTAAAAAAATATTTTTAAATTTTAAAGTGATTCTTTAATATATGAATATGAATATGTATTTACTTCAGGTGCTATATATGTTATTTATACATATGTGTATTTATATATATTTAAATGTTTTTAAACCTGATGTTACTGGGTTATGTCTACTATCCAATTATGTGAGAATAGTGAGATTGTTGCCTTTCAGCTTGGAACATGCTTCTGTTTCATTTGATTATATTTTATCCATTAAGTGCTCTGGCCTTCCATTAGCTCTTTTGCTTTGAGGAATACATTTTATAGTGCATTAGAAATATTCTTCTATTTTTCATGCCATAATTTTCCAGTGTCTCACAAAATCATAATTTGGAATGTTCTGACTTGAATAGTGTTTCAGAATAGAGACTTGTCCCTTTTGGAATCATCAGATCTGTTGGTTAGGTACAGTATTTCTTATTTTTTCTGTTGGGGAAAGGGAGGAAGGAAACTGCAGTATGGAACGTTCCAGTTTTTTTTTTTCTTACGCTTATACCAAAAAAATGCACTCTTCTAGTAAAACTAGAAACATGAGAGTGGCAGTTACATAGTTCCAAATTAGGACAACCTAATATACTGTAATTTTTTCAAGTAAAAGAATAACCCAGGTAGTATATACTATTAACTAGATTTTTTAAAACAGCCATTTGTTGCTTAATAATTCTATTCTTTTTCCATTCTTAGTTTCATAACATTTTTACACAAAGGTTTATATTAACAAATGCCATCAGTTGTATTGTTGGTTTCCTCCTGCTTTCTGATTAGTTCTATAATTTAAAAGTGCTTAAAGTCCAGACTTCTCAACTAGAATACATAAGCACAGTAAAAGCAGTGTTTTTAAAATTAATTCTGGAATATATTTCTCTTGATGGTAAAGACATATAAGATTACAGATGTGTATGTTTGGATGCTTTATAAATAAAAGTAATATGATTAATCATGTATTAATTTATACTACCAGAAATTCCCTCTAAATCCTTTCTAGGACACAAACATTTATGACATTTCTATATTGTTCTCATTTTATTATCTTAATGAAATATTATATAGGTAGTATTTCATAAAAACATTGCATCAATTGTAATACAAGTTTAGGAATCTTAATTTGGTATGTAAATATACTAACTTCTGTTGAAATTGCTATAGCTTAGGGTCAAAATTAATTGGAAGGTTATTAGTGTTATTATTCTGGTTTTTATTAGCTGCTGTCTCAAATTAATTATAAAGACAAAAATATCCCTGGCTTAGAGTTTCTGCACTATTAATGACATACTGAGATGTCTCTTGGGTATCGGTAAATGATATATTTTAGAGCATAACTTACGAAATGACTTGCCGATTGGCAGACCACCTTTGACAATAAAATACATTTGATAGTCTACCTTTGCAAATTCATTGTACCACACAAATGTGATCTTGGTAATTGACATATGACTATTAAGCTTCAATCATTCTCCATAATATTCCTATAAGCAATTATTAACAGAATAAAGGGGAGATAACAATTCTATAGTATTTATTCAGATTTTTATTTAAAGTCAAGTATAATCTATATTTCTATAGTGCTTTTTTTATCTAACACCTCACTTAAGTAGAAGGACGTGTTCTAGAGGTTTGTTATCAGCTTTTAAATGAAGTCATCTTTATCTTTTATTTAAAAATACTAAAAACAAGTTTCATGGTCTTTAATTAAATATAAATAGTGGAATTGTCTATGAAACTTTTGAAATGGTCAATCACATAAAAACATAGGGATATCCTTTAAAGCAGGGGTCCCCAACCCCCTGGCTGTGTGAGGAAATGGGCCGCCCAGCAGGAGGTGGGCGGCCAGCGAGCGAGCGAGCGAGCGAGCGAAGTTTCATCTGCTGCTCCCCATGGCTCGCCATCGCTCGCATTACAGCCTGAACCAACTATCCTCCCCCCACCCACCCTGTTGGTGGAAAAATTGTCTTCCACGAAACCGGTCCCTAGCTCCAAAACAGTTGGGGATCACTGCTTTAAAGCCTATGAATTTCTAATATATTTATTTAGGTTGTAGATGCTGAACTTTTTTTACATAATAGCTCATAGGTAACCTTCACTATTAAGTATTTTATGATGCTTAGAATCGGAAACAATACAGAAGTTAACAAATTAAAATTGTTTTTTGTAAAATGTCAAGTGAGAAGAGAAGAATGTTAAATAATAAATACAGCATATTCACAACTTGGTTTTGAATATCACACACATAGAGAAAAAAGACCCAAAGAAAATGTAAAAATTATTTATCAATGGTTAACTCAAGAAATAAGAGAGTCAGGGTGACCTTTACTTCCTCCCGTTCTCATTCTGTATTTCCAAATTCATTGCACTATGTATGTATTACTTTTAGAACTGTTTAAGAAGAAATGTGCCAGTTTGGATAATTTTTTTTTAACATCTAAACATTGCCGAGTATTGTTAAAATGTTCAGTTTTTATGTAGCTTTCTGGAAGATCTAGGTGGCCATAAAAAGCTGAATATATTAGCGGAGGGGGAGTTTTCCCTCATCTTGAAATAATAATGATAAATAATATTTTTAAAGCATTAAATAATTTTCAAAGCATTTTTATGTACATTTTCTCCTCAGACCATCCTAACTCTCTAGAGTTGGTAGAAAAAGGATTCTACGCATTTTGCCCAGGGTGGGGGTTGGAGAGTGGGAATTGAAATTCATGAAGTTTAGCAAATTGCCTATTTAAGCCGTACACAGTTATTAAGTGGCAGGGCCAGAATCCTAACCTGGCCATTCATGCCATGGCCAATCTAGTGCTTTCCTCTATGCTGTAGGAACTGGACATATTTAAGAGGTAAGCACAAAATTGGAAATAGGTCTGAATCTTGCTCTAGTTGCAAATTTGCCTATAGACCTCACTGGAGCCTGAACCAGGAAAATCTATATGATTTTCTTTCTTCAACCCAAAGAAATGGCCATGTTAAATAATTCCTAGGTTTAATTTTAAAAAATCGATACTGTCTGTTTTTGCACCATATTCCAGCTTGTGTATCTTGTGTCTCTCAACTTCTCCAAAGAACCATGCTTCCTACCTAAAGGATTGCATTGCTTAAGAAACAAACATTGACAATTCTGATGCTAACCTGAATTAAATAATATACCAATCATTTATGAGATCCGCCTTAGTATTTTTACACTCCTGAAATATCATCTCTATGACCTGCTTTTTAAAATAGTCTGACACCTACCGAGTACTCTTTCACTTCCTACAAGAAATCAAGAAAAAGAAAGCATTTGTGTTTTTAATTTTAGTGAAGGGTTCTTGATTTAAGAATTAGTCATTTAATGTCATTTGAATTTCAAGTGTGCCTCAAGTACTTGAGGTTCTTTCCGTATAACTTCTCCAGAGTTTTCACATATATATCATCATTAATTTCATCTTTCACTTGGGATTAGTACAAGAAAAGTTTTATTTACTACTATTTCTTAGTTTTCTTCATTTCAAATATTCAGTGCCTTGTCAAAAATAATATTATAGTCTTATACTGTTCATTGATAACAGATAATACCAAGAAATTGTGATTCTGGTTTTCAGTTAAAAAAACAAAATGAGAAACTAAAGAAATAATTACTATAACAATGTTTTTCTCCATTTAGCCAATCAGATATTCACATCAGTGAGTGTTAGATTTTGAGACTATGAATCCCAATACTAAATGTTTTATATATTCAGAGAAGTGAAAAATAATAATTATTATGCTTCCTCTGTGCTAAATACTATTTTAAAACCAGTTGGAATCCCCCCTGACAACAATCCTAAGAGGTAGGTACCGTTTGCACCTATTTTACAGCCGGACAAACTGAGGCACAGAATGATTAAATTATTCATGGTCACACAGCTAGTAAGGCACAGATACAGTATTTAAAATCAAGTCTGTTTTTGTGAGAGTCCACATTCCCAACCCCTGTAATGAAAGCGTGTGACCCCTACTATTTTCTATGTACCCATTTACTTGCTTTGTGGAAAGAAAGGGAGTGAGGGAAGAGGAGGGAAAGGGAGGGAGGGAAAGAGGAAAAGAAGGCGGAATGGAGGGAGGCAGGAGAATTGTCAAAATTCTGCCAGCTTGTTGCTACTGTGTTTTATTTCTTATAATAAGGTTGAAATTAAGGACTTGTAGAGATTTACATAGAAGAAATAATTTTAAATTTCCTTAAGGGAAGTCTCTGGTAATATTATCAGATGGTGACAGCAAGTGAATTTCTGTTTAATTCTATTCATAATTAAAATGCTATAGCAGGCTCATATTTGGAACAAACACAGTTCTGGTAATTCTCATAGTAATAATTCTACATTTCCTTAAATTTGTTATCATGTTTTTCACCCTCAACACTCTCAGCTTATTTAATTTTAGTACCTACTCTTTTTCAAAAGTCCATAAATTGTAGTTAGGCTTAAATCATAGGAAACTTGAAGAAAGTTTAGAGCTTGTAACAGAAGGAAACCACCCCCTTCCCACCCCGAGCCCAGCTCTGTCCATTTCTATCAGAGCTACTCCACCAAGAATGGAGGAATTATTCTAATTGGTCAGATTTAGGACACATTCTATTACGTAGGGTGACTGTATTTGTTTAGAGGTACACAGCAACAGTTCCACATTTCTTCTTGTCCGTTGCCTGGTCCTGTGACAGCAGGTAAGTGGAGTGAAGATCCTCAAAACCTCGACCTCAGTCTCTTGTTTCTGTTCCATTCCGTTCCACCAGGGTGAGCTTAATCCAGCAGAAGAGTGAGCTCTTCTGTGTTTCGCTGGGTGGTTCCATGCAGATGAGTCAAGTTCCATTTTGAGCCTGGAAAATCTTGCATGCTGTCTCATCAACTTCTTCCTCTTCCGAGTGTGTCCTCAGAAAATGGTACCATGCCCCCAGTAAGCCTTCACCACAGCTCCGACTCAGGGCTATTAGGAAGGAATTCCAAATCTCAGACATGTTCTGTATTTTAATCAACAGATAATTTGTACGTATAGTTAACATTTACTCTGGATTAGTCACGTGTTCTTATGCAGTTGGAACCTATTTCTGTCTTCATGTGCTTAAGGCTAGGATGAGTATGGATTTTAATCAAGATAATTTAGAAATTTTATTAAGTGTTTCTTATGTGGCAGGCACTGTTCTAGGTACTGGTGATAGAGTTTTAAACAGAGTGGTTACAATCCACACTCTAAGAAAGGGTACTTAACATGAAAATTCATATAGGAAAGATGTACAGAAATCATACGCAAAAAACAAGAGTCCGTTTAATATGCATGGTTGGCATCTTGGGGATAGAAGAAATCTAACACAAGGAGTTTTACAAGACTGATGATATTATAGTCACTTCAGTTGAACTTTGTTTTATTTAAAACAAGCAACCTTTTTTCAAACCAAGTAAAAAAATTATTGACCGTAATTGTACAACTTTGTAGCTCCTTATTTAGTAAAGAGAGGGTGCTTTGACTTATGATATGAGGCAATTTCAGTATTTTGATAAACTAACCTTCAGCATTTTAGAAATTAAGCTTTTTCATTGATGGAAATTCTAATATTTGCCCATCAGTTTTATTTCATGCCTCCGAAATTAGATTAAATTTTCCAATTTTAAGTGAAAACCTGGCATATTATCTATTGACACTACAGTTCCAAGTTTTATCATAAGAAAAGGTGGGTGAGAGGAATCCCCAGCTCAAAATCCTATCCAAATTTGAATTCTGAAAGTCTTTTTTTGATTGATTAGTAGATGTTGGTATCACATTATTTGCAATGACAGAGGACATTGTCAAGTTGTTATTAGCATTCATTGCAGCACCGGCTTCTGAGAATTCAGTGGGTTTTTTTAAACCACGTTTTCTCCTCTTGACCCATGAGTCCAACTCTCAAAATATCTTGACTCATTCATACATCATACATTCAAGAAATAATTACTGATCGCATATACTATTCCAGATACCAAGCTGGTCACTAGGGAGTCAAAATGACTAAGGCACAGGCTTGGCTGTCCAGGAGACCCCAATGTAGTGAACCTTTGCTTCTTACTCTTCAAGTGGCATTGATCCTGTGTAATCAGAAGTAATAGGGAATTAAGTAGCATTCATATTGTAATTAAATGTAGATTGAGCCAGATGATTTTCCAAAATCAGGTTTAATCAGAGATAGGGCAAGAGTGTTCTTTGGGATTTTTCCTTGATGAGCATTGTTAACTATCCTTGAGATGCAATAATAGAAGTCAGTGAGTGATTTATCAATTTGGTTTCCTATGGGAACCAAGATGAAGGACGTTTCCTCCTTTAGTCATTGACTTTCTACAGAGATAGCAAAGGCGCTTCAACTTTCCCAGAAAAGCAATCACCAGTAAACAGCAGTGATGGTAGATGTGGGTTATTTACTACCATGGGGTTGAGAATATTAGTGAGCTGCATTTTGACCACTTGTCAAACATTTTGACATCTTGGAACAGAAAGTGTTATTTAAATATAAAAAGCATTTCCTGTTGAATTGCTGTTAGTCATCCCCATGAGGAAATGACCTATTAAGTAATAGATCGGGAATAAGATTGATTTCTGCTAAAGAGTCCTTAAAGTAGCTACATGTTTCAATTTGTGGGTGTTTTTCAACCATTTGTAAGTTACCACAGTAAAAACCCCATATAAAAAGCTCTCTGAATTTACTTTCCAGCATTCTTTCCTGGGCTTTCTCTCTCTTTCCCCCACCCCTCGCTCTCTCTCAGATCAGAAGAAGAGCAATGGGTCTCAAGCTTTAGCTAGAATCAGAAGGC
This sequence comes from Mesoplodon bidens, assembly GCF_964165515.1. Taxonomy (NCBI): domain Eukaryota; kingdom Metazoa; phylum Chordata; class Mammalia; order Artiodactyla; family Ziphiidae; genus Mesoplodon; species Mesoplodon bidens. The sequence continues at coordinate 303,618 of NW_027671285.1, forward strand.
TTGTCAAAACAATGATTTCCGGAGCCTCAGCTGGGAATTTGCATTTCTAACAAGTTTCTAGGAGAAGCTTCTGCTGCTGTTACATATTTGATGAACCACTGCTCAAGTAAAAGGAATGGGAATTTAGGAAGTAGAAAGATGGAGAGCTATGAAAAGCTGAAGTCAGCTTCTGATCTTCTTCACCAAGCTGCCCAAGCTATTGGGAAGATAATCACTACTGCCCCAGGGAAGCGTATTGAAAGTCACACCGATTAGAATGGGCATCATCAGAAAATCTACAAGCAACAAATGCTGGAGAGGGTGTGGAGAAAAGGGAACCCTCTTGCACTGTTGGTGGGAATGTCAATTGATACAACCACTATGGAGAACAGTATGGAGGTTCCTTAGAAAACTAAAAATAGAATTACCATATGACCCAGCAATCCCACTACTGGCACATACCCAGAGAAAACCATAATTCAAAAAGACACATGCACCCCAATGTTCATTACAGCACTATTTACAATAGCCAGGTCATGGAAGCAACCTAAATGCCCACTGACAGACAAATGGATAAAAAAGACGTAGTACGTACATAAAATGGAATGAACTTGGGTCATTTGTAGAGACGTGGATGGACCTAGATACTGTCATACAGAGTGAAGTAAGTCAGAAAGAGAAAAACAAATATCGTATATTAACACATATATGTAGAATCTAGAAAAACGGTACAGATGAACCGGTTTGCAAGGCAGAAATAGAGACGTAAATGTAGAGAAGAAACGTATGGACACCACGGGGGGAAAGCGGGGCAAGGGTGGTGGTGGTGGGATGAATTGGGAGATTGGGGTTGACATGTATACACTAATATGTATAAAATAGATAACTAATAAGAACTTGCTGTATAAATAAATAAATAAATTTAATTTAATTTAAAAAGTAATTGGCCCTCCTCTGAGTAAGTGATTGCCCGAGGGCATCATGTTGAACACTCTCGACTGTCCTCTTAAGCCCAGGTTTGCAGTGAATGAGCCATTTAACCTCTCTTTACCCCAGTCTTTCTAGATTACAAACAGTAACGGTAATTTCCCTTCCCTCTTGTTAAAAAACAAGACAAAACAAAAAATACGCAAATCCTGATGGTGCTTTCCCTTTGTGGAAAATTCTTTGGATTTATCCATCTATTACTCTGATGTAGTAAAGAAGAAATTTAGCAAAATTTCTCTCTGTCCATAAAGATTTTAGGCTTTTAAGCTTAACTCTTTAGCAAAAACTATCAAATGCCTATTCTCCACTGCCTGGGGCTAGACAGTTCCTTGATTCTGTCTAAGAGGTGGAGAGCCACAAGGGAACAAGTACTTAAAGAGACTCTAAAAAGCCCTATCTTTTCTGCACCCGCTTCGCCACCACCAGCTCTCCAGTTTATCCACTGCTCTTCTCACTCTTTCCACACCAGGAACACCAGCCTCTTAGTTTGTACTTTCAACACTCAACGTTCTCCCATCCAAAGGCCCTTGCATTTACGATTTCATCTTCTGGAAATGTTCTAGAAAAGTAATCCATACACATATAAATAGAATATGATACTAGAGGTTATGATAATAGATAGGATATGACTACCTTCAAGTCTCTGGTCAAATGTCACCACATCAGTGAGACCTTGATCATCCTATAAAAAACAGCTGTTGTGCATCCCCATGCAGGTGCACACATTAACCTACACATGCTCCATTCCATCTCTGATATAGTTTTCTCCATATGTTTGTTCCCGTCTGCCAAACAATATATCAATATTTTGGTATTGGTTTATTTTCGGTCTCTTCCCTAGGTAGAATGCGAATTCCGTGCAGGTAGAGTCATGATTTTTTCACTGCAGAACCTACAACAATCATTGGCACATAAGAGTCACTCAGTAAATATTTCTAGGGTGAAAAAAAGAAAGGTGATATATCCTTACCTTAGATTATCCACTGCACATTTTGGTATCCTTTGCATTACTTGCTCAAATGATCTTACACTCCAGCCATACGTACCTATTGGCAGTTCTTTAGGCCCACCATTGCTCTGTATGCCCTCGTGTCTTTTTTTTAATTTAATTTTATTTTTTTAACATCTTTATTGGAGTCTAATTGCTTTACAATGGTGTGTTAGTTTCTGCTTTATAACAAAGTGAATCAGCTATACATGTACATATATCCCCATATCTCGTCCCTCTTGCGTCTCCCTCCCACCCTCCCTATCCCACGCCTCTAGGTGGTCACAGGACATATATACACTCACTACCAAATGTGAAATAGATAGCTAGTGGGAAGCAGCCACGTAGCACAGGGAGATCAGCTCTGTGGTTTGTGCCCTCTTGCTTTTTAAATCTTGCTGTAGCCTCTGCCTAGAATGTTCACTTCTGAAACTTTTTTGTTGTCTTTCACACTTCTACATTTCCTTCAAAACACAAATCAGGTGTCCTGTTCTTCAAAAATATTTCATGATGAACTCATTCTTTCTCTGTGTCCTCCTTCCCACCCTGGCACCCTGTCCTGGCACTTATCTACTCATTATGTTATACTATTCTGTCCAGTTGAAACTCCTCCCAGCTTTACCAGAGACCACTTGAAAGCAGGGACTGCTTCTGACGTCAAAAGCACAATGCCCCAATGCCTGGCATATGACAGCTACTCATAAATGATCAATAAATGAACAACAACCCACCTTATTCTTTTTTCTTATCGTAAGAAGCTACTCTTCATTGCTTTAAACTTCTAAAATTGCCCTGAGGGATATAATAGTAATGAGTGTTCCTGAAAATCAAGAGAATGGACACTTATGGTAAGTAGCTTGAAGATCAGCCAAGTGAAAACTTGAATAGCTCCCAAGGAAGAGGAGTGAGGCATTCGAGCTCCTTTAGGAGTAGCAAGTAGCAGTGATGCTGGTGTTCACACTGCCATGAAGAAAACCACTGCCATGTGAAGCTCCTAACACAAGTAAATATGTAGTATCTCTGAGGTATGTGATAGTATGTGAGAGTAGATCATGACAGAACTCTTCAGCAACCTTGTTTCTGGATTTTACCTCATCCAGCATCACTTGGTGTATGTTGAGGTAATGCACAAATTTTACTAGGTAATTAGTCTAGGACTTATTCCTCTAGGGTAGAAAGATGCTATCTTACTCCAATCATGTTGCTATAACAAAATACCACCAACTGGGTAGATTATAACAACAGCAATTATTGCTCACAGTTCTGGAGGCTGGGAAGTCCAAGACAGAGGTGCTAGCTTGTTTGCCTTCTGACACCAGGAGGAAAGTGGAAAGTAGTCATGTATGTCCCTGCAGGTATTTGTAGGTTGTCTTCCACCCTGAGATTTCTCTGCTGCCTCCCCTCCCCTAAACAAGTGTCAGAGAGGATTGGAGCTCTATCTTCACAACGCTTGCTGACTTTTCAAGAGAAACATTGTACAGATAGACCCACAGACATACTGAAATAGATATCCGCAGCTCTGTTGGATGTGTAGTATTTAGCTTCTTCGGTCTGTGTGTGAAACACTCCTAACATGCTTCCCCTCCTCCAGTGCCCACAGGGCCACCGGATTTCAGCCTGTTTTCTCTGTTCTGTTAAACACACCTCTTTTTCTAGCAGCTGAATGGGAAGGAGGATCCCCCTTTCAGTTGTCATCTTCCTCGAAACTGTTCACTCTAAATGAATTCTCACATTTCCCTTCTGAATCTATCTACCATCTCCCTCGATGTCCAAACTCCTCCTGATAGACAAATTTATTGAGCGCTTAAATGTATACCAGTTACCGTTTGTCAGTGGCATTTAACCCTCACAAATATTATCCACATTACACAGTTAAATATTGAGGCTTAGAGAAAGTAAGCAACTTGCCAAAAGTTGCAAACTTAACAAGTGACATGTCCAGGATTCAGGCACAAAATATTTGAGCCCAGAGGCCATGCTCTTAACCATGAAGTGAAACCCTCTAAACAGGAAGAAGTTAACACCTGTTCAAGGGAAATGGAGGGTCCATGCTAGCTCCCTTATTTATACCAGCTGCCCGAAGGGAAAGTTTAACAGAAAAGTGTTCCCATTTAATTTTTCTGTTTCTTTAACCATTGAATTAAACAATAACACATCCTCCTTAAATGCAATCTCTCTTTGATTCAAGCTTTCTGATTATTTCAGAAACTTCAGTGAATAGTTTATATCTTCATAATTTTTTTCTTTAATTTCAGAACTTTGTGAGAAGGATAATGCTATTTTCTTTTAAGTGATTAGATAATTTTGTAATTTTCTATGCTAAAAAGTATACTTATACTATAGTATATATAAATTCTATGTATTTAGTGTGTACTTTTGTTAAAGCATTGTAAAATAACAACTGAATTGTACTCCAATAAATACATCATTTTCCTCAACATTGACTTAATGTGCACTATAGTTCATATTTTTTTCTGATTAGTTCAGAATTAGAGAATTACCATTTTGAGACTGGTTTTTACTAACTCTAACTTCCATGTTCCTAATTTCCATGTTCCTAATGAATAAACTAAGCTTTATTTATCCTTAATATTTTCTGACCTCTTCACTTCAATTGAAATCTGGATTGTTTCAAATGATTCCCCTACCATCTCCACCACAAATTTAGCTTTCTCTTTCTCTAGTATAAGAAGAGCCAGCCTGCTTCTTACATTTAGGCCACTTTCTGATTATTATTCTATAATCTCTGTATTCCCCTAATTTTAACTTACTGTTAGGAAGTAAAGTTGGCCCTCTCTCTATTCAAACCACTCCTGTATCCTCCAGAACCAGCGCCTACTTCTACTTTCCTGAATGAGGTCAACTACACTTCACCAAGCTTAATGTTTTTTAATTTTAACTAATTAATTTTTTAAAAATTAATTTTATTGAAGTATAGTTGATTTACAGTGTGTTAGTTTTAGGTGTACAGCAAAGTGATTCAGTTATACCTATCCATATATCTATTCTTTTTCAGATTCTTTGCTCATATAGGTTCTCATAGACCAAGCTTACCAATTTTATAGTTTCATTGCCTGTCTTCATCTATGCCATGACCTCATTTCTCATTCACATCTCAAAATTAAACTTTCAGAACTCCATTGCAACAACGATCAGTGGTCTAATGAACTTGTATAAGATGACCAGAAGTTGAAGTATTGTAAGCATTAGTAATATAAAAGTCCAACTTCTGTCTGTTCTGCAAATGAATATATGTTTAATCCTAAATATATGTTTAGTACTAAAAGTTTCACCATGGTAGTGTGAGTCTTTCCAAAATTTATTACATTCCTATTATATGCCAAGCACTGACTTACTCTTTGATTTCATTTTCCCCCCAATTTTGTTTTCCAAACACAGAATGACAACTTGGTGAAAAAAAACCCTGCGGTATATACCAAATACCAAGATGTGCATCCTCTGCCCATCCTCATTTCTGTATTCCCACTCATCCCATCGTAATTAGATTCTGCCACTTTTCTCCTGAGCCCTATAATAGTCTCATGTCTACTCACTTCCCATCTCTTCCCCGTCTTTTAATCTCAAATACAGTTCATACATACAGAACGTCACCTGAATGATGTTCATAACTGATGGCTGCTTGCTTTCTTAAGAATGCTTAAAAGATGCAGTGTTGGAAGAGAAAGCTGTCACCACCTGCTGACTTGTGCCCAAAGTCTCAGAGGCTGAAACTTCTGCTTTCATAAATGGGGAGGTCCAGCACAGAAGTGAATTGAAGAAGTGCCACAAAAGAGCTTATGAGCCTTTTAAAGACTTCCCAGGAGATATACACACACACATACATGTACACAAGATGTTCAGTGTGATTTCAGAGAAATTCTCAGAGACCTCATATGTCTTGAACACTGGGTAAGACCTCTGCTTCCAGACATTCTAAAATTTACTCTTGAATAATGCAACCCAGAGAGTGGAGTACTTGGACCAAATTATTTATATCCCTTATAGTATTATTTCTGGCAAATTACCCCATCCGCTTTTGGCTTGCATAACACACAATTACAAGAACTTCTTTTCTATCTATTGGTAGAGGTCCTCTTCCATCACATCCTGTATACAAAGACTATATAAGTGCACATAATGTCTTACATATTATTTCATAGGGTTAACAGATACTTGGTGTCCAATGTAGAATAACATGGACTATGGGCTAACAGTGTTCTATAAAGAATAAAGTAGTTCTTTGTAAACTAGACTGTTTATATATTTCATACACACGCTTTGTTTCCCAGTTATTCTCTCTTATCACTTAATAAATTCTTTTGATGTCTTTTCTATATCATTTGTACTAAAGTGAAACAAAGCAAGATGTTTTTGATTGCTCCATACCTGGACAAAAGTGTTAGAATGGAAGCCTAGAGGCTGCTATGGTGGTAGCAGTCATAATGAAAATGAGAGAACCCCTAAATGGATGTGGTTTTCCTGCTTCAATTACCTGGAGATTGTTTTCCAGTGCTGACACCAGGATGTTCTGCATTTTGCTTTAGTGAAAGGAATGAGTGTTTCCTCTACAGTTTTAATTATAATTTTGTTTCCTCTAAAATGGCTATGTAATTTCATTGACCATTGAGTTAATACAAAGTGAACTCCTTGGCCTGGCCCTCCAGGCACTCCAACTGTTCTAACCTATCCCTGCTGCTCCATCACCTCCCCTTCTCCTACACATGGGCCTGTGCTGCCATCAAACTGCACAAACCTCTCTTCTCTCAAGTGCTGGGGAGTTTTCTAATCTCTGTGTCACTTTTCATTCTGCTGATTATGTCAGGAATCGGATTTTCTTAGATGCGATGCATACTAAATCTACTTTACACGTATAACATGCTTATATAGTTAGTAAATTTGACAAAAAATTATTAAATGATACCTAATGATGACTACATTATAAAATCATATATATATGCTTTTTCATATATATTCATGTCTTTCAACACTAACCTCACCCTCTCCATTCTCATAATACTTAAAATATGCTTGCTTTATGTTGTCCAGGCCATTGCACGTGGTGCTCTCTTTGCCTGGACTTCTCTCCTTCCTCCGTTCTTCTACTTGCTACCACTTCCCCATGTAATGACCCGATTTGGAGAAGACTTGTTTCTGCTTCTCTTATGGGTTCCCTTAGTACCCTATTCTAAGTTCTATTAATTCAGACTGCATTGTAACTCCCTGTTCATTGTCTTACTTGCTCATTGTGTCCCCAATGCCTATACAGCACCTAACGTTTGGAAAGTACTCAAATAAATGAAAGTTGGTGACATTGAAATACATGTATAACTGGTTTAGAAGAGTTAAATGATCATTGTTATTGAAAGTCATAAAGATACTTACGCCTTTGAGCCAGTAATCCAGGAGTCAAAAATTCAAATGCTTTCAGGGTCAAGCAGGTAATCTAAATGTACAATGTTGGCCTGGGGGAAGGCAATGGGAATACAGGTTACTGTACTTGCCTCACCTAAACACATTCAGATTTACACTTTTATAAATACTGTCGATACAAGCCAAACAAACCATAACCCCTGTCTCATTCAAAGAAACAATTCTGTAGAGGAAAAAAATATTCATAATAATATTATTTGTGAATCTATCTGTAATAAGGAAAAAAATGAAGACAAATAGCTAGTAATAGGAAGCAGATTAAATTAAATATAGATTGTATCCATTAAATATCATGTATTCTTTAACATTAAAATAATCCCCCAATTGTAATATATGAAAAATGCTTTCGTTATTGGAAATGGTGAAGGAATAACACAAAACTCTGTGTTTGCTGTAATTGCAACCATGTAAAAATATACATCCTTGTTAAAAAAAAAGGATTATGCAAAATGAAGATAACTATGTTAGGGTGCTCAAAATAGAAATGATTTTTGTAAAGTTCAGCATTTAATAATGCCGTCATTTTTCCAATCCTAGTCTCTGGAGAAAGCTTTGGCAATATCTCTTGGAGTCTTAGAAGATGATGCCTAGCAAGCAGAACCAGGTTACTTTGGGTAAAAGCTGAAGAATATGAATTGTGGGCTGAGCTACAAATAACATTGTCATAGCAACCTCCAAAGATTTCATAGAAAAGGCATGACTTGGATTTCTCTTTTTTTTTTTTTTAAGGAAAATGACTAACAAGATCCCTTTTAAAACAGTTCCGATATAGTGCGGGATAAGATACAATAAGTTTGATAAAGAGTTTTGTTGAGAAATTGGGATAAAGTGGCAGAACCTTGAGATCAGAAGTGAGACTCCCTAGTGTAGCCTTAGCACATTATTTTGTGTGTGTATTGATTAGTTTTCAGTGACGTAACACTTATGTGATGCCAATCTGCCTTCCCTGCAGATAATATTTAATTAATAATAAAATATTAAGAACAATATAATAATTCTATAATGATAATAATGGTTATTGTTAGTAAAAAAAGTTCAATTCTCCTTGTTAAGAGACATTTAATATATTTCTCTGATTCTTTATAAAGGCTTGATTATCTGTTCTCAGGGTTCTTCTGTGATACTATATATAACCTCCTGGAAACAGAGGACTGTGGAAATACTGATAGTATCAACGGAAATCCTTGTAACTTCTCTGGAAAGGGCGTATTCCATCAGTCTCATTGCCTCATTTGTTAAGCTGAATCGCCATCCTCAGTGACAGATCTTTTCAGTGTCCAAACTTCCTGCAAGGATTTATGTATTAACCCCATTCTGTTTGAGTTTAGATCAGGAGTGTCCCTTAGGTTATTTTAGGAACCCAGGTTTCCTGTAGTTTGCAAAAGCTGGCCCAGCCCACTGGCAGAAAATCTGCTTCTGATAGCATAGTCCTGTGGTAACAACTTTGGTATCTTGCACAGATAAGCAGCCTTGATATAGGTCCATGTGGTTAAGGAGGAAGACATTGTCAGTAATTCCTTTTACGGGGGAAATTCTAGTTAGCAATTTTTTTCCAGTTCGAGGTAAACATGTAAATCGGGGCTTATCATAAATAGCAATATATCCAAAGTATCATTCTCAGACTACACACAAATTTTTGACTCTAGCTTTCTGTGTAACGTTAGAAAAACAAACAAACAAAAAAGCATAGTCAGATCACCTGTTACCTCAAAATAAGGAGCTGTGTGGCAGCATCGGGAAGCATAATGAGTGAAGCCAGAATTAACAAGCAGCAGGGCTGAGTGTGGAACCCCTGCAGTTCAGGCCTGACCATTGAAACTGGCACCTGATTGCCCTTACAAGTACTACCTGTTCGCTCAGTTCTTGAAACAATCAAATGTATACCGTAAATATCATGGTTCTGCTAACACCTTTTGTATGTTTTCTGAAGCCACTGGTAGAACTAACCTTTTTAACAATCTGCTGAGGACAGAAGTCACGTTATAAGTCAAGTGGAACTTTGAGTTCTATTTCCATTTCTAAACATTTGACCACAAAATTAAACCTCAGATTCTTAAAGAAGAATTCAGTCTTCTGGGCAAGTGGGATCTGTCCACTCGTTCATTCAACAGTTACTGAGCTGCTGCTTCATGTAGAATGTACAAGTGGGTTAAAAGATGTTTGAGGAGATTACTGTCTCGTTAGCCATCCAACTAATCATCACTCATGCTGAAGTTTTGAATCAGAAAAAAAAAAAGAGTTGAACCAATATTTGTTAAATTTTGCACACAAATAGCCCTAGGGAGCACAGAAGGGAAGATTTTTTCCATTGAAAAAATGTATGACTTTTCTGAATAAATTAATATGTATCTTAATCATCTACGTTTCAAATGAGGAAAAGATTAATTTAACAGAATCATTCTGTAAAACCCCTACTGCTTTGAAACCTATGAGAACTTGTTGCTAATTTGAGGCTTTCAAATTTAAAGTCATAAGATAAGTTGAGCAGTCAATAACCTTGAAATTTAGGAAAGTGACTGACATGGACTAGCCAGAACGTTTTTTGCAGTAATTTGATTTATAACTCTGCCCTAATCACTCTTAAAAATCAGCTAGACAGTAAAAAGTTCTCTACCTTCAAACCTCTTGATGCAGTTTTGCAGATTAATCTGAATGGGTTGAAAATTTGATGAAAGGATGGAGAGCATCTAAATTTAGTTTTTCTGGATAGCCACATGCAAAAGAATGAGACTAGACCACTATCTTATACCATACATAGATATCAACTCAAAATGGATTAGAGACTCCAATGTAAGATCTGAAACAATAAAACTCCTAGAAGAAAACATAGGCAGTATTCGCTTTGACTTTGGTTTTAGCAATATCTTTCTGCATATGCCTCCTCAGGCAAGGAGACAAAAGCGTAACTAAACAAATGGGACTATTATCAAACTAAAAAGCTTCTGTACAACAAAGGAAACATCAACAAAATGAAAACCTACCAAATGGGAGAAGATATTTGCAAATCATGTATCTAATATCCAAAATAGATAAAGAATTCAAGCAACTCAACAACAAAAAAGCTAACAATCCAATTAAAAAACGAGCAGAGAAACTGAATAGATATTTTTCCAAAGAAGGTATATAGATGGCCAACAAGCATGTGAAAAATGTTCAACATCACTAATTATCAGGGAAATGTAAATCAAAACCACAGGGAGATATCACTTCACACCCATTAGAATGGCTATTATCCAAAAGACAAGAAATAAGTGCTGGAGAGGAAGTGAAGAAAAGGGAACCCTTGTGCACTTTTGGTGGGAATGTAAATTAGTGCAGCCACTATGGTAAATCACATGGAGATTCCTCAAAAAGTTAAGACTAGAACTATCATATGATGTAGCTATTCCACTTGTGGGTGTTTATCCAAGGAATACAAAAACACTAATCTGAAAAGATATATGCACCCCTGTGTTCATCACAGCATTATTTAGAATAGACAAGATGTGGAGACAACCTAAGTGTTCACTGATGGATGAATGGATAAAGAAGATACACACACACTTACAATGGAAGAATAGCCATAAAAAGATGAAATCTTGGCATTTGGGACAACATGGATGGACCTTGTGGGTATTATGTTAAGTGAAATAAACCAGATGGAGAAAGACCAATCCCATATGATTTAACTCATATGTGGCATATAAAAACAAGCAAAACAAAATGAATGAAGAAACCAAACTGAAACAAATAGATACAGAGAACAGAGTAGTGGTTAGCAGAGGAGAAGGGGGTGGAGGGAGGGCAAGATGGGTAAAGGGGGTCAACAATATGATGACAGTTGACAACTAACCTTTTGGTGGTGAGCACACTGTAGTTTATATAAATGTCAAAATATAATATTATACACCTGAACCTTATGTGTGATAAACCCATGAAACTATAAATAAATAAAAATTTAATAAATAAATTTACTTTCATTAACTTATGAAACAGCAACATACTTTGCCCAATTTACTTAGCTTCAGAATTTTCATTTGTACAGTTTGAACCAGAAGAAGTACCTTTTTATTGGTTTATTTTTTTTCTAAAATTCTAAGACTAAATTGTTATTACAGTGTCTTCACAAAATTATTAATAGAATGCCTTCATAATTATCTCACGTAAATATTTAGATAAATAGCTATGTAATAGCTGAATTTTCTCAAACTGTTAAAATATTATTTCTAAAGGTATATTTCAGGTTAAGAAGGATTAAGCTGCAGAGATATAATGTTTAATGATATTTCTCAAGTGATAAGAACTTACTGTCAGAAGCATGTAATGTATTAGTACCCTCATTATGGAGTTCAGATTCTCTCTTCAGCAGAAAATGCTCAGGGCATATGTGAGTGATGATAATTTTTTTTTCTATGCCTATATTCCTATAGCATTTCTTATCATGATGTCATTGGGTAACTGCATTTAAAGTGGGCTCTTAGGGACTTCCCTGGTGGCGCAGTGGTTAACAATCCACCTGTCGGGGCTCCCCTGGTGGCACAGTGGTTGAGAGTCCGCCTGCCGATGCAGGGGACACGGGTTCGTGCCCCGGTCCGGGAAGATCCCACATGCCGGGGAGCGGCTGGGCCCGTGAGCCATGGCTGCTGAGCCTGCGCGTCCGGAGCCTGTGCTCCACAACGGGAGAGGCCACAGCAGTGAGAGGCCCGCGTACAGCAAAAAAAAAAAGAATCCACCTGTCAATGCGGGGGACACAGGTTCGAGCCCTGGTCCGGGAGGATCCCACATGCCGTGGAGCAACTAAGCCCATGCACCACAACTACTGAGCCCGTGTGCCACAACTACTGAAGCCCACGTGCCTAGAGCCTGTGCTCTGCAACAAGAGAAGGCACCGCAATGAGAAGCCCGCGCGCCACAACGAACAGTAGCCCCCACTCCCCGCAACTAGAGAAAGTCCACGTGCAGCAATGAAGACCCAACACAGCCAAAAATAAATAAATTTAAAAAAAAGATGATTCTTTAATCAATCAATCAATAAATAAATAAAGTGTGCTCTTAAGCATTTGCCAATTAAAGAAACTCAACATAAAGACCCAAAGACCCCATCTGAGTTTGCTAAGTGATGCAGTGTTAATAAAACTGTGGCTCATTGGAATGTAGTGTGTTACAGGATTTTTTTGCACACTTAGCTCTTCAACTGATTTGGTTTGGATTCTAGTCAAATTACTTGGTACCTTGGTTAAGTGGGCTTGTGAAAAATACCTGATATATACAACCACTTCCTATGGAGCTAATAGCTATGTGTTTGCTAAGTATTTTGTGAGCAGAAAAGATCAGAGAGCAAAGAAAGCTGGATTTCCTTAAAAGCACTGAACTGTAACATGTACGTAAAGACTGGGTAATTACTGGGCAGAAACAGGCCTGCCAGTAAAAGCCAAATATATGCAGCTCCCTTCTTCTGCTGAAAATCTGTCCTAGTTTCATGTTAAATTATATATTAAAAGAATACTGCATTTTTCTATAATGATGTTTTTATAATATAGAGGGTGTTTCTGACCAAAGACTCTACATCCACAATATATGATAAAAGCAAAGGTATAATGATAAAATATCATACTCAACTCATTTAAGTAGTAAAGTATATTCTAAACCTCATAATGGACAAATACAGTCACTGTGAGGTGGTTCTATAAGTCTCTAATATATTTTAAAAAGGTATATATCATGTTCAAACCAATTTCTACTATATCTTAAATTATAACTATATAAAATGAACCCATTAACTTTAATGACCACTTATTTACACTAATATAAGTCTGTTCCCCAACAAGAAAGATGTACATATGTATATGGGTGTTTGTATGAGTTAGATAACTGGCATCTTTTAAAAAACTGCTCAAGAAAGTTTGAAGTAATGAATTTTCATGTAGCATGAGGAGGTAATCAAAATCATTCTCCCATATTTCCTTAATTCTAAGGTGCCATATGTTGTATATGTCCTTAAGTTAGTGAAACTTTTTTTGGAAAGAAAAAGCAAGTACACCCAATGCGCACATTAGAAGGAAAATTCTGGTTTTATAAATTTTATAATGAAAAAAAGAAAATGGAGTACATATTTTTATTTACCTTAGAATTAAATTTGAATTTAAGCTTAATTTCTACAGTAACCTTTAGAAATTTTTATTATGCAGTCTTTCTTGATGATAATTTGTAATTTGCTATGATTGATTTAGAATTTCCACATTTCCATCCATTTTTAGAATTCAAAATTTTGGCTAAAACCATCAATTATTGGAAATCCTCTCAATGTAGACTGTGCATGAGGCCAGTACCTGAGCTGATCCTCTAGGGAGCTTCATGGAGAGTATAATAAGGGGAGCCCTTGTTGAGTAATTTATAGTTGATTAACATCATCATGAATTGCTCCCAACTTTATTCATGATTCTGAACACTTGAGATAATTGAAATACCAAAAGAACGAGTATAAAGCTATTAGGACGAGTGGATACTTGAGCCTACTCACAGTCTCTTTGAGGCAGAGGCTCATTTTGTGCATAAGTGTAAAGAAATATATTTTTGGAAAAATAATTCTAGTTCCAGTTAGAAGATGGTGAACTCAGAGATTTCATTGATCACTGCTCAAAGTGTTTAGAGCCATTGAAAACATTTCCCCCTAGACATTGACATGATGGACTTATTTTAATCAGCAATTACAAAAGTTGACCAAGTGCCAGGCATCAGTGAGTAGATTATTGGGCAAAAATCAGTCTTTCCCCCTTGTACAAAACCTGGATGCATCCTGTCCAAGGACAGACTTAAACAGGCAAGGGAAAGTTTATTGAAAACGATTGCAATTGGAGAGAGAGATTGGACTAAACTCTGCTGAAACAAAAGGTGGGACAGTTTACCAATTCTGGAGTGAGCTAGTGGACTGGTACTGGAGGACATTAGGAGGAGACTGGTTAATGTGATTAGGCCATCTGTGTTTGCTAATCAGCACTTATTGAAGTTAGACTCTTGCCCTCCCACAGAGAATGTGGTGCTATCTTTCTTGATGATTACATTTCGAAAAATGGCTCCCATGTCCGTGAGAAAGACATTCCTGGGTTGTAAATCTGGCAAGATTACTAGAAGAAGATTTACGTGTCAAAGGGGTGAAAAAAGAATTTGCATGTTTTTTAGAGTGAATGTTCTAAATAAGGGGAGGTCAAGGGCCTATAAGTCAGGAAGAAACCTGTCTAAAGTTTTATTAAGCTGAAAGGAATGTGAAGGCTGTCTTGGTCAATCTAAACCTTGAACACAGGTAAAGATGTTTGCCAACTCTAGAGAAAAGCCTACAAGTACGGCAAGCTCCTTTACCTTTAATCTCCCATCCTCCCTAATCTGATTTAGATATTTCCCTTGTGTTGTCACAGGCTTACCAATATCACAGAATTTATCAGGTCAAATTGCAATTTTTTGTCTGTTTACTACTCTTGACACTAGACTGTAAGGTACCTGAGAACAGGGATCCTGTTGACATTTGTAACCACAGGACCTACTGTAATTCCCCTTACCTCAATTCATGCCTGCTAAAATAAACTGAATTCTAAAAAATTAACAGAAAAGTAGCTGAGATAGGAAATAAGAATGTGGGAATTACAAAAAAATTAAGAGCCTTTAGTTTAGTAAAATGAAGATGGTAAGGGAATATGATCAGAAGCCATATATTCCTAGAAGGTATGAAATTTTCTAGTAAATCCTAGAAAACTAGAAGTTGGCCACACCCAGTGGAGATAGGAAAGAGGGCTCACATTTAATGTACACTATATGGTAGACACTATGTTAGCATATCAAATTTAATCCTTTATCTGTGAAGAAAGCACTGCAAACCCTATTTTATAAGTAAGAAAACTGATACCTGGAGTGGCCATATACCACCTCCAGAACAGTGAACCAAGATTTAAACACTCACCTTTATGGCCCCAAAGCTGTTAAATTTGGCTGCCTTAAACATAAATTATAATAGTTTAAGTTTAGGAGAGAAAAATGATCAATACTTTTAACTTTGCATATGAGATGATATCCCTAAGAAGGGATCACCCTCAAAATATAAATAGAATCAATAAGTATCAGATGTGTCTTTAAATACTAGAGACAAGCAAGGTTGTAAAGAAAACTGGTGATGTTTGGGGGTACCTTGCAAAACTTTTGAAGGTGGTGTCACCACAAGGAGACTCTGTCTCTTGGTAGCACCATCAGCTCTGCTTCTGGATTGGATGGATTTTGAGATGACATTAGAAGTGCTCTTCTCTTAGAGTTAGGACATTCTCGGATTCTTTAGTAATGAAATACCTTTGATTCTTTGCTTTATCACCAAAAAAGATGGTTTAAAGGAACAACCTTTTTGTTTTTCCAGATACACACTGGGAATGCTATTTACTAACTCTCACTACATGCTAGAGATATGATGGTAGTCCCCTTATATATCGCAGTATAGCGTACAGAAAATATTAAGGCTACTGGCATCAGTCCCATATGGTTAAATAAGCTATTTAAAGGTGGATATTCCTGAACCGGAGAGGGATGTCTGGGACAAGAGCAAGCAGGATGAGGATTTAATCAACAATTTAGTTTTCTCTGGAAGCCTGATAAAATTCAAATACCCATGTCTCGCTTACATGGGACTTATTTTTCAACATAATATGGCTTGACAATTTTTCTTAAGAATTTGGGATGAGAAGGAAAAACATAATAATTTAATCTAGTCAATAAAATGAATATTGATGTTCCTCATATTTCTTTGAAGTCCTTTGGTAAATTTCTTGACTTGTCATCTGACTGACTTTTACCCTTTTCTAGAAAAAAAGCATACCGGGAGGAAGTAAGACCTAGTGCTTTTTAGTGTACTCTTGGCATTCTTCCAACTCTTCTGGAAAACATCATTCTATCACTTATATTCCTGTCGAACTGTAAGTTGAAATGAAGAACCCTCTTACCCAGCCTCTTACACAAAAGTATCATGACATTCTTTAAAAGACCCTATCCAAACAGACACATTTTAAATAATTATTAGTTCATCATCATGAGCCAACAAGACTGCAAGGTTGCTTAGCAACAGAATCAGGCACTCTTAACAGGAACGTGCATGGGAACAATGGTGAAAAGTGATGGAGATCTTACAAAGGCAAATTCTTTGAATTAAATCTTTGTGAAAAGACATCACGGGGAAAATGAGTTTTTTAACCTAAGAATTGTTTCCTGAGATTGATACATTATTTCATAGCTAAACATCAACCACTTTCCATAGAATAGATAGAACAATGGAACTTTTAGTCTTTACATAATTTAGGGCACTTACAAAACATTATTTATCAGTGTTAGCTTGAAAATGAATAATATTTCTGTGTTGTCCCATTATCTTTAAAACTGTATAGATACATAAAGAAAGGAAGTTACTTACAAAAATAAATACTGCAAATGTATTTGATTAATGACGTTCTATTTTTATGTCATACATAGACTATAAAAAATTGTATTCTTTTAAATTTGAACAAGATATAAGTATATATATATATATATATATATATATATATACATACATACAGACAGACAAACATGCATTATCTATCTAATTCCCATTTCCAGTGGAAAAAAAAAGAAAAGAAAAGAAAAAGCCTGCAAAGCATTGTCTCTTTGAGACTCCTAGATTGACTAATTTTTGACTAGTTTGACTGAATGGGCTGATTTTATACTACAATACCTGTAAAGGCACTAACTTGCTTCTATTGGTAAATGGAAGAAAATCCAGTACATATGGGCTCTGTTGATGCAATATGTAAACACCCAGCAAGTTCAAAGAGTAAGCTCAACATCCTGGCAGAAGACCTCAACTTTGACCCTAGTCCCATCTCTGGCTTGGACAATTCACTTAACCACCATAGACCTCATATTCCTCATCTATAAAAGGAGGCCTCCAAGATTATTTTCAGCTCTAAAATTCCTAAAGTTCATGTCCATCAACTCTAAGTAGCATCATTCTTTTTTTCTCACAGAAGAATTGTTTGTTTTAGTGCATTGGTTATTTGACTACTGTCTTTATGTAAATACTAGAAGTAGCAGGCTTGTTCACCAATACATTCAGGTATCAGGCAAAAAACTTTCAATACTGGGTTTTTGTTTGTTTCTTTCTTCATGGCTGATTGCATGTTGCAGAGCTGATTTTTAGTTTCTGGAAGTTAAAAACATGCAGGTGTAGATATAATATGCTGCAGCCATTTATATCACCAGCCATAATGTTTTAAAACAACTGGCTTTTTTGCATAGTCTTTAGAAGAGGGTTAGATGAGCACTTCTGTTTTCCTTTTCTTGAGAAGTTTTATAAAAACACCAAAAGGTCATCTTTAAAAGGTCAGACAAGATTAACAACAAAATCTTGGAAGACAGCCAGTCCACCAAGGAAACAAACCCAAAGGACTCTTTACAGATGCAAATCTTAAATAAGCAACAGAACCTGAGAGTGGGGTGAGGGCAGGGGAGAGAAATACTTTGTAGCAAAGAAATACATTCAAGAGATGCCTCGTGGCATTGAACTGTTGGAAAGGAGTAGCAGTAAACAAACCTGGCCCCCAGCAATTGCTAAAGGGCACATTCATTAGGAAGTTGGAAGCAAGAAGTCTAAGATCATGAGTCAGAGAAGCAGAATCATGAGCCACACCCACACTGGGTTCTATATGCTCTTGTTAAAACAAAGAGAAGTTGATGTAAATCTTTTAATTGCAAGGCATTGAAAAAGTGGTTATTAATCCCACTAGTTGATGCCAGGCCAGGTTTCTGATTATACAACTGAGGATGTAGCTCTATAGTCCTGACAGCTGGGTAGTAGAGAAGATGCAGTTTTCTTCCCACAAAAATACCACTTCTCCTACTAACAATTCTAAAGGGAGAGAAAGCCTTTAACAGAGAACACATTAAAGGAGAGTCACAGTTATTTAAAACCAGAAACTTAAATATTGATGGAAGAATCAAGTAGGCTTAGGAAGAGAGCAAGCTACAGAAATTGATAAAAGCTTTGCACTTTTAGTTGAAACTTTTAAAATTATAAACAGAAATGGAGAATTCTCTGCCATTTGTATTTTATCCAGTATTCAACTAAGTGGCCTATTAGTTTAGTAGGATGAAAAGTATCTTGCTGGCAAATGTGGAAACTAATACTGAAACAAAAATATAAGGCAGAGACATATTTTTGTAGCAAAGGATTTCACCAGCTTTGTCAGGGTTGACACAAGAATCATATTATAGGGGCTTCCCTGGTGGCGCAGTGGTTGAGAGTCCGCCTGCCGATGCAGGGAACACGGGTTCGAGCCCTGGTCCGGGAAGATCCCGCATGCCACGGAGCAACTAAGCCCGTGCGCCACAACTGCTGAGCCTGCGCTCTAGAGCCCGCGAGCCACAACTACTGAGCCCATGTGCCACAACTGCTGAAGCCCGTGTGCCTAGAGCCCGTGCTCCGCAACAGGAGAAGCCACAGCAATGAGAGGCCCGCGCACCGCAACGAAGAGTAGCCCTTGCTCGCTACAACTAGAGGGAGCCCGCACACAACAATGAAGACCCAACACAGCCAAAAATAAACAAATAAAATAAATTTAAAAAAAAATCATATTATAGTTATACTTAATATAAATGTTAGATTATGTAATACATACATGTATATTCAGTAGAAATAGTCATTAAATTGTACATAATGTACTACAGTAGTAAATGTTAGGTTCTTTTCAATGAATACTTTATAGTGTTTTTGCGATCTTTATAAAGAACCTGGTTTTTAAATAAATACTATTTCAAATTTGGGGAATGAGAAGTTTAAAATAAGATGAACCAGATTTCTACAATCCATTTTCTGATGCTCAAAGTGGGCAGACTACAAAATGGAGCATGGCTGAGGCCATGTGGTCATCTGTGTGTTCCTTGCACTGTTAGAATTTTATTATACATCCGTAATATGCAGGGGCACAAATCACTCATAGGTTATGCTTTTTAGGCAAACTTTTACACACGAATAACAACTAATTAGAATAGACCTTAGCAAAACCGTGATGTTTGCTTGTTTCATCAAGCTCCACTTTCTGAGTTTCCCCTGTGAGTCTACTTATTGCTCTGTCTTCTCTATTCCCTAATACCCTCTGCAGAACACTTATGCCCTCAAGTTCTCTTCCCTCTTGCACATCATCAAAACTTGCTTTTGGATCATTCAGGCTGAGGTAAAAATGACTACGATCTTAAAGCACAACCAGTATTTGAATTTTAATGGGAAAAAAAGATTTAAGCTAAAGGGATGAGATTCCGAGATAAAAGGATGAGAGTTGAGTGCCAACCATCAGTTAGTAGATGAGAAGACATTTTTAGGCATCAAAGCTTTTCCGCGGGCTTCCCTGGTGGCGCAGTGGTTGAGAGTCCGCCTGCCGATGCAGGGGACACGGGTTCATGCCCTGGTCTGGGAAGATCCCACATGCCGCGGAGCGGCTGGTCCCGTGAGCCATGGCCACTGAGCCTGCACGTCCGGAGCCTGTGCTCTGCAACAGGAGAGGCCACAACAGTGAGAGGCCCACATACCACACACACACACACAAAAATGCCCAGATAAAACATTTCATTTTCCCATTAGAGAAATGCAAATCAAAACTACAATGAGGTATCACCTCACATTAGTCAGAATGGTCATCATCACAAAATGTACAAACAATAAATACTGGAGAGGGTGTGGAGAAAAGGGATCCCTCTTGCACTATTGGTGGGAATGTAAATTGATACAGCCACTATGGAGAACAGTATGGAGGTTCCTAAAAAACTAAAAATAGAACTACTATATTACCCAACAATCCCACTATTGGGCATATACCCAGAGAAAACCATAATTCAAAAAGATGCATGCACCCCAATGTTCACTGCAGCACTACTTACAATAGCCAGGACACGGAAGCAAACTAAGTGTCCATCAACAGAGGAATGGATAAAGAAGAAGTGGTACATATATACAATAGAATATTACTCAGCCATAAAATGGAACGAAAACGGGTCATTTGTAGAGACGTGGATGGACCTAGAGTGTGTCATACAGAGTGAAGTAAGTCAGAAAGAGAAAAACAAATATTGTATACTAACACATGTATGTGGAATCTAAAAAATGATATAGATGATCTTATTTGCAAAGGAGAAATAGAAACACAGACATAGAGAAAAAATATATGGATACCAAGGGAGAAGCAGGGAGTGAGACGAATTGGGAGATTGGGATTGACATACATATACTATTGATACTATGTATAAAATAGATACCTAATGAGAACCTACTGTATAGCACAGGGAACTCTACTCAGTTCTCTGTGGTGACCTAAATGGGAAGGAAATCCAAAATAGAGGGGATATATGTATAGGTATAGCTGATTCACTTTGCTGTACACCTGAAACTAACACAAGAGTGTAAAGCAACTATATTCCAATAAATTTTTTTAATTAAAAATAGAAAAATATGGGGAAAAAATCAGGGATTTAGGGGGAAAAATTTAAAGAATCATTACCATATGAAAAAGTGATTAGTGTCACTAATGATAAGGAACGTACAAATTGAAAGCACAGAGAGATATCACTAAGAGATGGCAGGGAAGTAGCGCAACTGTTACACACATTAGTGTTCTGTTGGGTGAATATGGTGATCCAAGAGATTAAGAAAAAAATTTTTTTTTTTTTTTTTTTTTTTGGCGGTATGTGGGCCTCTCACTGCTGCGGCCTCTCCCGCTGCAAAGCACAGGCTCCGGACGCGCAGGCCCACCAGCCATGGCTCACAGGCCCAGCCGCTCCGCAGCACGCGGGATCCTCCCAGACCGGGGCACGAACCCGCGCCCCCCGCATCGGCAGGCGGACTCCCAACCACTGCACCACCAGGGAAGCCCAATTTTTTTTTTTTTAAATGGGGGAAAGCAGAGCCTTTTTTATTTTATTTATTTATTTATTTATTTTTTGCGGTACGCGGGCCTCTCACTGTTGTGGCCTCTCCCGTTGCGGAGCACAGGCTCCGGACGTGCAGGCTCAGCGGCCATGGCTCACGGGCCCAGCCGCTCCGCGGCACGCGGGATCTTCCCGGACTGGGGCACGAACCCGTGTCCCCTGCATCGGCAGGCGGACTCTCAACCACTGAGCCACCAGGGAAGCCCCAAGAAAATAATTTGGCACAATCGAATTTTTAAAAACTGAAAATATGACACTATGATGCAGACATTGTTATTAGTTGTTTGCCTAACTATTCTTGCATATTTAACACTAGGAGATATGTCAAAAAAAACAGAAAAATAACCCATAAATTCTCTCAATTTATTTGGTAAAGCTTAAATTCATAGCAAACAAATTTTAAATGCAAAACTGAAGATAGTGGTTACCTCTGAGGGGATCAGAAAAGAGGAAAGGTCACCAGAGTCATGAAAGTGATATCAAGTTAAGAGTCATGTTCAGTTCTTAGACTGAATGGTGAGTCTTTGAAAAGATAATCTGGAAAATTAGAAGTCACTGCCTCTACTCTCAAGATCAGAAAATACATAAGAGACCCAGAGAGATTTTTTTTACCACACGTGGTTGCAATTTTATAGATAATAAAAAATGAAACCTCATTCTTGCCATTAAATCAATGTTATTTTTTTAATTTGAAGAAAAATGAGGCTATATAAATTTTTACAGTGGTGAACCCTGTAAAACTGCTCCTTTGAACATTACAGTGGTAATTTCAAGTCTTTAAAACACAAGTTTGAAGAGATAGGAAAATCCATTACATGCTCTTTCATACTTTCATGTAAATTAATATTAAAACAGCTTTATTAAGTTGTTTATATAATAAAATGCACATATTATAGTATGCAATTTGATGAGTTTTGATGTATGTATAAAACCATGAAACTATCACCACAATCAAAATAATAAACAGATCTGTTGACAAAAAAGTTTCCTCGTGGTCTTTTTAATGTATTCTTTCCAACTCTACCTACCCCTCTAATCCCGGGCAACAACTAATCTGTTGTCACCATGCAATAATTTGCATTTTTCTAGAATTTCGTATATGTTCAATTCCACCATATATACCCTTTTTGTCTGTCTTCTTTCTGTCAGCATATGTGAGATTTATTCATGTTGTGTATGTCAATAATTCATTCCTTTTTGTCATTTTATTACTTTTTATGAATATAGTACAGTTTATTTACCCCTTTGCTTATTGTTCATTAAACTTTTTTTGACCATATTTAGTTTGTCTTTAATTATATCCAATTTATTTTCATCTTGGACATTGTAATTTTCATCTCTAGAAATTTGAAAGTCTGTTTTGCATTACTTTTTATCTTCTTTGTTTCTACTTCCTTTTGGACATAGGCAGTACAGGTATAATAATTGTTTTAATATCAGTGCTTACTACTTCTAACACTTCCTTGGTAACTTTTCATTGGTTTTCTAACACTGTGAATTTTACATAGTGAGTGTTAGATATATTTATTTCTATAAACATTCTTATGCTTAATTTTGAGATTTATTAAAATTCCTTAGGAATGTTTTGATCCTCTGGATCTGGTTTATAAGATTTGTTATTTGGAACTTTTGCAGTTTTGTTTTAGGCTAATTTTTTCCCACTACTGAGGCAAAACCCTTCTGTGTACAGCACCCTGTAAACTTTGAGGTTTTCCAGTCGGGAAGGTGGGGTGAGAACATGCACTATGACTGTCTTTGTGTGAATGCCATGCCTTGTTACACCCAATCCTTGAGGTGGTTTTCCCTAACCTCAGACACATGCCCTGATCAGCACTTAGCCAAATGCTGGAGGGGAGCACTCTGCTGCCATCTGGAATTCTCTCTCTGTGCAGCCCTGTCACTGTTCCTCTGACCTACGAATTCTAGTCTTGGTTTCTCTGAACTCTCAGCTCTGTGTCCTCAACTCATTCCTCAGTCCCCATCTGCACTCAAGATCTGTCTGAAATCAGAAGGACTGACACCAACATGCACTGCAATGCATTATCTTATGTAAAATTGGGTTTAAAACAATAACTTACAATTAAGGATGCTTATAATACTAGTGATAAGTTTCTTACAGTAGTAACAATTACACACAGTAGGTAATATATTCAAAGGGCAATTTTCATCTAATATTCACGTTATTTCAAATCATTTTTGGAGTCATTCCAAACATGTTAAATACTATCTCAAATGTAGTAAGTTTTCTTTCTATATAGGACAAGTAATAACTGTCTTATACATATGTATATATCAGACAAATATGAATTGATCTTTTTTCTAGGGTATACTCATATATTACATAAGTTTAACTATACAATAATTGTTCTTTACTAATTTCCCCCTTTTCAATAAGAAAATGTTATATTTCCTTACATATATTTTTATATATTTTATATATACTACAAATATGTATTTATATATAGTCTTATGATGTATATGTGTATATATACATAGACTAGAAACATATATATATATATATATATACACATAAAATACATATACATACACACATAGACTAGAAACAATTAATTGCATCAATTGATAAAACACTAAACTCAGGAAAATCTAACGCTTCTCTAACAGTGCTCTGTACCTCCTCTCTCTCTCAGCATACAAATTAGGCAATTTTATATTAAGTCAACTTCTAGATCAAAGCATTCATCACTTAGCCAGAGGAAATATTTTTGGCACAAACTTCCTTTCACTTCTACAGATGGTTCCATATTGAAACTGTTCTTTTGTTCCAATCTCAAACACTATATTAAACAAACTTGTAACAGGTTTAAGATACCTTATTATTTGATAGTTTGTGTTGGGGCCACTCAAAGTATATTTGTAGTCATGAAAGACACTGAGACGCTTGACCCAAGGGTTAAAAATTTCCAGAATCTCTAGTGACAGGATGAGATAGCATTTACTGAAAAGCTACCCTGCTGCAGCCTACCGCTTCATTTACACATCACAATAGCTCTGAAAAGTAAACAGGATTTTCCCAGTTAGAGATGAAGAACTGTAAATTAAAAGTCAAGGAGTCTACCTTTGGTAAGCGATTAACGAAGAGCCTTGCTGAGATTTTAATCCAGCTGTATTTTGGAGCAACATGGATGGACCTAGAGGTTGTCATACTAAGTGAAGCCAGACAGAGAAAGACAAGTATAAGATATTGCTTATATGTGGAATCAAAAAAAAGAAGATACAAATGAACTTATATATGAAACAGAAGCAGACCCACAGACATGGAAAACAAACTTATGGTTACCAAAGGGGAAAGAGGGAGGGAATAAATTAGGAGTTGGGGATTAAAATATACACACCACCATATATAAATTATACAACTAACAAGGCCCTACTATATACCACAGAGAACTATACTCAATAATTTTTAATAACTTATAAGGGAAAAGAATCTGAAAAAAATTAGGTATATATGTATGTATAACTGAATCACTTTGCTGTATACCTAAAGCTAACACAACATTGTAAATCAACTATACTTCAATAAAAATTAATTAATTAATTAAAAAAGAAACCAAAAAGCTCTAAATGGCATACAGGTAATTTGACTCAAGGTAGAGTGAGCAATAACTGAAGTATCAAAATTTATATAACTCCACTACATAAGCCTCTTCGAATGATCTCTGCTCCCTATCAGCTCTGTGTTCCTACCTCTATCTTTAGTCTCAGGCCTAGGTCTAATGTCAAACAGTGCACAGTATATTGGAAAGAGGGTGGATTTTGGAGTCTGAGAGTATGAAAATCTCAGTTTTATTTTTTTAATAGCCATGTGAGTGTTATGAACTTAATATTGTCCTCCTAAATTTTTTTGTTGAAGTCTTAATTCCTAATAGCTTACAATGTGACTGTATTTCTCGATAGGGCCTTTAAAGAGAAAATTAAGATTCAATGAGGTTATATGGGTGGGCCCTAATGCAATGTGACTGGTGTCCTTATAGGAAGAGGAAGAGTCACTAGGGATGTATCTGCACAGAGAAAAAGCCACTAGAGAACCCAGTGAGAAGGCAGCCCTCTCCAAGCCAAGGATAGAGGGCTCAGGAGAAACCAACTCAATCTTGTACTTCAGCCTCCAGAGAAAATAAGAGTTCTGTCTTTTGAACAGCTTAGTCTGTGGTATTTTGTGATGGCAGCCCTAGCAAACTAAGACAAGACCTTAAAACATTTTACATGACCTCTTTGAATCTAAATTTCCTTAGTTATTATTATAGTTTATAATTATAATAGATTGTATTGACTAATAAGTGAAATAATCTAGAGTGCAATGATGTACATATTCATAAATCTTATTTTCTCCTGGTATGTTTTTCTTGTGACTTCCAACTCCAATAAACTACTCATTAAGCTCATTCTCAGCAGTGGTTCATGAAACAAATCTAAGGGCAGAGAAAATAGGAAGAGAAATTAATAGTCAAAAGCATCTCGAGAAAGTTCACTTGCATAAAATTCACAAAACATTATTATTATTTTTACTTTCCTCAAGTTCTGGTCATCTCATTCTTGATGAATATGTCTGTGAGAATATTATTTTTTTCTTTAAATGGAAAATTTCAAAATGGATAAACCCTTAGCATTTCTTAAATTCGAACAATATTTGAGTGAGTAAATATAAAATGAAAAATGATTTCATCTTATTGTATAAGCAATTAATGCGGTTTTTTTTGTTTGTTTCTTTTTTTTTTCTTTTGGTCTCACAGATTTACATACCAATTTGTTTGTGTTCCTGAATCTTCTCCTTCAAACTTTTGAGTCATATCAATTGTGTTGTCTACTCAACAGAAGGGATCTTTCTCTGCCCCAATTTGCTTCACTCCATAGTCCCACAGACGCCTTACAGATTTTTTGGGGGGGGGTTTTGGCAAAAAGCTGATAATCATGATTAACCCCTCACTTTCTTTCACTTCCTATTTCACATCTGCTAGTTCAACCATCAGAATATCACCACCATCCCCACCTCCACCTCTACCAATTCTAAATTCAAATCTCCCCTGAATTATTTTTATTTATTTATTTATTTTGCGGTATGCGGGCCTCTCACTGTTGTGGCCTCTCCCGTTGCGGAGCACAGGCTCCGGACGCGCAGGCTCAGCGGCCATAGCTCATGGGCCCAGCCGCACCGCAGCATGTGGGATCCCGGACCGGGGCACGAACCCGTGTCCCCTGCATCGGCAGGCGGACTCTCAACCACTGTGCCACCAGGGAAGCCCTCCCCTGAATTATTTTAATAGCGTTAGCTGTTAATTATTTTAATAGATACACAGCTGCTACTTCCCTTTCCCTCTTTCTCACCCTTTCCTTACCTTCAGTTCTTTTCAGGCCTTGAACCAGGAACTCTTCAAGGGATCAGACCACACACCTCCACTCTCCACTGGGAAGTGAGCTTTGCCTCACAAGGCAGGTCCTGCACATGCTTTCTTTCTGTCCATCAATTTCCCCAAACCAGGTTGAATCCCCACTTGATCTCCATCTCCTAATTGAAGGAAGGGAGAAGACGGGAACTAATATTTATTATTTTCATCTGGGGATTCTAGGCTAGCTTCCTTATATATGTTAATCTTTACATACATGATATTATTATACTCATTTTACAGGCAAATGAAACTAATAAGTGCCTGGGATATTTGCATGACTATGTTAACAAGTTAACCTAGCCAACGAGTAGCAGTACTAGAATTCAAACCCAGATAAATCTGGGGCCAACTTCCAAGTCATTTCTACCTTGTGTTTCTTTGAAGGCATACATTAGCACTTTTTGTTGGCCACCCTGGGATCCCAGAATGACTGTTTGGGCAGGTAGCAAGAGGATATGTTTAGGAAGCAGAAAAAAACAGAATTTGTGGACCATTTCTTCAACTGTATAATAGAAATAAAAATTCCTAACAGTTCTTTTAAATAATAAAATCAAAGAATTTAGTACTGTTTTTAGGAAAGAATAAACACACACACGCAAATAGATACACACCTGTTATTTCTCTTCCCTCTTTCTCATTAAAAAACAAATTCTAAAGTATCACTTAGGGATGGAGAGTTGAGGTGTGTGGCCTGAACGCAGAGTTCCTGGTTCAAGGTAAATACATACACACACAGCAAATTAAGTCACTGCCAGTTGTCCTTTTGGTGACCCCTCCAACTTCACTGCCTACCACCTTACTTTGTCTTCATCCACTACATTGACTTCCTCACACTTCCAGGCACACACAATGCCCCTTGGGGCCTTTACTTTATTGATTGATTGATTGATTTAATCTATTTATTTATTGGTTTATTTATCTATCTATCTTAGGCCTTCTCTTTATTCACCTGTCTATCTATCTTACGCCTTCTCTTTACTTATTTACTTATTTATTTATCTATCTATCTTAGGCCTTCTCTTTATTTATCTATCTTAGGCCTTCTATTCATTTATTTATTTATCTATCTTAGGTCTTCTCTTTATTTATTTGTCTATTTACTTATTTATTTATTTAGTTCCCGTATTTTTTTGGCTGCGTCAGGTCCTAGTTGCAGCAGGCGTGATCTTTTCGTTGTGGAGTGTGGGCTTCTCTCTAGTTGTGGCTCACGGGCACCAGGGTGCATGGGGTCTGTAGTTTGCGGCCCTCAGGCTCTCTAGTTGAAGCACGCAAGCTCAGTATTTGAGGTGCACGGGCTTAGTTGCCCCGCAGCGTGTGGGATCTTAGCTCCCCGACCAGGGATCGAACGTGTGTCCCCTGCATTGGAAGGCAGATTCTTTACCACTGGACCAGCAGGAAGGTTCAGGACCTTTGCTTTAGGTATCCGCTCTGCCTGCCAAGTTTATCCTGGAGCCTTGGCTTGTTCATTTAATTTCTTCCAATGCCTTTTCAAAGGTAGCTTTATTAGAGAAGTCACCCTACATTATTCTATTAAAATAGCTCACCACATCTCACCACAGGGACTGTTACCCTAACTTATGTTTGTCCCCCTAACTTTCATCACAATCTAACACACAACATGTTTACTTTTTTTTCCCCATAAATATCTGTCTTCTCAAAAGAATTCTTGTACCATAAGGTAAAGGGGTCTCTTTATGTTTTATTTACTTCTAGATCCCAAATGGCTAGATTAGTGCCTAGGGCCTCTTAGCTGATAAATAAGTACTCACTGGATAAACTTAATGAAATAATCAAATATTTATATTTGTTACTGTGCAAATAAAGACTTTAAAAAATAAGATCAGTAAATCTCTGGCCACTTCATCTGACAATTGTATTTTCTTCTTTTGTCTTTGTCATATTAAGGACTTTTAGTAGAAGCCTCAGCTGATTGATCATTTGCAGTAGAGGTCAAAATTGCAATTATTTAATTCCACAGATTGCCTTGGAGGGCAATGAAACAGACAATTGATGCTGCTTGATCTTTTACACAGTTGTTCCTTTATGAAAAATAAACCTTAAAAAATGCTGTTGTGGAATATAGTAAAGTGCTCTGAATATTTACAATTGTAAGAAAATGTCCAAGAATGGTGTATATGGCAAGTATTTCTATGTTGTACACAGTTTATTAAAATTTAATAAAATACCATTTGTTATTATTTTTTTAAAAATGTCCAAAAGGTTTCAAAAATTGGTAATTTTTCTTAATCTCTCTGCTTTCAATATTGTTTGCAAACTAGAGTTTTTAAATTTAGTTATGATAAATACAATATCTTTTAAGGAATCCCTTTGACTTATGGACCACAAGGTATGTTTCACCTTATTTTTTATATTATTTCAATATTAAAAAAGAATCACTGGCCCTTTGGCTCTGATCAATTAGATAAACAATTCTGACTCCCTTTTTTAAAATCTGTCTAATTTTTGTATGGTTTTATGATAAGGCAAGTTTTAGGGCAATATTTATCTTGAAGATATTTGAGTTGTTAAAGTTTCCACTTTTCTTAGAAATGTGTTTTCCACTACCAAGAAAGGAGCACTGAGTAGTACAGGGACATTTTATTTTATTATTCTTTTTCTTTTCTTTTTCCCAGTGGAATTTCTCAGCAGAGTTGGAAATTCCCCAGATTTATAAAACATTAATATTAAATGTATAATAAATGATTATGCTGCAAAATCCAATCACATAGGAATTGAAAAATACCCTTTCTCCGTTAAAACTTTTTTTAGGAATGGAGAGTTTATAAAGGATTATCTCTTGAATGCAGGAGAAAAATCATGCCCCACACTCCATAACCAAAAATAGCATTATCAAAGGCAAACACCATTATTCAGTGTAATGAAGATAAGGCTGAGAATTCACAGGACAAATTCTATGAAAAAGTTAAATCATTTATGGCGTTTCTATTGCAGTGGAAGAGAGCTCAGCTACATATATGTATATATATTACCATCCAATTAGATCTATCATGTGGTGGTTGGTGTCCAAGAAAATTTTGATGTGACAGAAGAACGCTTTTTTTTTTCTAGTGGGTCTGTGTCTTTATTCCTGTCTTACCCCTATGTTCTTCATGACATTTTTTTTCTTAAATTCCATATATATGTGTTAGCATACAGTATTTATCTTTCTCTTTCTGACTTACTTCACTCTGTATGACAGACTCTAGGTCTATCCACCTCATTACAAATAGCTCAATTTCATTTCTTTTTATGGCTGAGTAATATTCCATTGTATATATGTGCCACATCTTCTTTATCCATTCATCCGATGATGGACACTTAGGTTGTTTCCATCTCCGGGCTATTGTAAATAGGGCTGCTGTGAACATTTTGGTACATGTCTCTTTTTGAATTATGGTTTTCTCAGGGTATATGCCCAGTAGTGGGATTGCTGGGTCATATGGTAGTTCTATTTGTAGTTTTTTAAGGAACCTCCATACCGTTCTCCATAGCGGCTGTACCAATTCACATTCCCACCAGCAGTGCAAGAGTGTTCCCTTTTCTCCACACCCTCTCCAGCATTTATTGTTTCTAGATTTTTTGATGATGGCCATTCTGACTGGTGTGAGATGATATCTCATTGTAGTTTTGATTTGCATTTCTCTAATGAGTAAAGATGTTGAGCATCCTTTCATGTGTTTGTTGGCAGTCTGTATATCGAGAAGAACTCTTAAACATGATGCCCATGACAAGCACGACTGTGTTCTGGTGTTTAATTAACTCTTTTTTTTTTTTTGGCACACTGCATGGCTTGTGGGATCTTAGTTCCCCAACCAGGGATTGAACGCAGGTCGTCAGTAGTGAAAGCGTGGAGTCCTAACCACTGGACTGCCAGGGAATTCCCATAATGTCTTAACAATGCTAATATGAAAGTAGTCAAATTTAGGCCATATGACTACTGAGAGTGCTCCCCAAATGGTCGAAGCTGTTAGACCATTAATTTAAACTGAGGTGGCAACATTTTTCAAGGACATGGAACTTAAGTCAGTTCCTTGCATGACTGACCCAGAGTTACCCTCCACTAGAAAATTAAAATAGAAGACATACTGTTTGTAATAATTAAGTCTATGAACTTTGTGCCCTCCTAGGGCCAGACCACTGACAATGCAGTTATGGTTGATGGATTAGATGAATAATAACAATCTGCTTACACATTGAGATTAAGATGCTTCAGAAGCGGCATGTTCTGGAAACAACTGAAATTTTAAGAATTCAGTTCATTTGAATAGTTAACAATAAACAGTGGAGCAAAGTCTTGAACTTTGCAATTTCATTTATCATACTGATCTCAGTTTCATCAAATCAGAGTCATGACCAAACTAAATTACAAAATAGTGGGGTTAAAACTTATCCTTCTTCTCCCTCCCACCAAAAAAAAAAAAAAAAAAAACAGCTTAAAAATTCTTCAGGCCACTGTTCTCAATATTGAAAGTTTGTAAAAAGACGTACAACTGTGAAGTTACTGAATTGAAATTTAAATAGTGTGCTGAAAGCTAAATATGGTAATGATGCAGAAATAGAGGAATTCTATCTTTATGTAACTGAGTTTTTTTAATTAATTTAAAATTAAAATAATTACCCTAGTTCTATCAATATTTGGAATTACATTCTAAATTCCTTCCCCTTGATAAAAGAAAAGAATGAAATTATTATATACAATTAAAGGTAAAAGAGTTTACTATAGGCCAGATACTCTTATTGTTATTTATATGTTCCATGATAATCTAACTGAATTTTAACAATTCTGTGAGGTAGATGGTATTATTATCTCCATCTTATCTATAAGGCTACTGAAGCACATGCTAAGTAGTTAGCCTATGTCTCACAAGGAGCAAAATGTAGGGTTAGAATTTGAATCTAGACAATCTGGTTCTAGGATAAACGTTTTCAGGTACTAGACTATAGCTACATTACTAAATAAATAAATAAATAAATAGGGTCTGCATCCAAATTAAAGTAAAACAGAATTAATACAATTCCATTTCTGGGCTTCCCTGGTGGCGCAGTGGTTAAGAATCCACCTGCCAATGCAGGGGACATGGGTTCGAGCCCTGGTCTGGGAAGATCTCACATGCCACAGAGCAACTAAGCTCGTGCGCCAAAACTACTGAGCCTGCGCTCTAGGGCCTGTGAGCCTCACCTACTGAGCCCACGTGCCACAGCTACTGAAGCCCGCGCGCCTAGAGCCCGAGCTCCGCAACAAGAGAAGCCACCGCAATGAGAAGCCCGTGCACCGCAATGAAGAGTAGCCCGAGCTCACCGCAACTAAAGCCCGCGCGCAGCAACAAAGACCCATCGCAGCCAAAAATAAAATAAATTTATTAAAAAAAAGAAAACTTCATTTCACGAGAAACCACTAAGCACTTATCAGAATGGCTAAACTCCAAAACATGGAAAACACCAAATATTGGTGAAGATATAGAGCAACAGGAAAGCTCGTTAATTGCTGTTGGAATGCAAAATGGTACAAGCACTTTGTAAATTTCTTATGAAGCTAAATATAGGCTTACCTATCATACAATCCAGCAGTCACACTCCTAGTTAATTATCCAAATGCAAAACATGAAAGCCTATACACAGATTTTTAGAGCAGCTTTATTCATAATTGCCAAAAATTTGAAGTAATCAAGATAGAGCTTGGGAAGATGGCGGAAGAGTAAGACGCGGAGATCACCTTCCTCCCCACAGATACATCAGAAATTCAACTACACGTGGAACAACTCCTACAGAAAACCTACTGAACGCTGACAGAAGACCTCACACCCCCCAAAAGGCAAGAAACTCCCCACATACCTGGGTAGGGCAAAAGAAGAAAAGAATAAACAGAGACAATAGGATAGGGACGGGACCTGCACCAGTGGGAGGGAGCCGTGAAGGAGGAAAGGTTTCCACACACTACAAGCCCCTTCGCGGGCGGAGACTGCAGGTGGCGGAGGGGGAAAGCTTAGGAGTAGCGGAGGAGAGCACAGCAACAGGGTTGTGGAGGGCAAAGCGGAGAGATTCCGGCACAGAGGATCGGTGCCCTCAGGCACACACCAGCCCGAGAGGCTTGTCTGCTTGGCCGCCGGGGCGGGCGGGGCTGGGAGCTGAGGCTCGGGTATCGGCTTTCAGTCGGAGCGCAGGGAGAGGACTGGGGCTGGCGAAAGGACGAGAGCCTGAAGGGGTTAGTGCACCACGGCTAGCCCGGAGGGAGTCCGGGGAAAGGGTCTGGAGCTGCCGAAGAGGCAAGAGACTTTTTTCCCTTTTGTTTCCTGGTGTGCCAGGAGAGGGCATTAAGAGGGCTGCTTGGGGAAGCACCGGAGACGGGCGCGAGCCGCGGCTAAAGGCGCGGACCTCGGAGACGGGCGTGGGACCCTGGGGCTGCTGCTGCCGCCGCCACCGCTGGGCCTGTGTGCGAGCGCGGGTCACTGTCCGCCCCGCCTTCCGGGGGGCCTGTGCACCCCACCACTGACGGGGTCCCGGGACCCGGGGACGGTTTTCCCGGGAAAGCGCACGGAGCGCCTCGGGCTGCTGCAACGTCACGCCGGCCTCTGCCGCCACAGCCCCGCCCCACACTGCGCGCCCCTCCCTCCCCTCTGCCTGAGTGAGCCAGAGCCCCCGAATCAGCGGCTCCTTTAAACTCATCCTGTCTGAGCGAAGAACGGACGCCCTCCAGCGACCTACACGCAGAGGCGGGGCCAGGTCCAAGGCTGAGACCCGGGAGCTGTGAGAGCAGAGACAGGGAAATCCCTCTGTGCAGCCTCGGAGGCAGCGGAATAAAGCTGCACGGTCCATTTGATGTGCCCTGCGTCTGTGGAGTGCATAAATGGACAGCGAATCATCCCAAATTTAGGAAGTGGAATTTGAGGACAACATTTAAGACTTTCCCCCCTTTTCCTCTTTTTACAACGAATTATCCCAAATTAAGGAGGTGGACTTAGAGAGCAAGATTTCAGACTTCTCGCCCTTTTCCTCTTTTTACAACGAATTATCCCAAATTGAGGAGGTGGACTTGGAGAGCAAGAGTTTTGATTTTCCCCCCTGCTCTCTTTTAGTGAATGTGTATGTGTAATCTTCTGTGTAAGATTCTCTCTGTATAGCTTTGCTTCCACCATATGTCCCAGGGTTCTATCTGTCCGTTTTTTTTTTCAATAATAACTTTTTAATTTTAATAACGCTACTATATTTCATACTTTATTCTATTTTACTTTACCTGCTCTTTCTTTTTTTCCTACCTTCCCTTCCTCCCTCCCACCCTCCGCTCCTCCTTTCCTTCTTTCTTTTTCTTTCCTCCCTCCCGCCCTCCCACCGTTCTTCTTCCCACTTTCTTTTTCTTTCCTTCCTCCCTCCCACCCTCCGCTCCTCCTTTCCTTCTTTCTTTTTCTTTCCTCCCTCCCGCCCTCCCACCATTCTTCTTCCCACTTTCTTTTCCTTTCCTTCCTCCCTCCCTCCCTCCTGTCTTTCTTTCTTTCGTTCCTTCCTTCCTCCCTCCCTCCCTTCTTCCATTCACTCTTCCTTTTGCTTTCATTCCTCACTCCCTCCCTCCCTCCTTTCTTTCTTTCCATCCTTCCTCCCTCCCTCCCTCCTTTCTCTCTTTCTTCCTTCCTTCCTTCCTTTCTTCCCTTCTTCCTTTCTTTCCCTCTCTCTTTCTTTCTTCTACTAATTCTTTCTTTCTACTTTTTCTCCCTGTTATTCTGAGCCGGGTGGATGAAAGGCTCTTGGTGCTGCAGCCAGGAGTCAGTGCTGTGCCTCTGAAGTGGGAGAGCCAACTTCAGGACACGGGGCCACAAGAGACCTCCCAGCTCCACATAATATCAAGCAGCAAAAATCTCCCAGAGATCTCCATCTCAACACCAGCACCCAGCTTCAGTCAACGACCAGCAAGCTACAGTGCTGGTCACCCTATGCCAAGCAACTAGCAAGGCAGGAACACAACCCCACCCACTAGCAGAGAGGCTACCTAAAAACATAATAAGGCCACAGGCACCCCAAAACACACCACCAGACGTGGAACTGCCCACCAGAGAGACAATATCGAGACTTAACCACCAGAACACAGGCATTAGTCCCCCCCACCAGGAAGCCTACACAACCTACTGAAACAACCTTAGCCACTGGGGACAGACACCAAAAACAACGGGAACTACGAATCTGCAGCCTGCAAAAAGGAGACCCCAAACACAGTAAGATAAGCAAAATGAGAAGGCAGAAAAACACACAGCAGGTGAAGGAGCAAGATAAAAACCTACCAGACCTAACAAATGAAGAGGTAATAGGCAGCGTACCTGAAAAAGAATTCAGAATAATGATAGTAAAGATGATCCAAGATTCTATTTCCAAGATCCAAAATCTTGGATCTAGAATAGACAAAATGCAGGAAACAGTTAACAAGGACCTAGAAGAACTAAAGATGAATCAAGCATCGATTAAAAACACAATAAATGAAATGAAAAATACTCTAGATGGGATCAATAGCAGAATAACTGAGGCAGAAGAACGGATAAGTGAGGTGGAAGATAAAATAGTGGAAATAACTGATGCAGAGCAAAATAAAGAAAAGAGAATGAAAAGAACAGAGGACAGTCTCAGAGACCTCTGGGACAACATTAAACGCACCAACATTCGAATTATAGGGGTTCCAGAAGAAGAAGAGAAAAAGAAAGGGACTGAGAAAAGATTTGAAGAGATTATAGTTGAAAACTTCCCTAATATGGGAAAGGAAATAGTTAATCAAGTCCAGGAGGCACAGAGAGTCCCATACAGAATAAATCCAAGGAGAAATACATCAAGACACATATTAATCAAACTGTCAAAAATTAAACACAAAGAAATCATATTAAAAGCAGCAAGGGAAAAGCAACAAATAACACACAAGGGAATCCCCATCAGGTTAACAGCTGATCTCTCAGCAGAAACTCTACAAGCCAGAAGGGAGTGGCAGGACATAATTAAAGTGATGAAGGAGAGAAACCTGCAACCAAGATTACTCTACCCAGCAAGGATCTCATTCAGATTTGATGGAGAAATTAAAACCTTTACAAACAAGCAAAAGCTGAGAGAGTTCAGCACCACCAAACCAGCTTTACAACAAATGCTAAAGGAACTTCTCTAGGCAAGAAACACAACAGAAGGAATATACCTACAATAAGGAACCCAAAGCAATTAAGGAAATGGGAATAGGAACATACATATCAACAATTACCTTAAATGTAAATGGACTAAATGCTCCCACCAAAAGACACAGATTGGCTGAATGGATACAAAAACAAGACCCATATATATGCTGTCTACAAGAGACCCACTTCAGACCTAGAGACACATACAGACTGAAAGTAAGGGGATGGAAAAAGATATTCCATGCAAATGGAAACCAAAAGAAAGCTGGAGTAGCAATTCTCATATCAGACAAAATAGTCTTTAAAATAAAGACTACTAGAAGAGACAAAGAAGGACACTACATAATGATCAAGGGATCGATCCAAGAAGAAGATATAAGAATTGTAAATATTTATGCACCCAACATAGGAGCACCTCAATACATAAGGCAAATACTAACAGCCATAAAAGGGGAAATCGACAGTAACACACTCATAGTAGGGGACTTTAACAGCCCACTTTCACCAATGGACAGATCATCCAAAATGAAAATAAATAAGGAAACACAAGCTTGAAATGATACATTAAACAAGATGGACTTAGTTGATATTTATAGGACATTCCATCCAAAAACAACAGAATACACATTTTTCTCAAGTGCTCATGGAACATTCTCCAGGATAGATCATATCTTGGGTCACAAATCAAGCCTTGGTAAATTTAAGAAAATTGAAATTGTATCAAGTATCTTTTCCGACCACAATGCTATGAGACTAGACATCAATTACAGGAAAAGATCTGTAAAAAATACAAACACATGGAGGCTAAACAATACACTACTCAATAACGAAGTGATCACTGAAGAAATCAAAGAGGAAATAAAAAAATACCTAGAAACAAATGACAATGGAGACACGACGACCCAAAACCTATGGGATGAAGCAAAAACAGTTCTAAGGGGGAAGTTTATAGCAATACAATCCCACCTTAAGAAACAGGAAACATTTGTAGTAAACAACCTGACCCTGCACCTAAAGCAATTAGAGAAAGAAGAACAAAAGGCCCCCAAAGTTAGCAGAAGGAAAGAAATCATAAAGATCAGATCAGAAATAAATGAAAAAGAAATGAAGGAAACGATAGCAAAGATCAATAAAACTAAAAGCTGGTTCTTTGAGAAGATAAGCAAAATTGACAAACCATTAGCCAGACTCTTGAAGAAAAGAAGGGAGAAGACTCAAATCAATAGAATTAGAAATGAAAAAGGAGAAGTAACAACTGACACTGCAGAAATACAAAAGATCATGAGAGATTACTACAAGCAACTCTATGCCAATAAAATGGACAACCTGGAAGAAATGGACAAATTCTTAGAAATGCACAACCTGCCCAGACTGAATCAGGAAGAAATAGAAAATATGAAGAGACCAATCACAAGCACTAAAATTGAAACTGTGATTAAAAATCTTCCAACAAACAAAAGCCCAGGACCAGATGGCTTC
The DNA here is from genome assembly GCF_964165515.1 of Mesoplodon bidens. NCBI lineage: Eukaryota > Metazoa > Chordata > Mammalia > Artiodactyla > Ziphiidae > Mesoplodon > Mesoplodon bidens. The sequence goes on from NW_027671285.1 coordinate 340,979, forward strand.
ACAGGTGAATTCTATCAAACATTTAGAGAAGAGCTAACACCCATCCTTCTCAAACTCTTCCAAAATATAGCAGAGGAAGGAACACTCCCAAACTCATTCTGCAAGGCCACCATCACCTTGATACCAAAACCAGGCAAGGATGTCACAAAGAAACAAAACCACAGGCCAATATCACTGATGAACATAGATGCAAAAATCCTCAACAAAATACTAGCAAACAGAATCCAACAGCACATTAAAAGGATCATACACCATGATCAAGTGGGGTTTATTCCAGGAATACAAGGATTCTTCAATATATGCAAATCAATCAATGTGATACACCATATTAACAAGTTGAAGGAGAAAAACCATATCATCATCTCAATAGATGCAGAGAAAGCTTTCGACAAAATTCAACACCCTTTTATGATAAAAACCCTGCAGAAAGTAGGCATAGAGGGAACTTTCCTCAACATAATAAAGGCCATATATGACAAACCCACAGCCAACATTGTCCTCAATGGTGAAAAACTGAAACCATTTCCACTAAGATCAGGAACAAGACCAGGCTGCCCACTCTCACCACTCTTATTCAACTTAGTTTTGGAAGTTTTAGCCACAGCAATCAGAGAAGAAAAGGAATTAAAAGGAATCCAAATTGGAAAAGAAGAAGTAAAGCTGTCACTGTTTGCAGATGACATGATACTATACATATAGAATCCTAAAGATGCTACCAGAAAACTACTAGAGCTAATCAATGGATTTGGTAAAGTAGCAGGATACAAAATTAATGCACAGAAATCTCTGGCATTCCTGTACACTAATGATGAAAAATCTGAAAATGAAATCAAGAAAACACTCGCATTTACCATTGCAACAAAAAGAATAAACTATCTAGGAATAAACCTACCTAAGGAGACAAAAGACCTGTATGCAGAAAATTATAAGACACTGATGAAAGAAATTAAAGATGATACAAATAGATGGAGAGATATACCATGCTCCTGGATTGGAAGAACCAATATTGTGAAAATGACTCTACTACCCAAAGCAATCTACAGATTCAATGCAATCCCTATCAAACTACCACTGGCATTTTTCACAGAACTAGAACAAAAACTTTCAAAATTTGTTTGGAAAAACAAAAGACCCCGAATAGCCAAAGCAATCTAGAGAACGAAAAACGGAGCTGGAGGAATCAGGCTCCCTGACTTCAGACTATACTACAAAGCTACAGTAATCAAGACAGTGTGGTACTGGCACAAAAACAGAAATATAGATCAATGGAACAGGATAGAAAGCCCAGAGATAAACCCACGCACATATGGTCAACTTATCTTTGATAAAAGAGGCAGGAATGTACAGTGGAGAAAGGACAGCCTCTTCAATAAGTGGTGCTGGGAAAACTGGACAGGGACATGTAAAAGTATGAGATTAGATCATTCCCTAACACCATACACAAAAATAAGCTCAAAATGGATTAAAGACCTAAATGTAAGGCCAGAAACTATCAAACTCTTAGAGGAAAACATAGGCAGAACACTCTATGACATCAATCACAGCAAGATCCTTTTGGACCCACCTCCTAGAGAAATGGAAATAAAAACAAAGATAAACAAATGGGACCTAATGAAACTTCAAAGCTTTTGCACAGCAAAGGAAACCATAAACAAGACCAAAAGACAACCCTCAGAATGGGAGAAGATATTTGCAAATGAAGCAACTGACAAAGGATTAATCTCCAAAATTTATAAGCAGCTCATGCAGCTCAATAGCAAAAAAACAAACAACCCAATCCAAAAATGGGCAGAAGACTTAAATAGGCATTTCTCCAAAGAAGATATACAGACTGCCAACAAACACATGAAAGAATGCTCAAGATCATTAATCATTAGAGAAATGCAAATCAAAACTACAAAGAGATATCATCTCACACCAGTCAGAATGGCCATCATCAAAAAATCTAGAAACAATAAATGCTGGAGAGGGTGTGGAGAAAAGGGAACACTCTTGCTCTGCTGGTGGGAATGTGAATTGGTACAGCCACTATGGAGAACAGTATGGAAGTTCCTTAAAAAACTAAAAATAGAAGTACCATATGACCCAGCAATCCCACTACTAGGCATACACCCTGAGAGAACCATAATTCAAAAAGAGACAAGTACCAAAATGTTCATTGCAGCTCTATTCACAATAGCCCGGAGCTGGAAACAACCTAAGTGTCCATCATCGGATGAATGGATAAAGAAGATGTGGCACATATATACAATGGAATATTACTCAGCCATAAAAAGAAACGAAACTGAGCCATTTGTAATGAGGTGGATAGACCTAGTGTCTGTCATACAGAGTGAAGTAAGTCAGAAAGAGAAAGACAAATACTGTATGCTAACACATATATATGGAATTAAAAAAAAATGTCATGAAGAACCTAGGGGTAAAACGGGAATAAAGACACAGATCTACTTGAGAATGGACTTGAGGATATGGGGAGGGGGAAGGCTAAGCTGTGAGAAAGCGAAAGAGGGGCCTGGACATATATACACTACCAAACGTAAGGTAGATAGATAGTGGGAAGCAGCCGCATACCACAGGGAGATCAGCTCGGTGCTTTGTGACCGCCTGGAGGGGTGGGATGGGGAGGGTGGGAGGGAGGGAGATGCATGAGGGAAGGGATGTGGGAACAGATGTATATGTATGACTGATTCACTGTGTTATAAAGCAGAAACTAATAAAAAAAAGAAACTGGATAAGCATAAAAAAAATCAAGATGAATATAAGGTTGGCTCCCTGTGTGGTGCTGAGGGAGAAATCATCTCATGGCTGACTCTTTCCTGCCTTCTGGTGGTTGTAGACAATTCTTTTTTTTATTTTTTTTAAAATTTATTTATTTAATATATTTATTTTTGGCTGCATTGGGTCTTCGTTGCTGCGTGCGGGCTTTTCTCTAGTTGCAGCGAGCGGGAGCTACTCTTCATGGCGGTGCACAGGCTTCTCATTGCGGTGGCTTCTCTTGTGGCAGAGCACGGGCTCTAGGCACTTGGGCTTCATTCGTTGTGGCCCACGGGCTCTAGGGCACAGACTCAGTAATTGTGGCGCAAGGGCTTAGTTGCTCCGTGGCATGTGCGATCTTCCAGACCAGAGCTCGAACCCATGTCCCTTGCATTGGCAGGCAGATTCTTAACCACTGCACCACCAGGGAAGCCCCTTGTAGACAATTCTTGCTCTTCCTTGGCTGGTTCATGCATCTCTTTTATGTCTACCTCCGTCTTCACACAATGCTGTCCCCTGCGTGTGTGTTGTCACTGTGTATCCCCTTCTCTTCTTATAAAGACATGAGTACTTGGATTTAGGGCCCTCCCTAATCTAGTATGACCATATCTCAACTAATTCTATCAATATAGACCCTATTTCCAGATATGGTCACATTCTGAGGCTTAGGGTAGACATGATTTTGGAGGGACAATATGCAACTCCATCATCTATTCCTAATTTGCTGAAGATTTTTATGACAAATTTGTGTTACATCTTGTCAGACGCCTTATCTGTTTCCACAGAGATGACAGTATGATTGGCGCTTTTAGTCTGATTACTATGAAAATCGCATTGATTGATTTTCAAAAGTGAAACCAACCTTGCATTCTTGGAAATAAACTTATCTTTTCATGGGGAATTAATACATTTATGTATTGCTGGATTTAATTTTCTAATATGTCGTTAAGGATTTTTGTGGCTAAGTTCAAGAAGAGTTTTGTTAGGTAGTATTTTTAATGTCTTTTTTGGTTACTTTTATATTGAGATAATTTGACATACCATAAAATTCACCCCTTTTAAATGTACAATCCAGCGGTTTTTAGCATACAGTTGACCCTTGAACAACGAGGGGTTGATCTGTGTATAATTTATAGTCAGTCCTCTGTATCCAGGGTTCCTCTGCATCCACGGATCCAACCAACCATGGACCGTGTGGTACTGTAGTATTTACTATTGAAAAAAGATCCATATATAAATGAACCTGTACATTTCCAACCTGTGTTATTCAAGGGTCAACTGTATCTACAAAGTTGTGCAAATATTACCACTACTTAATTTCAAAACATTTTCTTCAACACCAAAAGCAACTTAGTACCCTTTAGCAGTCTCTTCCCACTATTCCCTCTCCTCCCTACTGGTAACCACTAATCTATTTTTTGTCTCTATACTCTATTTTGGATAAACCCTACTGATATTCTTCAAGTGTGTTAATCTTTTAATATCATCTTATAACTTCTTTTCGATAATATCTCCCTTATAGCTACTTTCCCTCATTCTAATTTGCCTTTAGTTTCTTGAGTCCTACAACACACAAATACACAAAGTCCTTCTTTGGTACTTTCATCATTTCTTCCAATTCTAGTTCTTCTATTGACTATTATTCTCCTGCTTATAAGTCACATTTTCCTGATTCTTGGCATGTCTAGGAATTTTCTTAATTGGATGCAGGACAGTATAACTACTACATTGCTGAATGTCTAAAATTTATTTTCCTCCTTTAAAGAGTGCTGACTTTTTTTCTAGAAGGCAATTAAATTATTCACATATCAGGTTGGTTTTTCTCAAGACTTATTTTGAAGCATTGCTAATTTGAGGGTAAAATAGGTTTTACGCTGGAGCAAATTTAGGCTTATTACTACTAGTAGTCTTATTTCTAGGCTAGAAATATTAGGCTTACTACTGTAATTATTTTACTACTAAAATATTAACCTTCTGGGAACTTTACGGAATGTCCTAGGTTATGACAATTGATTCTCCAGTAATGTTGGTTGGATCTTTCATATCTCTGCACCCCATGTAATCTCTGAGAATTTTCTAGTGTTTACCACCATCCTGTCATTTTTCCTAATCTCATAAACTTTCATTGCATTGTCCACATATGCAGTTTAGTATTCTGCAAAGACTCAGTGCAATTACTGTTCAGGGTTTTGGTGCTCTTTTTCTATATAGGTTCCTCCTATGTCGAACTATGCCTTACAGCTTACAACTACCTCAGTGCTCCTGAACTTCAATCTCTTTATGCTTAGCTCAGTGATATTACTGTGCTCTACTTGGGATCTCTTTCTCTGCCTTGTGGTTCATAATGTGTCTCTAGACAATTTTATTTCTCACACTACTTATTTTCTCACTTTGGGGAATCCCAGGCCTGTGCTGTCAATTGTCCAAGGTCTATTTTTGTTTGTTTGTTTTTGTTTGTGTTTTTTTCCCTATTCTCCACTTGTTTGTGGTGGAGGTTAAGTCTGGCTATTTTATTTGATATTGCCAGAAGCAGAAGTCTAGTTCATAAATTTTAATTAGTATATTAATTCAGAAATCAATTCCCCCACTCTTTCTCTCTTGCAGTTATAATTAATAAGTAGTTCAGTACTTCAGGGGACTTTATTGTTAATCATGTGATTTGTTGACAGGTTTTTAATATATTTATTTTACTTTTTTAATATATTTGTATAAAGGTAGTTATTATGTGCACATAAAATACAGTTAATAAAATACAAAACAAACTACTTCCTATATATTATTACATACTTAATGTCCTTTTCTGAACTTGCTTTATGTTGTGAAAAATCACTTAACTTTGACTCTTGGCTTTTAATAAAAAGTAAGTACAACATCAGTAGTTTGAAAAAAATTATTTTGTTTTATTTTATATTGTATACAATTTTAATGAAGACTTTAGTAAAAACTTTATGTGATATATAAAGTAAATTTAAAAACATGAACTCTGAAATTAGGCTGCTTGAGTGTGAATCCCTATTTTATCATTTATTTGGTCTGTAACCTAGGAATGGTTAGTTATACTTTTTATATTATCTTCCTAATCTGGGAAATAATAACATCTATTTCACAGAGTTGTGAAGAGTAAATTATGTGTGTGTGCTTAAAACCGCTGGTACATCTAACAGCTGTAAAAGTAGTTATTATTATTCCTGTACACAAGAGAAAATATAAAGAAGAAATAATACAGAATTAACTTTACAAGTATAATTAAATTCATTTTTATGATGAAAAGTAAAGTAACTGAAAAGGCAAAATAAAATAGCACTTCTGTTGATCACTCAGGATCTGAACCAAGTTCTGAAATAAGACAAAAGTGTGACCAAGTAGAAGAACAGAGTATCACTTGTGCCTCTCTACAAAGCTAGAGTATATTTTTCTGTAAGATTCCTGTGTCTATATAGACCTTGTAAAAGGTCAGGACTCACACTTGTCCAGGTGAGAGAAAGAGACACCAAGGGCCCTGATTGAGAAATGATGCAAAGCACTTTAGTTCTCTGAAAAGGAGTAAGCATGTATCAAAGAGCAGATTTTAAAACAAGATATCTCATTTTCATAGAAAGAAACGTAAGAATTGGAGAATGCTCATTCCCACTTAGAAAACACATAGTGAGCTAGTAACTGTCACTAGTCCTGCTTTCCACCTGGGATCATTTTTGCTGTTGCTCCTTTTGTTATTTTTATCCCTTCCGTGCTTTTTGTTCTTATAAGTTTATGCATTAAAAAATTACATTATGTTCATTACATTTGAATTTGGGGGTAAGTGGAGCCAAATTAATGTATTTAATCTGTCACCTTTAAGTGGAAGTCTTGCTTACATTCCCTCTTCTGAAAACGTACTGACTAAACCTTTATTTCAGAACATCAGTATAATGCAGAAAATAACTGCTTTATGGGGTGTTTCTAAACCTTTTCTTTTTTAAATCACATAGCCCAACCAAAATAAAACAGGCTATTATTTATTGCTTGGTAAGTCAGCTATACACTGCTATCTTACCTAATTTGCCTAACACAGTTAAAGGTTGTTATCCAGGAGAATTCAAGGCTGACATTAGTTTAGGATAATGAGGTAGCAGAATATGTAATTTGTTTTGCATAGACTGAGCACTGTTGTAAGTAATGGAGATTTATGTTAATAGCAAAGTCAGCATAACTGACGTTGCAGACAAAGAGTAAACGAAATTTATGCACCATCGAGCTATTATTTTGATAAAGTAGATTTTCCTCCCAGAGATATTTAAAGGCCTTAGTAAAATAGTATCAATACATAGAAGCAGCCATTACATACTGTTATCAAATTATGTTTTCTTAAAACTGACTTATCTGATGGGAGTAATCCAATCACAGGGTACAGTACTAGGTAAGAAATAATCAGGTTAAAAAATTATAACACAGTTACTTAAATTTGAATATAAGTTTTAACGGTTAATGTAGGAGTTTTTCAGTTTATCTACAATGCTTAATGTTAAAAAATTGTATCAATTTACTTATAAATTTTTATTGTCTCAATAATGCATTCCAATTTGCTGTGAGACTTTATAAACAAATGTCACAAGTCTGCTCCTTGTTTTTCTTAGTTCTAAGATAAGGTATTTGACTAGGTAGTACTTACTGTTAAACAAACAGATCAGAATTCATGGATACTTGAATACAATTGTCAGGTGAACACTAATGATAGCTGCAAGCTTAAGTAGGGTCTTTCCCAAGAATGCCTGTTTTTTTTAAAATTAATTTTTATTGGAGTATAGTTGCTTTACAATGTTGCATTAGTTTCTACTGTACAGCAAAGTGAATCAGCTATACGTATTCATATATCCCCTCTGTTTTGGATTTCCTTCCCATTTAGATCATCACAGAGCACTGAGTAGAGTTCCCTGTGCTATACAGGTTTTCATTAGTTATCTATTTTATGCATAGTATCAATAGTGTATATGCGTCAATCCCAATCTCCCAATTCATCCCACCACCACCCCTCCACGGCTTTCCCCCCTTGGTGTCCATACATTTGTTCTCTACATCTGTGTCTCAACTTCTGCCCTGCAAACCGGTTCATCTGTACCATTTTTCTAGGTTCCACATACATGCGTTAATATATGATATTTGTTTTTCTCTTTCTGACTTACTTCACTCTGTATGACAGTCTCTAGATCCACCCACGTCTCTACAAATGACCCAATTTTGTTCATTTTTATGTCTGAGTAATATTCCATTGCATATATGTACCACATCTTCTTTATGCATTCCTCTATTGATGGGCATTTAGGTTGTTTCCATGTCTTGGCTATTGTAAATAGCGCTGCAGTGAACACTGAGATGCACGTTTCTTTTTGAATTATGTTTTTCTCTGGGTATATGCCCAGTAGTGGGATTGCTGGGTCATATGGTAGTTCTATTTTTAGTTTTTTCAGGAACCTCCATACTGAGATCCTTCAACTTCTAGGAATGCCCTGTCCCAGAACTCCCTCATAAATGCACTATATGGGATGCATGGGTCCATGCACCCTCACTGCAATGTCAGGACAGCTCTAGACAGTCGGTGTTTCTAAATTTAAAGGAGTGGGTGGATATAGAAGGAGAAGTTGAGGCCGTGCAACAAGACAGGATTGCAGGCTCTGCAAAAGTATTGTGCTATGATAGAAGTGGATTTTCACTCTGATGTTCATGCTCTTTGAGCATTTTAGGAACCAATATTGCATCTCCAGTGCAAGGAGAACTATGCTTTTTATTGTTTTGAAGGACATGTGTGTGTGTGTTTAGTCTAAAATCGCATCTGTTACACGGAAATAGATAAACATCTAATCACGGTGGTCATCTCGTTATATACCCCCATGTCTAAATGACAAAAAGATTTTCTTCCTTATCTCTATTCAATTGTTCATTTATTTTGGTCACAGTATAAAAAAGGGGAGTGTGTGTGTGTATGTGTATATGTGTGTATGTGTGTCTCTCTGTGTGTGTGTAGGAGTTAGAAAACATATTGTAATTTTAGCAGCTTCTATGTTTCCTATTCTTGCCACACCTTTAAACAATAAGAAATCCTTCAACTTCTAGGAATGCCCTGTCCCAGAACTCCCTCATAAATCACTCCCTTCCATTAATTTATATTGAAAAAAATTTTTGCAAGTTTCAAGATAAAAACCATTCTTATTTTCTATGGGATATTTTCCTTAATCCTTTAGTTTGGGTCACATTTTTATTTAGGGCTCAGTAACACTCAGACATTACATTTGTCATCATTCTATTCAAGCTTTAGATATGGAATCCTTCCTTCCATTTACCTCTGCTCCATGTCCCCTGTGGCCAAGGAATGGTTGTTTATTTCTGGATAGTTATGGGATCTAACACAGTTGGCCACTGTTACGTTCACTATATGCTTTTATATTTGGCTTTCTAATTTATGAATATTTGCATTAAAAAGTATGATTAAAATAATGGCTAACTTATCTACATTTAATCTAAATAGAAAATAAACCCTGTTAAGGGTTGTGACTTCTTTAAGAAGATTTTTCCTCAATCTTCCACTATTTAAGAGAAATAATTAAATTATGATTCTGTCATGAAACTATTTCCAAAAGAGAATAAAATTACTAAGTCTACATATTTTAGAGGCATATCATGTACAGATACTGAGACCATTTTAATGTTGAAAATGTATTCCATCTACCATCGGAAGGCTGATATACAGTGACATAATTGTATTTTTTGACTCTTAGAAATATGTTGACTATTAACTATGTTGTAACCTGAAATTTAAAAGTGGTTTTGTGGTTCCAATTTTTTTTCTTTTTAAGAAAATATCCAATGTATACAATATTTATTGAAGAATTATTTTCTACATGTTTCACTAACTTATTATTATTTCCTTTAACTCTACAATATTTTCTTATCATGGTTATTAAATAGTATATAAGCTTACATTTTTTTCTGGGGTATGAAGCCAAGTAAAGATATAGATCACATTAAAGTCTATTTTAAATTAAAAGTAAAGATCAAAAGCACATCTGGTAGGAAATGGTAGCCAAAGGGAAGAAACCAGAGAATAATATAATAAAGAGTAAAATTACCACCTGCTCACAATTTCTTTCTCTTTTTTGAGCTGTAGTTCCTTAGAATATTATAGAATATTAAGAATTTGGCACAAAACTCTACTTTATATATTCTAGGCAGCTGTGCCACCCTGGATATCTTCAAATATATTACTCAAATATAGTCATTACATTTTTTACTCATATAATTTTCTTGGTACATAAAAGTATATTTAATGTTTATAAGCAGTTATATGTAAGTACCTTCAATCTGTTTGAAAATTGTGACTATATTATTAGGATACTTAAGTATGTATGTGACTTTTATAATTATCAAATATTTGTGAGTACTTAGTATGGTATTATTAATTTTTTTTTTCAGTACGCGGGCCTCACACTGCTGTGGCCTCTCCCGTTGCAGAGCACAGGCTCCGGACGCGCAGGCTCAGCGGCCATGGCTCATGGGCCCAGCCGCTCCGCGGCATGTGGGATCTTCCCGGACCGGGTCACGAACCCGTGTCCCCTGCATCGGCAGGCAGACTCTCAACGACTGTGCCACCAGAGAAGCCCTAAAATGTTTTTCTTATAATATCACAGGTGAGTATACGTACTGGGGAGAATAGAGTTCAGGAAACATTTCCTCAATGCCCTAAAAGCTGCTAACGTGAGGCACTAACCATTTTTCTTATTGAAAATAAATAAGTTGTCTAGTTTCATATGGAGTTTATGTCTGTAACGACTACCTATGGGCTCATGAATCATGAAAGGTAAAAACAGCAGAACATATGGTGGTTTTTGCATATTTTCTCCAGAGAGCCCATTTCAAAAGTTTTTCAGAATTTGTCTTAAATTTGCCAGCATTACTCATCCAATTTTCATGAAGAAAGAAAAATATCATTTTTTTCCTTCTTTTTAGAGATTGGAGAGGAAAACTGCAAAGTAAATTTTGGTATTATATGTATATATACACATTTGTATAACATTTTGTATTCTGCTAAAATATTAACTCTATCTGAGCCTTCAGTATAACCATCTGATTAGGTAGAGTCTATTTATTATAAAGATTAGTAAACACAATTTTAGCACTAGGCATTGCCTTAGGTTTAGACTACATGAAAACTGGCCTGACCCTAACAAGTCATGAACAACTCAGAATCTTCCTTAATGAGCTCACAATGTCTCAGAAGTGGAAGACAGGAAAAATCAATAATCATATTACAATAAACTAAATAGATGTATAACACTATTAACAGTAGTCATCAGACCTTCTAATGTTCCTAAGCTTAATCATTACCTAATTTAATCATCACAATGCATTTATCATCCCTGTTACACAGTTGAAAATTGAGAGGTTAAATTATTTGCCCATTAGTAATAGTAGAACATAAAGACTAAGACCAATCCCACAATCGGACAACAGAATCCAAAATTTCTTGGAAAGGGACACTTGATTTATGTTGAAATTACTTTTAGTGCCATGGAGGACAAGGTAGAAGGTAAATGTGAGGATAATAAGAGTGAAACACAAGCTGATTCTTGAAGTGTAACTAAGAATTTCATGTGAAGGTGGTGAGATACACATTGCAAACCAAAAATCAACTCATACACAGGTCTTGGATAATTATGACTTAGTCATTATTTGCTATGCAGTACAAGTAACTTATGTTTACAATATGTAAAAAACTGTGGTGAAAGTGGGGATGAAATGTTAGAGTGAGCTAAGTTATATGAATGGAAAATGTGTAATTACATGCAAAATTGACAGAACTTGGTGACTAATATGAAAAAGGTGAGAACCTTGAAATTATTGTTATATACTCTTATTGTCAATGTTTAACTCTAAAAGTGATATAGACACAGTCTTCCATTTAATCTTAATGTAATGTCTCCTTGCCTATAGTAATGTTGATATTTTAACCCAATAAAATATGCATGTACACTAATTATGACATATTGAACAAGTTTTCAGCATACATTTAAAGAATTCCTGATGTAATCAAGATATCTAGTATCCTTTACAACTACAAGTGAAGAAACAACCCAGAGCTTTCTTTTACCTTGCTCCCCAAGTATGGGAAAAATTCCTCAAAGATGGGAAACAAAAGACATATTGATGCCTTTGTTATCAAGCAGTACAACAGTAGCATTGAGTTTTTCTCTTATAGATCTAGATATTACAGAAATCCCATAGGTAATGTTCTGAAGATAGCATCACAAAATGGCAAATGTAAGTGGACAGATCTGGGATGCTCGGTCACCACGCCTGCATATGAACTGTTTTCGTATTGTGGCCCATGGCACTGTATTTTCAGTAAAGTCTGCACTCAAATAACTCTCTTACCCTCAAGTTGAGATCTATTAGTTATTGGTATCAGACTGGGAAACAGAATCATCAAAGGTAAAATTAGCTTTACAGCAAAAAGTTTACTAGTGAGGTAGAGAGCCCCGATTTAATGACAAAATGTTCAGTGGGAAGATAAAGTATTTCTTCCACTGAACAACATAAGAAAAATTGCATAAAGCAAAGATGTTTTGTATCACAATTGCTGGTGTCATCATCATTTACCACCAGGTAGCAAAGCTCTTATAAAGCATTGGTAAATAAGACAGTGAAGCATTAGTGTAATAATAGAAAAAAAAAGCCCAGTAAAATAGAATAAAAGAGAAGCCAGACAGACATACACTTTACATGGTTAGCTCATGTGTGACAAATCTTCCACTGCAGTGAAATGTAGTATTTTTAAGAAATACTGTGGTTTCATTTAAATAGGTACACAGGAAAACAAAAATGTGACCCCTACCTCACACTAAACACAAAAATATATTCTAGGTAGGTTATAGATTTAAATGTGAGTAAAAATAGTTATCTCTTACAAGACAAAACATAGGGAAATATCTTCAAAATCTTGGAGTAGGAATTATTTCTTAACCAGGCCTTGAAAAGCAATAACCATACAGGAAAAGATAAGAGATTGGACTATATTAAGAATAAGAACTTCTGCTCATAAAAGGCATTTTATAAGAGTAAATACACAGGCCAAAGTATGGATAAAGTTATTTAAAAAATATATTTTTCTAAGAAAAGACTCATATCCCCAAATATAAGGAATTCCAATGTATTAATAATAAAAGGCAAATAACCCCACAAGAGTTGGCAAAAGAAAGGGATGACCCAAAACTTATATGCATACCATTATTAGTCATCAGGAAAAATGTATATTAAAGCAAAGTTAGGATTCATTACATACTCAACACGATGGCTAAAATGTAAAAGAAAAAATACCAAAATGTGATGAATGTGTTTAACAACTGGAGTTCATATATATTACTGTTTGGAGTGTAAACTGGTAGAACACCTTTGGAAAAGTTTGGTATTATCTACCATATTAAACATATGCACATCTGTAATATAATTATCTAGAATCAATATGTGTATATGCCTATAGGAGCATTATCTGTAACAGTTAGTGACTGGAAACTATCTAAATGCTTCTCATGAGTAGAAAAATAAACCAGTTATAGTTTATTTGAACAATGGAACACTATACAGCAAGGAGATTTTATACACTTAGTATATTAGCAACCATATGGATAAATCTCAAAAACACAGTGTTGAGTGAAAGAAGCCAAAGACAAAAAACTATATTCTTTACGATCCCATTACACAAAGTTCCGATATAGACAAAACAAGTCTATGTTGGGAGAATTCAGGATTGTGGTTGTGCTTGGGACATATTGACTGGTAGGAGACATTAAGGGTCTTTTGAGGTGTGGTGATGTTCGTTTCTGCATCTGAGTGGTGTTGATGCAAAGATGGGTTGATTTTGTGAAACTTCAACATGCTGTAATAGTTTGGATTATGTAGTTTTCTGATTGAATGAGTCTCATCAAATATTGACAATGGTTACTTAATTACCAAGTTTGTGGAATTTCTTTCTGCTTGTACTTTATTGTTTGAGTTTTACTATTGAGCATGCATTATCTTCTCAAAAACTATATATTATCCTTTTCATAGTTTATAACATTGTTTTTCTTCAAGTTTATCTATAAAATCAAGATGTTAACTCTGCTTGCAGACCGTTGTGCATTAATTGTTTTTCAAGAATGGGAGTTTTAGTATCTCTAATGGAGAGGTTGTCAAGACATTAGTTGGTTAATGTATCAGTAATAATGCAGAGTTTATGTTTATAGCCATTATGTCTTTTGATTTCAGTTAATGGAAACAAATGACAAACACTATTATTGGAGAATATATGGAAAAATTAAAAATGATGCTTTCATCTAATGACACTTTTTTTTTTTTTTTTGGCGGTACGCGGGCCTCTCACTGTTGTGGCCTCTCCCACTGCGGAGCACAGGCTCCGGACGCGCAGGCTCAGCAGCCATGGCCCACGGGCCCAGTCGCTCCGCGGCACGCGGGATCCTCCCGGACCGGGGCACGAACCCGCGTCCCCTGCATCAGCAGGCGGACTCTCAACCACTGCGCCACCAGAGAAGCCCAAATGACACTTTTTATGAATTGATGATGTTGTCTGATTTGTCATATACTTGCTTGTATAAGTGGATACTAATGTATAGACAAAAATATATTTCAGTGAAATGGTATTTAAAATGGGCTCTGTACTAAAGAATATCAAATAAGTATAGTTTCAACTTTATAGTGCTAGGAAGATACTTGCAAGAAAAACAGAAAAAGCAAGCAGTGAATCATATGGATATATCTATAATTTTAACAACAATCTACAGAAGGGAAGAACAGTGTAGGCAGGAGAAATTGCGTGAAAAAATCTTAGAAGATACTGTATTCAAACTGAAGATAGAATGATATGTACTTTTTAAATAAATGCAGAAGTCAACAAACTTTTTGTTTATACGGTCAAATAGTAAATAGTTTTGGCTTTGTAGATGGTACAGTCTTTGTGACAACTACTAAACTCAGCATTTGTAGCACAAAAGCAGCCACAGATGATATGTAGACGTATGTAAACAAATGGGCAAGTCTGTGTTACAATAAAACTTTATTAAACAATTAGCAGGTGACAGACCAGATTTGACCCACAGGTTAGTTTTCAGACTCCTAAAATAGATTGCTATGAAACTTAAATTCTAAGTTTTTTGATTCTGATGTAAAAGGACTTTTTTTTTTTTGTGGTACACGGGCCTCTCACTGTTGTGGCCTCTTCCGTTGCAGAGCACAGGCTCTGGATGCACAGGCTCAGCAGCCATGGCTCATGGGCCCAGCCGCTCCACGGCATGTGGGATCTTCCCGGACTGGGGCACAAACCCATGTCCCCTGCATTGGCAGGCGGACTCTCAACCACTGTTCCACCAGGGAAGCCCAGGACTATTTTTATTATAAATTTTTAATTCTGCAGCATTAGGTAAAATGTAGTAAGATGCATTACTAGGTAATATCTTAAGCAGTACACATTAAGTATGGAGTTTTCCCTAAAAATATAGAAATACCGGGCTTCCCTGGTGGCGCAGTGGTTGAGAGTCCACCTGCCGATGCAGGGGACAGGGGTTCATGCCCCGGTCCGGGAAGATCCCACATGCCGCGGAGCGGCTGGGACCGTCAGCCATGGCCGCTGAGCCTGCGCGTCCGGAGCCTGTGCTCCACAATGGGAGAGGCCACAACAGTAAGAGGCCCGCGTACCACACACACACAAATATATATATATGATCCAGCAATTCCACTTATGGGTTTTTCAAAGCGTCTTATCAAGTGATGAATGGATAAGAAGATGTGGGGTGTGTGTGTGTGTGTGTGTGTGTGTGTGTATGTATGTATATATATATATATATATGCATATATATATGGATAATATTCCATATATATATGAGATATTACTCAGGCATAAAGAAGAATGAAATCTTATCATTTGTGACAACAAGGATGGACCTAGAGGGTATTAATGCTAAGTGAAATAAGTCAGACAAAGACAATTACAGTATGATGTCACTTATTCGTGGCAACAAAAAAGTTAACCAACATAACAGAATAGTAAGGCAGTCATAGATACAGAGAACAATGAAGTGGTTGCCAGAGGGGAGAAGGGTGCGGTGTTGAGAGAAATAGCTGAGGGAGTTTAAGACTTACAAACTGGGCTTCCCTGGTGGCGCAGTGGTTGAGAGTCCGCCTGCCGATGCAGGGGACATGGGTTCGTGCCCCAGTCTGGGAAGATCCCCCATGCTGCGGAGCAGCAGTTACAAAATAAATGCATCCTGGGGACAAAATGGGCACCATGGAGAATATAGTCAATGATATTATAATAATTTGGTTACAGATGGTATTTAGAGATATTGTGGTGATCATTTTGTAATGTATATAAATATCAAATCACTATACTGCGCACCTGGAACTCTGTGTTGTAGTTCAACTAAATTAAAAATATACTTCAATTAGATTAAAAAAAACCACTCCTGGCAAAAATGAATTAAGCAAGAAATTGTAAAATATTTGATCAATGTGTTAAAAGTGGAAAATCATCATAAGAGATCTGATACATGAATGTTGAGGTCCCTGAAAGAGTAAAATCAAAGCAAAGATACAAAGCAAATATTAAACATTCTGATACAAAGTTTTCTGAAACAAAAAAGGCTTTGAAATTGTTTATTAAAAAGAACAATGAGCATTCAATTGCAATGACCAATAGCAAATAATACTGTGGAAAAATTACTAGGCTTTAAAAATAAAAATACTTTGGGCAGCTAGAATAAAAGCACAGGAGAAATAGAAGTGAATAAAAATTAGAATTTTAAGAGCCTTTTCGGAGAGAAATTCTCTGTGTCAGAAGATAATAGAGAAACATATTTAAGATATGCAAGGAGAGAAATGATGAATCATGAAATTTTTACCAGCCAAGCAGACTGAATATCAAAAGTCCTGACATCAAATCATGAAAGATCTAGGGTAATATTGTTCCCATGAACAATGGAATGAACAGACTTCAGAAAACAGAATCCTTAGAAAGTGACATAAGGACAGATGGTACATAGAAAATTTGCAGTTCCTTACTCAACTTAGACTGAATAAGGATTGTGTGTGTGAGAGAGAGAGCGCGATCTTGGTGGTAGATACCAGGGTGACTACCTTACAGCAATTCATTAAGTTCTACCTCTGTTGAGGGTGCTTTTCTATACACGTGTTTTATTTTATAGAAAATTATTTTAAAAGCAACTAGATAGATAATATAATTTAATTAAAAAACATAAATATCAAATATATAGATACATATTGAACATATAGAACATAGATATATAAATAATAGATAAAACTGTAGCTAAAACTAATACTAAATCTGCACAATGAAACAACCGAGCTTGTATTAAATGAAGAGGCCTCAGGAGACTAGAAGTGATGTCGCTCCCGATCTTGGTTCAGATGACGCTCCTGGGCTCCAGGTCCAGGCCTTTACAGGAGTGAGACCAGAACCTGCAGCACAAACATAGGCAATGGAGTCACTGAGGAAGTGTACAGTCAGATGGAAGAGGGCTCCCTGGGGAGGGTGAGCAGGATCTGGAAGGCTCCTCGGGCCCTGGACTTGGCCTTGGGCCCTCATGTCCCCAGGGGTCAGATCCACAGGGCACTGGGGTCTGTTTGCTGCTCTTTGCTGAACGTGTGGTCTGCTAGCAGGGAGTGTCTAGAAATGTCCTACAGGACCGATTATACCTGGGCTTTTGGCCGGGCAGCCTTCAACTGACGGGTCCCTGGACAGTGAGACTGAGGCAGAGGAAAGCAGGGGGGCTCAGGGATCCAGGACGAAAAGGCTGATTCCCAACCACCCTGGGCCCTGTGAGGAGCCGGAGGTCTGATGACACAGGGGCTGGGTGAACCTGCCCCTCCATCCTACACTCAGTGTAACTGCTCATAAGACCTGCACACTGGAAATGGAGACACCTGGAGTTTCTATTTTCCCTTATAATTCTTTCTAACCCCCAGCCAAACTCTCCTGAGGTTTATAATTTTAAAATGTTATTATGCTGCTGTAATGAAAACATACGTTTTATCTGTTTAGCATATTGCAACTTTAAAAGTGGACAGAAGACACTGCTTTTCAAACTGTAATAAGACAAGTTATATTTATGTTATTTAATGACAGAGTTGGAAAAACAAATAAAAAGAACATGAGTAACTTGAATCCTGCCCCTTTAACTCATCCCAAATAAGCATTTCACTGAACTGCTTTCTGGTTTTCCTTAACTTGAATTGAACACATACACAAAAGAATCTACAGAACCTCCAACCTCAGGTTGAGAAATGGTGCCGTGAAGTGACCCAGGTCCCCCAGGGGCCCCACAGAGGGTGAGGGACCCCCAGGGCTTGGGCAACTCCAGGCAGGCTGGAATCCTGCAGTGGCCCAACCTGATGCCAGGACTGTGAAGCACCCACAGGGATGCAGAGCTGGGCCAGGTGAGCTCTCTGCTTGCAAGAGCACTGGGCTCCTGTGTCCTCTTCACACTTTTCCCAGGAGTGCTGGGACTGGGGAGGTCGAGGACCCCCCAACCTCTCACCACAGCTAGCGATTAACTGGGGATGCTCCCTGCTGCCTTTAGGGCGGTTGGGAGGGCAGGGCTCGGTCCTGCAGAGAGAGGTGATGAACTTTCCAGTGGGGCTCTTCAAAGGGAACACGCTGGAACAGCACCTCCTAGAGTCATGCACATGGTGGCCCCGCAGTGCCCTACAGCCTCCCCTGTAGATGTAACAGCTGCCGGAGGATGCAGCCCAGCAAACATGGGGGCTTGTGTGGATGGGTACATGTGCCCTGGGGAGATGTGCTCCTGGCATCCTCCACTTGTCTGCAGGGTTTAGTACCATCCTCTTGTCACCACCTTTGTGGTCACACTCAACAGCAGTCCCCATTGTTTTGGCTGGTGTTTCTGAAGCACCAAAATGTAAGCTGGGGACTTACAGATGGAGAACACGTGCACTTGTCTGCCCCACCTT